>NC_056663.1:10995625-11318750 GCF_018350195.1 Panthera tigris | reverse complement strand
ACTTTGATGAAACACTTCAGTATCACGGATTTGGATATCTCCAGTCTTCACTAAAATCTTTCAAGGACTGTTTAAACTTGACACAAATCCCCGGTGAAATTCTCACATCTCGACTATGTATAATGGCAATAAAAATCAAGATTTAAAAGATACAGCATATATTTACAGCTGTGCTTACAACATTGTATAAAGAGCATCTTGACATTGAAGTTGCCAGCAGACTGTGCATGGGATGAACAGAGTACATCATGTGTAACTATTTCTACTCCGAATCACTTTGTGCTGTTTCCATCTACAAAATCTGTGGTCATAAGGGCATCTTTATAATTCATATGCTCAAGAGCTTTAGTTTAGCATTCATTTTTTAAAATGAGATTCTACTTAGACTTGAGCCAGTTTTATACTTGGTCATATGAAGGCCAACTTTTATACCAAGGCAAAAGAAGAGATCAGATGGGATTTGAACTAAGAAATCCAGGATGCCCTAGTTTTCAACCTTTCCTTTCATCCATACGGATCTCACCATTCCATTAATTTAAATTCTCCATTCTGGTTTAAGCAAAGGTGAAAGTACAGGCTTAGCTGAAGGGGAACTGTACTTAGTTTGGTATAGATTCACTTACAGGGTATGTTAAGTATGAAAAAAAAAAAAGCAATGATAATAATCACTTTGTTATTGCAAATTTTCTATGCAACTCAGGGAAATGCTTCAAAGAGAAGGATTCTCAAGGCAATTCCTATTGAAAACCTGCAACAATAATCTTTCTCCTGTATTTTTAGGTTAAAAAATGAGCTTCAACTAAAAATATGCTCCACGCAGGCGTTTTTCCCCTCATTTGAAAAATCTACTTAATTACCTTTAGGATATTTCCTTTCAAATATGCCCCCTGAGGTACATCCACTTATTCTACACTTGTCACAGAAAGGTCAGGTCTCCCTAGTGTTTGTGGATACTTGGTTCCACTTAAAGAGTTTAAAAGTCAAAGAATAGAAAAAAGATGGAAATATTACTTCTTTCTTGTAAGATGGCTTTTTCATTGTTATCCTTTATTTATTTATTTATTTACTTTGAAATTTTTTAACGTTTATTTATTATTGAGAGACAGAGCATGAGCATAGGAGGGGCAGACAGAGAATCCAAAGCAGGCTGTAGGCTCCAGGCTCCGAGCTGTCAGCACAGAGCCCGATGCGGGGCTTGAACTCACAAACCGCGAGATCATGACCTGGGCCGAAGTCGGATGCTTAACTCACTAAGCCACCCAGGGGCCCCTCATTTTTATCCTTTAAAAATAAATTCACCTCAACAAAAAGTGCAGATGATTTTTTGCTTTCTAAGTGCACAAAATTAAAATAAATATTTCCAGGTTACATAAGTGCAATTATGTATTGCTATTAAACAATTAACAAAAGCACTGTATTGACTGCCAGAAACCACTTAGGATGAGTCACCCAAAAATCACCAAGGTGAAAAATAACAAAAATTACTCATTAAAATCCATTCTCACCCAATGCATATAGTACACTTCTGTGACAAATCCTGAGAGAAAGTGCTGCATAAATTATCATAGCACCAGATTCTTTTTTTAAAAATGAAAATCTAAAAGCTACAAAAATCAGTGAATCACAAACAAAGCTGTTACTGTCTGGAAAGCGTGCCTCAGTGCTTGCACCAGCTTGCTTGGCTGCTGGTTATGGGCATTAGAAATCCACTCTGGCCATATATGTAGACAATCAGCTTAGAAATATAGGAAGTAGTTCATGGAATAAGCAGCCTGGAAAAGCAGATTCTGCAATCTCACTGGCATCAGGGGCCTCAAGATAACCAGAGGCTCAGCAGCTCAGCACTAGTATGGTTAGAATGTTTTTATTGTTGCACTGGTGGACATTAGCCATTGTCACTCTCATCCTCAATTCCAACAGAGCTGCCAAAAGAAACCCAATGTCATTGTCTCTTTGAATCCCACCTTCTGATTCCATCACCGTGAGGGACAGCATTTTATCGACTTTGTCCCTGCCATGTGCGAGTGGCCTGGTTGAGAGGAGATGCCTGGCTTTGAAGATTTCTGTAATCGTGTCACCAACCAAATCTTACACTGCTGCTTTATATAAACAAAAATAGTCCTCACAGGCTGCCAAATGACATCTCCAGAACAATTTTTTGCTTTATTTTGTTATTCACAAGTTTACTTATTTTGAGAGAGAGAGAGTGAGTGGGGGCGGGGGCAGAGAGAGAGAGAGAGAGAGAGAGAGAGAGAGAGAGAGAGAGAATCACAAGCAGGCTCCATGCTGTCAGTGCAGAGCCCAATGTGGGGCTCCAACTTATGAACCGTGAGATCATGGCCTGAGCCAAAGCCAAGAGTTGGATGCTGAACTAACTGAGCCACCCAGGCACACCTCCAGAACAATATTTTTTTTTTTTTTAAATAGCAGGCAGACCAGTGGACTTAACACTACCAATTTTTTGCTGAAGTTACGTGGCCAAAGAGAATGACTATTGGATCATTCCTTCACACCTTCATCACAGGTGTAAGTCATTAAATTTTGGTAAAGAAGAAAAGAAGAAAAAAAAGGGGGGCAGGGAGAGAGTGGTTTGACATTCAAATCCCTTGTTATTGGTTAGTCACAGCAGTTGCCTGCATAATCTTACTTGCAGAGGGAGTGTAGTTCTTGGACAGAACTTCTGGACTGTGTTCAGTGCTTAAGCACTTCTGTGACTGCACGTGAGGAAAATGGAAGGGGTGCCAGGTTGTACCTACCTTGTACGCTTTTCCCCTTTTTTAATGTTTATTTATTATTGAGAGAGAGAGAGAGAGAGAGAGAGAGAGAGAAAGAGAGAGAGAGACAGAGACAGAGAACGTGAGCCAGGGAGGACAGAGAAAGGGAAACAGCATCTGAACTGGGTTCTGCACTGACACCTGTCAGCACAGAGCCCAATGTGGGGCTTGAACTCATGAACGTGAGATAGTGACCTGAGCCAAAGTCAGTCGCTTAACAGACTGAGCCAACCAGAATCCATGATTTTATGTTTTTCTTATGTCAGCACATCTTCTAATCATCTATTGCCCCTGTTTGGAGTTTCAAAGTCTTTATCACTTCTATATGTTTTAATTCTGAAGTTCCTTACTTAACTCTCCACTTTTTTCCTAGGCTTTATATTCTATATGTAAAGAAGACAAATGGACGGATAGATAGACAGACAGACAGGAGACTCAAAACCTATATCTTAAATTTTATGTCTCAAAACAATGTAATATTTATTGAAATGATACTAATTTTCCAGCCTTTTCTAACATATGCTAAAGAAACTTATCTTCATAAATTCTTTATAAATAAAAATATCATCTCCTATTTTCTGAGACTTCATGAAACTGCTTGAAAATGTTTGCATGTTTTTCACTTTCCATGAAATCATAAAATAACAGAGTCACTTTTTAACTTCTTAAACTGCTTTTTAAAGTTTATCTATTGTAATTGTTACTTGTATCAAATAGATTCTTGAGAATGGCATTAGCTGTTCAAAGCACTAACCTCATCCTTCAACAGTCTCCGAATAACCTTTGACAGAAAATAATACACTCTACAATACTTGCTTTTGATTTTCTACCATATAGATTAAAATTTTTACAAGAACAATGTCTCATACCACTGCAGAAATAAGCACCTCCAGCTGAAATGCTAGAGAGTGTTTCCAACTTCAAATAAAAATCTACTGACTTGGCTAACCTTTCAAGGACAAAACTTTTCTCAATGACCTCTGCAAAAAAAAAATCTTTAGGGAAAGTTTAAGAGTCTAGAAGAAACTTCTCCTCAGGCCTTGAAGAAATACCTCATCTAGATTTGAAAGCAGAAGAGAGATTCTTTTACACTACAATGATAAATTCAGATGCCTTGAAGATTAGACCAAAGTCTTCCCCAGTACAACGTTCACTTTCGCATGACCAATGACATCTTTAGTCAACTGTCTGATAGCCGTACTGTTTTAACTCGTAATATCCATCAGTCATCTTTTAGATATAAAAAATAATTTGATGACTGGGCTAGACTTTTAGGGAAATCATTTCATGCCTGGAATACTGTTTTAAGGCTGACGAAGTGAGAGTCTTCGTTTATTTCACAAATATATGTTTCTCTATATTGTCCCCTCTAAGGAAGTGGAGGGAAAGCTGACCATCTCTCTTCCACGGGCAGACTAGCAATATACAAACACACCTCTTCTCCTAAGTATGCACCGCAACAAATATAAAGACGTATTCTGAAACTCATTTTTTGCCTTTGGATTCACATGCATCATTCTCTGTGCTACACTCCCTCTGCAAGTATGATGCCAGAGTGGTCTTTTAAAATATGTCATCATAGTATTCCTCTGAGCAATTAACATCATCTGACAGCCCCTCCTTTCACATAGAGTAAAATCCAAAGACCTCACAATGGCCTCTACATGAGATGCCCACATCCCTCTCTTGTTACTCCAAGATTTCATCTCTATTATTTTCCCCTCATTCATGTTACAATAGCCATATGAACTTCTCTGTTCTTCTCCAAACATCCAGGCATAACATTACCTTAGGGTCTTATTCCCTCTTCCTCCATATTCTTCATCACTTATTCCTCATGGTCACTGTCTCACCTTCTTCAAGTACAGGATCAAGTTTGATCTTATCTAGGTCCTACCCAGATCATCTCTTTGTAAGAACAATCAGCTCCATTCCCCAGAACATCATAGTTTCGTTTCTCTGCTCTATTACCGTCCATGGACATTTATCATGTTTTAACATACTCTAAAATTTAGCAAAAGTTAATTAAATAATTCGAAATTTAATTCAATTCACTAAGGTTTTAAATCAAAGTAAAGCTACTCACAATTCTAGCATTCACTGTTGAGCTGGTTGCTGAGATGAACTGGTATCACATTTCACACATGTTAGTGCAGCAATCCCAACCACAGGTAGATAACCCAGAAGAGATCCTGCGCATATAAAAAGAAGACATGTACAAGAAAGATTACAGTAGTCTTCGTCACAAGACAAAACACAAAAGAACCTAAAACAAGTGAGCACAGGAATGAACTGTGACATAATGCAAGACAATATGGCAAAGTGAATGGACTAACACGGCACACAAAAATAGGGATAGCTCTCAGTAATATAACATCTAAGGGGGAAAAAAAATGTTTGTTTAATTTATAAAATTTCCTCAAATGCCAACCATAATTGAGTAGAATACTTTTTTTACTGAATTACTTATTACTGAATAAGTAATAATTACTGAATACCCTCAGGGTCACACACTGGAACAAACAGGGTTAACAAAAGGACTTCTGATAATCCCAAGAAAAAATACTTTGTTAAGGAGGATATATTTCATTAATTCAGAGAAAAAGATGATCTTCCCAAGCTCTTTAGCGGTTCAATCCCTCTCTGCACCAAATCAGTCTCTCTTCAACAAAGGTAGAACCATAAGCCAAAAAAGATCATGGCATTTGGACATAGTAAGTTTTTGTTTTGAGGAGAAAGGGAAAAATATTTGAGGGACATTTTCATGGCCCTGAAGATCTACAAGTTGCACTGAACCATCATTGAATCCACAGTGACAGAAATATCCGTGTGAATTTAAAAATAAATTTGTATGTATGCATGTGCATGTGTGTGTGTGTGTGTGTGAGCGTGTGCGTGTTTAATAGTTTGATATGTGGGGGTTTTCTTTCTTAGGCAGCACTGCCTGAGCATAACTCCCCATACATCTGGGCAACATTTTCCCAGGGATTTTTTTTTTTTTGTATCCTCTCCAATAAAAATAAGAATGTATGCCAAAGAACAAAGAAATTGTTAAATGGAGTCAGGATCTTTTTTTGGTCCTATTCCAATTTAACCTAAGCACATACTAAACAAGCTAATACAATTTTTGTTTTTTATTTGGTTGTGCGATTATTCCGGAGAGACTACAGAAGTGACTAAATGGTAGGAAGCAAGCTAATGTCACTGCCTTCTTCGAAAAGAACAATTTTTATAGTGAAATTTGATGGGATAGAGGAAGTCAGGGGTAATAAATTATTCAAGATAACAATAGTCTTAAGGCATCCATAAGTTATCTTTTTAAATAGTAGCCTATAGCTGAGTTCTATGTCAGAATATAGTTAACTTTGTACTCGGGGTTGAGATTGTCATGTAGGTAAGGTTAAATAACAATTATGCCATCTTTCTTAACACCGTATATTTTTCTACTATTAATTCATCATTAAACAGGCCAACCAAAATTGAGGCCATACATTCAATGAAGGAATTAAACTAATATATCTTTTAGCACTCTGTGTTGTTAGTCAATATAAAGCTACTTTACATGAAGTTATTGGTGGACTACAGTTTCAGGCAAATTACAAAGTATCTAACGAATCAGATTTCTGAGAGCAGTATTTTCATTTGTCCTAAAATTCCACTTTGAAATTTCCAATTAACTCTTCTGTTTGACCCTTACCTCAAGAGGTGCAGGTAGAAAAGCCTATAAGGTCATGGCTAATTGGACGCACACTTTCTAAGCTAAAAGTTTGAAGAAGCACTTTCATAAGTAATTCGTACTAGGGTATGAATACTAAGGTATTTTAGTCTAATTCCTACGTTTCACATTATAAATAGTTGACCTTCTTTATGGTTTTCTCTTTGAAAAAAATGATTTCGAAGAATCATGTCATTTCAATGAAAGAAAATTATTAATGTTTGCCTCCAGTTTACAAAATGAAGAAGGTAGGAGAGGCTAGAAAATCATCTCTGTTGTTGATTTCTTTCAGGGTTTTTATTTTCTTCTGCTTTTAGAAAACTGTTAGAATGAATAAAAGTGTGGTAAATGCAATTATTAATTGGTATGGATTTGGGCTGCTTATAATAAATAATCTAGTTAAAGATTTTACAGAATAATTGCATAATAAATGTATGTTTTGATTATAGCTCCTACTTCAAATACATCAATTTTAGTTAATTATATATATATATATATATATATGTATCCAAATTCAGAAATGTTACTATTGATTATTAAAAAAAAAGGAAATGAATAACATGGTGCTTGAGACTGAGTATTAAGTTTACTGTGCCATAAAGCAAGAAAGACTAGTGCTGGTTTGAAAATTGTAGGTTAAAGAGCACTAGAAGGAGTCCATGTAAGATTTGTCTCAAGGTATGAGGCTGGGTAGTGCTTGCATCACTTCTCAGTAGGTCGCCTGTGGCTACAGACTCTGAGCCTAGGGAGGAAAGATAACACACACAAAAGCAGTAATTAGCAACTGTCAAGAGATTCTGCCTATAAAGACATGAGGCTAGAAAGGTGTAATGTGCCAGGCAGGTAGTCGTCCTTGAACAGGACAACTCCATAATCCTTATCTAAGAAGGGGTGAGAACAGAAGAACAGAGAGAGTAAAATCACATCAAAGTGAACGAAAGAGTAAATACGCCCTGCTTAAAATGAACATGCAAAAGCAAGTAGAAAAAAAATCCAATTGTATGAAAGATAAGCAATTATAACAGAGAACTAACATGTTTTTTCCCATGAATTGCAAAGACAATTCTAGTATTTTAAATTTATTGTGAAAGAAATAAATGAAGAAATCACAACCATAAAAAATAAGAAATGATGAAACAAAAACACAATCAAATGAAGCAGGCTAACCGAAATATGAAAGTGAACAAATTAAATTTTTTCCACATGAAAAATGCAGCCTTTAAAATTTAAAAATGCACAGACTCTAGGCAGTATAAAAAATAGTAAATCAGAATATAAAATTGAGAAAAATCACACAGAATTAAGCATCAAAGATGAAAAGGATTAAAAATGTAAAAAACAGGAAAGAGGAAGACAGATAAATTCAGAAGCTAATATTTTTCTGAGAAGCTGAAGGGAGGACAGAGAATCAAGGGAACAGCAAAGAAGTGATATTCAGAGTTAAAATTCCATTATTTCAATAATTCAATTGCTATTGAGTATTTTTCTCAGAAAAGCTTGATGTAGATATAGCACTTGGTATATTAGAAGTGAAAAAATTACACATAGGCTGTCATGTGCAAAAGGAATAAAGAAATATTTTTAGAGGTGCCTGGGTGGCTCAGTAGGTTGAACAACTGAATCTTAATTTCAGCTGGGTCATGATCTCAAGGTTCTTGAGATCAAGCCCCTGCTTGGGATTCCCTCTCTCCCTCTCTCTTGCTCTCCTAAGATAAATAAATACTTTTCAAAAATGGAATAAAGAAGTATTTTTAAATAAATACTAGAAAAAATAAATATATCAACTAGCATAATGATAATTAGGTTTACAACAATGTTTTACAGCAGCAATTCATGCTGGAAGTAAATGGAGTTGTATATGAAAGCAATGACAAAAATGGGTATCTACACAGAAGTAATTACCTTGCTAAACAGTCACTCAGGACATACACCCAGCTTCCACCTTTCAACAACACAGTCACTAGGATCAGATTTACATCTTCCACCCCTATTTTATCAATTAAAAATCCAGATTTTATTATTTGTATTTAAAAAAAAATAGTCCCCAAATGGAGTCTTTCTGTTAAGCCCAGGACACCAAACCAAGGTTTTATACGTAACCTAATTGCTGTTTCAATCTTTCCCAGGAATGTAAAGCATAACCAGTAAGTCTGGAGTTTTCTCATCAGCACCAATGAGAAAACCTGCCACTTAGGCCCTTTCTTTCCCCAAAAGAAGAGGAGGTAATCTCCCTGATAGATCCTTTTGTCCCCCAAAGGAAGATACCTCACCAGACACAATCATTCTTTTGTTTATGAATTCCTTACCCTGCCTTTAGAATGTTTTTCCTTTTTGTAGCCTTTTGGAGTTCTTTCTGTTTTTGGATGGTATGCTGCCTGATTTATGAGTCATTAATTAAACCAATTGGATCTCACAGCTTTACTCAGTTCAATTTTTGTTATTTAACAGAATTGTGGCTCTCAAGAAATTAGAATTCAGGCAATGAAATATAGAGATCCTTCAGAGATAGGGAATAAACAAATGGAGTGAGTCATCTAACTGCTTTAGTTTACTGCCTAGAGATATCTGAAGTCATGATATAGACCTTGACGTCCGTGACACTGAACTGAGTATGTAGGCAACTCAAGTGTCTTCAGTGTGCAGGTCCAAGTATCTGAGAAGGAAAAGGACACAGAGAAAGAACTCCAGAAATCTACAAAGGATCCCCTTCAGGTGTACATCCGTATACTGATCAGCACAAGTGTGTGAGGAAACTAAGAGAGGTTGGTCAGTGAACCACCTAAAGGGAGTAGGGGGAACAGTGTCTGACATTCAAACAAGGCTTGGACTGGTGCCTGTTCCCTCCCACTGGAATTCAAAATGCCCAAATTAATGGGACACTGAAGAGAGTACATGGAAGATTTTGTATCAGTAGCAGGGGAAAACACCCTACACTAAAAGTGCTTTGATCTGACCTGAGAATGTTCACCAGCAAGCCCCAAAAGAAAGAAATTGTTTCTAAGTCAATTAGCAAACAAAGCTCAAGAATCTTTATAAGAATACAGAAATATCCAGGACACATGACCTAAAATTAACAGCATGTGGCACCCAATTAAAAAATACAAATCGGGCAAAGAAATAGAAAATTATAACCTAAGGTGGAGAGAAAAACCAATCAAGATTGATTTAGAAATGGCACAAATAGAATAGAGAAGGACTTTAAAAATAAAATTATTACTCTATTGCATAGTCCATCAAGACGCTATAGCAAAGATTGAACATGTTACACAAAAATATGAAAGAAATAACAAAGGACCCAAATTGAATTTTGAATCATGAAAAAATACAATGTCAGAGATAAAAATACACTAAGGTGATAAATGCTAGATGAGATACTTCAGAAGCAATGATCAGTAAACTTGAAGGTATAGCAAAGAAATCTAAGTAAAAGTGAACCAGAGGGGGGAAAAAAGATCGAATGGGTGAATAATGAACAAAGCATCAGTGAAGTGTGGAATGATTTCAAGCAGCCAAGTCTGTGGGTAACTGGAATTCTCTAGAGTAGGTGTGTCTGTTGGGGGTAGAGGAGGGTATCAATAAATATTAAAGATATAATGGCCAAATTTTTCTAGTGCAAGGGAGAAGACAGTAGTACAACATCTTTAAAGTGCTAGGAAAAAGTGTAAAAGTCACCTTATAATCTTTTACTAAGATAAAATATCTTTTAGAAAACAAAGGTGAAATAAGGACTTTGTTCTGACGTACAGAAGCTAAAAGAATTCATCACAAGCTAACTGTCTTTGAAAGAAATATTAAAGGAAGTCCTTCAAAAAGAAGGAAAATACCACAAGAAAACCAGGATCTATACAAAGAAACAAAGATTATCAAAAATAGAAAAACCAGGGGCACCTGAGTGGCTCAGCCGGTTAAGTGTCTGACTTCAGCTCAGGTCTGATCCCATGGTTTGTGAGTTGGAGCCCCACGTTGGGTTCTCTGTTGTCGGTACAGAGCCCACTTTGGATCCTCTGTCCCTCTGTCTCTCGGCCCTTCCCACACTTATCCTCTCTCTCTCTCTATCTCTCTCCCTTTCTTTTTCTCTCAAAATAAATAAACACCCCAGAAAATCCATGAGTAAATACAAAGATTATTATTTAAATAATTAAAGTTAAATTCACTGTTCACACACACACACACACACACACACACACACACACACACACACTCCAATGTACTGTAGGGTTTACAACATCGTTTAAGTAAAATGTATGGCAACAATAATGTAAAGGTTGGGAAGGGATAAAAAGTACATTCTTATAATGATTTTGTGTTTTATGTTAAGCAGCATACTATCTTTTGAAAGTAAACTGTGAAGAGTTAAAATGTATACCATAAATATTATAGCAACTACTAAAATAACACCCCAAAAGAGAGCTATAGGCAATCAATCAACAAAGAAAACAAAAAAAGAATCATAAAAATTATTATTTCAAAAGAAAGCAGGATAAAGAGAAAATGAAACAAAGAATAGATAGGACAAAGAGATAATGAATGAGAATATAGTAGTTTTAAACACAAACATATAAAAAATCACATTGCATGTAAATCGTGCACCAATTAAATTAAAATACAAAGATTATCATATTGAAATTAAAAATAAGCACCAAATACATGCTGCCTCCAAGAAATCTACTTACTATAAAACACAAAATTGGTCAAAGTATATGAAAGTATAAATAGATTTGCAATGCTAACACCAATGAAAATAAAATTTAGTTTGGCTCTATTAATAACAAAGTAGATTTCAGAACAAACAATGATAATAGAGATCAAGAGAAGGATAAAATTATGGTCAATTCATCAGGAGAACAAAACAATCCTAATCATTCATTTAGCAAGTAATAGAAATGTTAAATATATGAAACAACACTGACAAAGCTGAAAGGAAAAATAATCCACAACACTACTCTCAAAATAATTGATAGAACACATAGAAAATCAGTAAGGATATAAAATATGTGACAAATATTATCAACCAAAACTTCCTAATTGACACTTTATAGAATGATCCATTTAACAATCACAGGATACACCTTCTTCTCAAGTGCATTCAAAACACTTGTCAAGATAGATTCTATTTTGAGCCATAAAATCAATATTTTTAAAAGGATATAATTCTTACAAAGTAGGTTACCTAGCTACAGTTGAGTTAAATTATAAATCAATAACAAGAAGATATCTACAATATCAGCAACTAATTGGATACTCCAACTGGAGGTTGAGTGAAAGACAGCTTGAAGTTCTTTGCCATTAATTTAAAGAGAGGATCTTAAGCATGATTTTTTTTTTATTTTTCTCCAGCCAAATAGAGCTAGAGAGAGAGAGACAAACAAAATTAGTGAGGGTAGACTAATTACAAACATGAGTCTTGGGAATTAAAGAATGTGAAAAAGAAAAGATAGTACATAAAGGAAGAGAGGTGGAGGGATCTCACTGGGGATAGTGAATCCTTGAATTTAAGGTTGAAATTAGAGGGAAGGTCATGGTCAGACTATAATGCTTGAAATTTACATTATGGAATGTTTGCAATTATTACTTTTGCCAATTATTCAAATAAAAAATAGTTTCAGGAGCCCAAATGTCCATCAACGGATGAATGGATAAAGAAGGTGTGGTATACATATACAATGAAGTATTACTCAGCAATCAAAAAGAATGAAATCTTGTCATTTGCAACTATGTGGATGGAACTAGAGGGTATTATGCTAAGCGAAGTTAGTCAGTTAGAGAAAGAAAAATATCATATGACTTCACTCATATGAGGACTTGAACACAGAACAGATGAACACAAGGAAAGGGAAACAAAAATAATATAAAAACAGGGAGGGGGACAAAACATAAGAGACTCTTAAATATGGAGAACAAACAGAGAGTTACTGGAGGGGTTGTGGGAGGGGGGGATGGGCTAAAAGTGTAAGGGGCATTAAGGTATCTACTCCTGAAATCACTGTTGCTCTATATGCTAATTTTGAGGTAAATTTAAAAAAAATACTTTCAGAATTATAAACAAGTGTATTCAGAAGGAAATTTAGAAGGAAAGGTAGAAGAGATATATTAAAAAATTCAGAACCACCATAAAAAGGTGAAAAACAAGCATAACTTGAAAGAATGTGTTTATACCACATGTAACTGATTAAAGAATAACAGAGAGCAGAATATAAGAATTACAAAAATGTAATGAGAAAAGCAAATATAGCCATAAAATAAGGACAGATAATATGAATAAGTCCCTTAAAGTAATAAACCTGAACAGACACAGTATATAAATGAAGCTTAACCCCATCACTGATCAGAAAAATGTATATTTAAGAAGATCAAACCCCTCTTGTATGAAATATTTTTTTTTTAAATGTGATCCATTCCAATACATGGACACACAAGAGTTCTCACACTGGTTAGAATATGAGTTAGTCCAAATCACTTTGCAAAAGCAACTGGCAATATTCAGGGAAGCTGAAGATATGCATAGGCTTAAACCAGAAATTCCAATTCTGGATAAACACTCAGACCTGTACTTGAGAAGGCATGCACAATGATAATACTCACTGTAATATTAGTTACAATGCGGTAGAAATCAGGGGACTATGGGTGGCTCTGTTAGTTAAGCATCCAACTTTTGGTTTCGGCTCAGGTTATGATCTCACAGTTTCGTGAGATCACTGACTGGGCTCTGCACTGAAGGTGTGGCGCCCACTTGGGATTCTCCTCTCTCGGCCCCTTCCCTGTTCATGCTGTCTCTGTCTCTCTCAAATAAATAAATAAAACCTAAAAAAAAACCCAAAGTGGTAGAAACCATAATACCTATCAATAAAGGAATAATTAAATACACTGAGGTATTGTTACACCATGGGAAAACTAGGATGAAGTAAACAATTCTGGTTGAACTAAAACTATAAATACCAACACAAGTAACTCTCAAAAAATAGCAAGATGCAAAAAAATATAGGTACAAATACAATTCAAAATACCAACAGCATTTTTCACAGAGCTATAACAAACAATCCTAAATTTTGTGTGGAACCACAAAAGACCCTGAACAGCCAAAGCAATCTGGAAAAAGGAAAGCAAAGCTGGAAGCATCACAATTTCAGATTTCAAGTTATATTATAAAGTCTGTAGTCATCAAGGCAGTACGACACTGGCACAAAAATAGGTACATAAATTAATGGAACAGAATATAAAACCCAGAATTGAAGCCACAACTATATGGCCAATTAATCTCTGACCAAGCAGGAAAGAATATTCAATGAGGAAAAGTCTCTTCAACAAATGGTACTGGGAAAACTGGACAGCAACATGTAAAAGAATGAAATTGGACCATTTTCTCACACCATACACAAAAATAAATTCAAAATGGATGAAAGAACTAAATGTAAGATCTAAAACCATAAAAATAATAGAGAACACAGACAGCAACCTCTTTGACATTGACTATAGCTACTTCTTTCTAGGTGTGTCTCCTGAGGCAAGGGAAACAAAAGCAAAAACAAACTATTGGGACTACATTAAAACTAAAATCTTCTGCACATAGAAGGAAACAATCAACAAAATTAAAAAGCAACCTACGGAATGGGAGGGGATATTTGAAATTGACATACCTGATAAAGGATTAGTATCCAAAATATATAAAGAACTAATAAATCTCAACACACACACAAAAAAAATAATCCAGTTAAAAACTGCAGAAGTCATGAACAGTCACTTTTCCAAAGAAGATATCCAGATCGCCACCAGACACATGAAAAGATGCTCAACATTACTGATTATCAGGGAAAACAAATCAAAACTACAATGAGATATTGCCTCACACCTCTTAGAATAGCTGAAATTAAAAAAAAAATGCAAGAAACAAGTGTTGAGGATGTGGTGAAAAAGGAACTCTCTTACACAGTTGGTGGGAATTCAAACTGGTGTAGTCACTCTGGAAACAGACAGAATGGAGATTCCTCAAAAAGTTCAAAATAGAACTACCCTATACTATAATCCAGCAATTGCCCTACCAGGTATTTACCTAAATAATATAAAAATACTAATTCGAAGGGACACATGCACCCTGATGTTTATAGCAGCATTATCTACAACAGCCAAGCTATGGAACAGCCCAAATATTCATCAACTGATGAATGGATATACACAACGGAATATTACTCAGCCATAAAAAAGAATGAAAACTTGCCATTTGCAATGACAAGGATGGAACTAGATAGTACAATGCTAAAAGAAATAATTCAGTCAGGAAAAAAGAAATACCGTATCATTTCACACATATGTGGAAATTAAGAAACCAAACAAACAAGCAAAGGGGGATAAAAGTAGAGGGAGGCAAACCAAGAGACTTTTAACTCTAGAGAACAAACTGGTGGTTACCAGAGGGGAGGTGGTAGGAGGAAAGGTGAACTCGTTGTGGACTTGTGATGAGCACCAGGTGTTTTATGGAAGTGTTGCATCACTGTATTGCACACTGGAAACTAATATGTTAACCGACTAGAATTTATATAAAAACTTAAACAATAAAAATATTTAAGTTCAGTCCAATGTTATTTATATAAAATTCAAACTAATATAAACAGTGGTTATGAACATGTACACATATGGGTATTAAAGACTATATACCAATAACACAAAATGGTGATTTCCTTTGGAAATGGATACGGTGGGATTGCAGAGTACACAGGGAGAAGGGATTTTATCTGCATTGTTTTCTTTCAAAAAAATCTTAAGGAAATATTGAATATGATCAGATTCAGTATAACTTGTTGATGGGGTATGGAGTGAAAGACGTTATTTTCATACTTGCTTTTTTTTCTTTAAATATGTCATCATGAAAGGAGAGAAAGTATGAAATATTGGCTTATCTTACCATTTGAATGTAAATACAGAAGAAATAATATTTAAGGAATATCATGGTACCTAAATGAAATTTATATTATTAACTCATTAAGGAAGTATTTTATTGGTTGAATGTAATTTATACTCTTATGAATGCAATGAGAATTTGGGCTTTTTAATATGTGTAAGCTTAATACAATTCATCACCTGGTCTTAACTTCCTTTTCTCTATGTTTTTGGACATTCAGTTATACCAGAAAACTACTTATCCTCAATATTTATAAAATATTTTCTTAAATAGTTATAAAATATTCTCTTAAATATAATAAATATGCTATTTCATATAAAGAAAGTAGATTTTTTTCCCGACAAATGTTCCTACCAGCTCTTTTTGAAATGTATTCATATAACTTAGGCCCTCTTATTTTAAATTTCTCAAATTCATCAAAAACATTCATTGACCTTAAAGTTTGGGTTTATGAAATATACAATGGGGATATTAAAAATAAGTAAATATTTAAAAGATTAAGTGATAAATGTGTTTTCAGAGATTTTGCCCATGTTATACTTATGCTAAATTATTTACAATTGACTTATAAAAACATTTTAATAAACGAGAGGAAGAATTTATCAATGTTGTCTTGTGAAATGTGGATGCATTTCAAATAGATGAGAAAATCTTAATAAAGGACAATTATGATCATAGGAAAAATGTAAAAATTTTTAACAGGCTAAAATGTTATTTTAACAATGTTTCTACTTCTTGAGATGATCTTCAGTTTTGGTTAATGTTTTAGAGCTTCAAAAGAGCCTTTTAGAGGGACACCTGGGTGGCTCAGTCGGTTAAGCATCCAACTTCAGCTCAGGTCATGATTTCGCAGTCTGAGTTCGAGCCCCCACCTGGGCTCTGTGCTGGCAGTTCAGAGCCTGGAGCCTGCTTCAAATTCTATGTCTCCCTCTCTCTCTTTCTCTGTCCTTCCTCTGCTCATGCTCTGTCTCTCCCTCTCTCTCAAAAAAAAAAAAAAAAAAAAAAAAAAAAAAAAAAATTAAAAAAAAATAAGTAAAAGATAAAGAGCTTTTAAAAAAAGTTTTATAGAAATACTCCTCACTTCAGCAATATATGTAAGTATTTTTCCTAAAAGCTTCCCCCCTATAGTCACATACACAGAGCTGCCTCTCATTATGGAAATGTTAATAGCTGTTATCAATAGTGAAATATCTTTTACACATTATTCATTAGTAAAAATTCTAAACTCTAACTTTCTTTTGTTAAGTAATCAGAGTGACATTCATGGATGACTGGAAATATTTGAAGTGATATCTTCTATATTTGAAAATTAGCTTTTTGTGTTGATAACATAAGCTTAGTGATGCCAGACTGCTTTAATCATGAAGGCTTTTCAGCAATGAAACTATTCAATCTCGGTTCATGATTTCCCTCTGCCTCAATCCATAATCATGACAATAGTTTTGGAAGAAAAAATTTCAAACAAGAAAGAGAAGGTTAAGAACATTGAGTACATATATTTTAATGTTTAAAATAGTATTAGCACACTAAGAAATAAATTTAATATTTTGTTGATGTCTTCTGAAGGCTAATTTGCTTTAATGGACCGCTTTGTATTCAGTGAGGTTATTCTAATTAAACAGAAAATTGTTTGGAAGATCTTACGAAATTATAGTTAAGAGTAGTTGACATTGTGTTTTAATACTGTGGCTTGAACAATAACAAAAACAAATGAGACCACCAAAAATGACCATCAGCAAAAGTGATTAAATTTCCATTGTTCCAATGGCACTGGAGAAGGTACCCAGGTTTATCCTTGATCAAACAACTTGACAAATTTCAGTTTGTTGGCTAAGAAGACAAAACCACTGCAAATAATGTTGGCTTTTCAAGAGTTAAGTAAAATTATCTTAATTCTGCAACCAGTGATGATATAATCAGACTTGAGTTTGTCAGATTATAGCTCCTTTTTGGGGGGCACTCACTGAAGTCCCTAAGGGCTAAATAGAGGGAAAAAAGACAAAGACACAGACGAGTTTCCTCAACCTGTAAAATGTACTACTGCAGGTCATATTTGAGCCTAAGCAAATGTCTCATATTTATGTGCTTTGATTGACCCACACTATTTGGATATAGCTACCGAACCCCTAGAAATCTGACCTGTATTTCTGTCCAGGCTAAAAAATGTAATAATTTTGTTATCTTTTGAATGGCAATTAACTATTCTGTGTCTATTCCTTACTTCTAAATGAGGATTATTACTATTTTGCAGAGCACTATAGAAAGGGGTTCAAAGTAAAGAATTTGGGTTGGTTCAAGGTAAGAGATTCTGTGTGATCTAGGGAGGTGACACACAGGACTTCATACATCATGAATAGGACAGCGTATGAGGCAAGTCCTCAGAGAAGTGACGACTACACAGAAAACAAGGACAGATTTAAAGAATAAGGGAGAGGGTCTTTAGTCTGATAAGGGCTGTCTGCTCTTTAATGTGCTTTTAGAAAAGTTGTCATATTTCTGATAGATAATGGCATATCTCTTTTGCCACTTACTAGCTTTGCAATTTTTGGCTCACTCAAGCTGCATGACTTTGGCAAGTAATTCTTCTGAATCACTTTATCTTTAATATGGAGGGAATTACAGTGCTATTATAGATTTGTTATGATGATCAATAAAGCTAACATTTAAACTGCTTTCAAACAACTCCCAGTCCGTAGTACTTAATAAATGCTATTTATTATTATAATTACCATTGTATTTGCTTCTATCCTATCTTTCATCTTTTATTGTTCACATATATAGGTATGTATACATACAAATCTATATTTAAACAACATACAGTATTCATAGAAAGTATGTGCATTTTCAATAATAATAATAAATGGACATTTATGTACTTACCCCAAACATGCAATGTATATTATCTCTATCTTTGAAAAACCCACTATACCCACTATGATCTCTTTTCCAAACTTGTCTCAAAATAACCACAAGGTTTACATTTCTATTATTCATCCCTATGTTTTTCTTTTTAGTTTTTCACTTGCATTTTATAACAAAGTAGTTTCACTTACACAAGAAATGTATGTTTCTTTGCTTGGTGTAAAGCTATCTCTAAGAAGTGATACAGTTCAAGGACTGTATCTCCCAGCTCCCCTGTATGTAGATGGGGCAATATGACAAGTCCCTGCTTAAAAGGAATATGGTTGGATGTGATGTGGGTCATTTCTGAACTATTTAAGAAATGCGTATGTATTTCCATGTTCCCTTTCCCCAACAACCAAATGGGTAAAAACAAATATGTGACGGTAGAGGACTATGAAGTCACAAAATAAAAGGAAAGCAAAGCAAAACTATCCATCTAAGAGGAACACACTCTCCAGACTGTTAGTGTGAGAAAGAAACGAATTCTGAAATTTTCAGTTGGGTATTGAGGGCAGCTAAAAGTAAGCTCACTAATACAGGTTTATAGTCACAAGCAGTATGTTTATTTATTTGAATTTTGCATGTTTTCTTACTTTACAAAAATACTTGTAACATGTATCATTCTGAAGCTTGCTTTTATTATTCAAAGTTATATTTTGCTATTTGACACGCAGGCATCTATAGTTCTTTTAATTTTATTGCCATATGCTATCCTGTTGTTTAAATACACTACGTTAGAGTTATTCCCTTTATCTTTTGATTCAATTGGGAAAATTGTTATCTTTATGATAGTTAATGGTATCTCTCCTTCATATTGTTCAATAAAGTTTTATAATTTTGTTCCTAAAGGCCTCTCACATCATCTGCTAGATTTACTCCTAGATACTTCATATTTTTTATTTCTGTTGTAAAAAATATTGATGTTGACAAGTACGGAAGCATACTTGGGAAGTGTTAGAAAATAAAGAAATAATTGTTGACATGTATTGATTGTTTGTTAATCAACCATGTTATACTCTGTAATTAAGCCAAATAGTCTTCAAATTCCTTTCATGTGCTAAATACACAAGAATTTCATTTGCAAGTAATTATAATTTTGTATCCCCCATTTAAATATTTTTTTATAGTAAACTGCCTAGGATTTCCTGAAAAAAGATGAACAAAAGTGTAAATGGTTCGCATCTGTATCTCAACCCTAGTCTTCAGAAAATGGAGTAAAATCTAACTAGTAAGTATACTAATTGTAGTAAATTTTGTGATACAGCCTTTACTTGGTATATAAGTAACTTTTATTCCTTGCTTGCTGAGAGATTTTACCCAGATTGGATATTGGATTTCATTACCCTTTTTTCAGTATCTATTATGATAATTATATTTTTCTTATTAATTTTTAAATATACCTGCTTACATCATTTTATTTTGAAATGTTAAACCAAACTTGCATTCTTTGCATGACTCTAAATAAATCATGAAATAATATCTGCTTTACCTGATGTTGTGCTCATTTGCTAATAGTTACCTTAGTATTTTCACTTCTAAATTCACAAATGAGATAGGCCTATCATTTTTATGCATTTTAAAGTGCTTTTCTAGTTTGAATATCAAAACTGTACTAATCTGACAGCATTGGATGAAACAGATCCCTTCTTTCATCAGAATAGATTATATACAATCTGAATTATCTGCTACTGGCAACACTTGTCCTGAAAATTGTTTGGCCTGTTAACTTTTTTTGTGAAAAGATTTTGAGAAGTTAAATTTCCTCAGTGATTATAAAATTATTCTGCTTTTCTACTTCATCTGAGTCAGTCTGAGTAAGTTAAATATTCTCCAATATTAGTTTTTAATTTCCTTTTTTATCACATATTCCTTTTAATATTTGAATAATTATAAATCTACAATGAGGCTTCTTGTTTAAAATATATATCTTCTAGCTTATCTACTTTTCCTTTATTAATATTGGGAGGATTTTTTAGTATTTTCTTAGTCTTTATGAAAAGAAGTCTTTATTTTTATTCTCCATTTGTTTTCTTTGGGTTTTTTGTTGTTGTTCATTTGTTTTAAGTTTTTATTTAAATTCTAGTTATTTCACATATACTGTAATGGTTTCAGGAGTAGAATTTAGTGATTCATCACTTACATATAACACCCAGTGCTCATTCCAACAAGTGTTCTCCTTAATACACATTACCCATCTGGCCCATCCCCCGACCACTTCCCCTCCAGTTAGTTGTCTATAGTTAAGAATCACTTTTGGTTTGCCTCCCTCTCTTTTTTTTGTTCCCCTTCCTCTATGTTTATCTGTTTTGTTTCTTAAATTCCACATATAAGTGAAATCATATGGTATTTGTCTTTCTCTGACAAGTCTGTTTAGCTTAGCATAATATACATGTGTATATATATATATATATATATATATATACAGGCATATATACATATATACATATATACCTCTCTATATATACATTTTTTATTGGAAAGAGAGAGAGAGTGTGAGCATGCAAGAGAGGCAGAGGGAGAGGGATAGAATCTTAAGGAGGCTCCCTTTTCAGCACAGAGCATGACACAAAGCTGGTTCCCATTACCCTGGGATCATGGCCTGAGATAAAAATCAAGAGTGAGATGCTCAATGAATTGAGCCATCCAGGCTTCTCTATACCACATTTTCTTTATCCATTCATCAGTCAATGGGCATTTGGGATCTTTACATAATTTGGCTATTGTTCATAATGTTGCTATAAACATCAGGGTGCACGTATCCCTTCGAATCAGTATTTTTGTATCCTTTGGTAAATACCTAGTAGTAGTGTTGATGGGTAGTAGGTAGTTTTATTTTTAAGTTTTTGAGGAATCTCTATACCGTTTTCCAGAGTGGCTGTGCCAGCTTGCATTCCCACCAACAGTGCAAGAGGGTTCCCCTTTCCTGACATTCTCGCCAACATCTATTGTTCCCTGTGTTGTTAATTTTAGCCATTCTGAAAGGTATGAGGTGATATATTTTTGTAGATGTGATTTGTATTTCCCTGATGAGTGACGTTAAGCATATTTTCATGTGTCAGATGGTCGTCTGTGTGTCATCTTTGGAAAAATGTCTATTTATGACTTCTGCCATTTCTTAACTGAATTATTTGTTTTTTGGGTATCAAGTTCATTTTTAAAAATTTTAAAGCTTTAAAAAATGTTTATTTTAGAGAGAGAGAGAGAGCATGCTACCAGGGGAGAGGGGCAGAGGCGGAGGGAGAGAGAGAGGGAGAGAGAGAGAGAAGAGGGAGAGAATCTTATGCAGGCTCAAAGCTGAACATGGAGCCTGATGCAGGGCTCAATTTCACGACCCTGGGATCAAGACCAGAGCTGAAATCAAGAGTCTGATGCTCAAACGACTGAGCCACCCAGGTGTCTTGTTGGTAACTCCTTTATAGATTTTGGATACTAACCTTTTATCTGATGTGGCATTTGCAAATCTTTTCCCATTTCATAGGTCACCTTCTAATGTTGTTGATTGTTTCCTTCCTGTGCAGAAGCTTCTTATCTTGATGAAGTCCCAATAGTTCATTTTTGCTTTTGATTCCCTTGCCTCCAGAGATGTATCTAGTAAGAACTTGCTACAGCCACAGTCAAAAAGGTTGCTGCCTGTGTTCTCTTCTAGGATTTTGATGGTTTCCTGTCTCATATTTAGGTCTTTCATCCATTTTGAATTTATTTTTGTGTATGGTGTAAGAAAGTGTCTAGTTTCATTCTTTTGCATCTTGCTGTCCAGTTCTCCCTACACCATTTCTTGAAGAGACTGTCTTTTTTTCCACTGCATATTCTTTTCTGCTTTGTTGAAGATTCATTGACCATATAGTTTTGAGTCCATTTCTTGATTTTCTATTCTATTCCATTGATCTATGTATCTGTTTTTGTGCCACTACCATACAGTCTTCATGACTGCAGATTTTTAAAAATTTTTTAACGTTTATTTATTTTTGAGACAGGGAGAGACACAGCATGAACAGGGGAGGGTCAGAGGAAGGGAGACACAGAATCCGAAGCGGGCTCCAGGCTCTGAGCTGTCAGCACAGAGCCCGACGCGGGGCTCGAACTCACGGACAGCGAGATCATGACCTGAGCCGAAGTCGGCCGCTTAACCGACTGAACCACCCAGGCGCCCCATGACTACAGATTTTTAATATAGCTTGGAGTCCAGAATCATGATGCCTCCAACTTTGCTTTTCTTTTTGAGGATTGCTTTGGCTATTCAAGGTCTTTTCTGGTTCCATACAAATTTTAAGATTGTTTGTTCTAGCTCTGGGGGAAAAAAATGCTGGTGGTATTTTGATAGGGCTGCATTAAATGTGTAGATTGCTTTGGGTAGTATAGACATTTAAGCAATACTTTTTCTTCCAATCCGTGAGCATGGAATGTTTTTTCCACTTTTTGGTGTCATCTTCAATTCCTTTCATAAATATTCTATAGTTTTTAGAGTACAGATCTTTTACCTCTTTGGTTAACTTTACTCCTAGGTATCTTATGGTTTTTGATGCTACTGTAAATGGGACTGATTCCTTGATTTCTCTTTCTGCTACTTCATTGTTGGTGTACAAAACTGCAACAGATTTCTGTACACTGATTTTGTGTCCTGCAACTTTGCTGAATTTGTGTATCAGTTCTAGCAATTTTTTGCTGGAGTGATTTGGATTTTCTACATAGAATATTATGTTGTTTGGGGATCGTGAGAGTTGACTTCTTCCCTGAAGATTTGGATGCCTTTTCTTTTCTTTTTGTTGTCTGATTGCTGAGGCTAGGACTTCTAATTTCTATGTTAAATAACCATGGTGAGAGTGGACAAACAAGAAAAACAAACAATCCTCGTCCATGTGTCTCAGGCTTCCCTCAGAGCTCTGCCTTCTCTGTGTTTGTGGCCTAGACGTCTCTCACTGGGTGGTGCACTGTTCTTGTGTTTTATCTCAGGCACATTGCTGGGTTTCAAAACTCCAAATTTTAGGGACCCGGCGCAGCATGGAACCACACTGATCCTCTGGGGGAGTGTCTTCCCACACTGTGGCTGGTGCTGGTTTGTCCCAGAAGGGCAGCTGCATGAATGTACAGGGTCTTGGAGTTTTGGGTAAAGTGGAGCAAAAAGCCCACTTTCAGGTTGGCTGCACTCTGCACTGCCTCTGCTTCTGTGCTAATGAACAGGGCGGCTCAGGGGTGTCCACCAGCTTTTTTGTCCCCAGACAGGCCCTGCCACCTCTCCCAAATGCACTCCAAGAAGGGGAACTGTCTCTCCCCGTCGGATTCAGGGGATCCTCAAACCATGCTGTCTGCTCCCTGGCCTCTCCCCTCCTTCTCCATAGGAGCCACAAAGCCCGCCAGGCTTGACTCTGGCAATGGCATGGACTTCTAAAACTTCAGACTTTGAGCCGTGTTCCTTGTAAAACTTATGATGATCAACCCCTCTTGTTTTCCTCAATAGTTCTAGGGAAGTCTTTTGCTTGTGCAACACACCGCACGCTGCTCTATCTCCTTCTCTCCTCTCTCCCTGGTTAGGGGTCCCTCCACTCCACAGCGCCTATGATTCTTCTCTCCACCAAATCATGTCTCTGCACCTCTTACCTTCCAGGATGTGGCCTCTTCTCTCCCTCTAGTTATGCAGTTTGTTCTCTCGGTGCTCAGATTTATTTCCTAGGTGTTCAGAATGATTTGGTATTTGTCTAGCTGTGTTTGAGGGATGAAATAAGCATCAGTCCTCACACTACTCTACTATCTTAAGACCTCCATTTGTTTTCACTCAGCTTTATTCACCATTATTCTTTCTTTCTTTTCATTGCTTCAGTTTTTCCTATTCTGTTTTCTATCTTTTTGTGGAAAGGGGATAGTTTATTATGAATTTCTTCTTCTTTTCTTGAGTTTTCCTCTATGTAGCTTTAAATTTTTTCACAAGTTTTGGTAAGGCCCACTGAGCACCAGCCATTTATATTTATTTACCTACTTATTTTTATTGAGGCATAATGTCATAAGCAAAGCACACAATGTTAAGGTGCACAGCTTGCTGAATATTTTATTATTTTTTTTAAATTTTTTTTAATGTTTATTTAGTTTTGAGAGACAGAGAAACAGAACCTGAGTGGGGGAGGAGCAGAGAGAGAGGGAGACACAGAATCTGAAGCAGGCTCCAGGCTCTGAGCTGTCAGCACAGAGCCCGACTCAGGCTCAAAACCACGAACTGCGAGATCATGACCTGAGCAGAAGTCAGATGCTTAACCGACTGAGCCACCCAGGTGCCCCACTTGCTGAATATTTTAGAAACGTATGCCATCATGGAACATACCCCCAATATCCCAGCAGGTGTCCTTTGGCCCTCTCACATCCAATCCACAGCGCCTAAAGGAGCCATCATTTATTTTGGAACTTCATAATCCAAGGAATTGAATATGTGTTCTTGTGTCTGGCTTGTTTCACTAAATATTTTGTCAAGTTGTTCTAGATCCTAACCATTGCTAGGTATTTTCCTTTAAAAAAGAATGAAATCTTGTCATGTGCAATGACATGATTGGACGTGGAAAGTAGTATGCTGAGTGAAATAAGTCTGTCAGAGAAACACAAATACCCTATGATTTCACGCATATATGAAATTTAAGCAACAAAACAAACAAGCAGAGGGGGCAGAAGAGACAGAAAATCAAATCAAAACACGGACTTTTTTTTTTTTTTTAATTTTTTGTTTCTTTATTTTTGAGACAGAGAGACAGAGTGTGAGTAGGGGAGGGGCAGAGAGAGAGGGAGACACAGAATCCAAAGCAGGCTTCTGGCTCTGAGCTGTCAGCACAGAGCCCAAGGTGGGGCTCAAACTCATGAATCGCGAGATCATGCCTGGAGTCAAAGTCGGACACTTAACCAACTGAGCCACCTAGGTGCCCCAAAACAGACTCTTAACTATAGAGAACAAACTGACAGTTATCAGAGGGAAGATGGCTATAGGGATGGGGAAAATAGGTCATGGTGACTCAGGAAGGCACTTACAAACACAGGGTGATATATGGAAGTGTTGAATCACTATATTGTACACCTGAAACTAATCTTACGCTGTATGTTAACTAACTGGAATTTGAATAAAAACTTCAAAAAAACCCAATATGACATTTTGATAAAGATTTCTACAAGCTTTAATTGGTAGCACATTCCTTACTGTTAAATTCTTTTTCTTTCTTTTTTTTTTTTTTAATATTCTTTATTTTTGAGAGACTGAGAGAGACAGAGCACGAGTCAGGGATGGGCAGAGAGAGAGGGAGACACAGAATCTGAAGTAGGCTCCAGGCTCTGAGCTGTCCTTACAGAGCCCGACGCAGAGCTTGAACTCATGAACCACAAGATCATGACCTAAGCCGAAGTTGGACATTTAAATTGACTGAGCCACCCAGGCTCCCCTCCTTACTCTTAAATTCTAACTCATTTCATTTGGAATTATAATTTTCTTGTGATCTATGAACTAGAAGAGTGTTTTACATTTCAAATGAATGTGATCTCTTTAGGTATGTGTTTGTGATAGGATCATTTTCTTTATCATACTGATATATTACATTCATATATCTTCCGGGATTGTTTGAATTTTTGTATTTTATGGTAGTGGTCCACACAATGCTAATACTTTTGCTTTCATTTCTATTTTGTTTGTTGTAAATAATTATGTATCAGTATTAATTTAATTAATACATATCTAGTGTAACGTTATTTAGAATTTATTTAAGATTTTTGATGTTGTGTCTCAGGCATCTCTCTTGAATGCAGCATTTTGACTTGTCTTGTTTGTGCTGTTTTTTCTTCTTTTATAGATTGTCTAACGTTGAGGCTCATTATTGTTTCTTAATCCATTCTCAACCGTATTTTGTAAGTAATTACCCCTTGTTAATTCTTGTTGGCTATTTGAATTGGGAAAAATCTGTTTTTGGTTGCAGATAATGTTTTTGTTCTGTGTTTTTTCTGTCCTTGTTCTGTTCTTGCTCTTGAAAGATAATTTCACTGCTTACAACACTGAAATGTGTTTTCTTTCAGCACATTAAAGATACAAAAATTTCCTTTACTTCCCTTCCTGCCCTTGAAAATTCAGTTCTTAGGTTAACTGAAGTTCCTTTGTAAGCAACCTCCTTACACCTCTGTTTTTAAGTCTTTCTCTTCCTCTTTGGTTTACAACATTTCCACCATGCTTTGCCTAGGTGAGTAATTTCTTCCTCTTTCTCTCATTCTTTTTTAGTATTAACTTGATTAAATGGCATTCCTGGATCTATTCCTTCTCATATCTTATTTTAAATTCAAGTTACTTATATGTCAAACTAGCTCATTTTTATCATCCACCTTTTTCAAGCATCCTTCCATTTACTATTCATACCCTGGGACATTGAACTTCTCAGGTTCTTCTAAAAAACACATCCCTTATCAGCCGAAAAACCAGGTTAGCAATTTGCAGAGGGAAGTGTGTATAATCTGGCAATTCATGGACATATTCCAAAAGGGGTGTGGACACAAGTAGTTCTGGAGAAATTATCTGTCAGATTCTCAACTTCCATGTGTAGTTTTTCTGAAGTTCCTTTGCTTAAGAACATACATATGAGCAAGGTATTAGAGGGTTCTCCTTTTCATTCTCAGTTCACATTTATCCTATACCCATTGTTTAGAATATAAACACATCTTGAATCTTATTATGATAACTTTCCTAGAGATGTAAATGTGAAATAAAGTAATAGAACTAGTAGGGTCACTGAAGTCTTTTTTTTTTCTTTCTTTTTTTTTTTTTTTTTTTTTTTTGTTTTTTGGTTCAGGCACAGTGAGTTACAGTCCCTCAACCATCTCACTATGAGTTGCATTTCCAAACACCATGTTTTAGTATTTTCTAATTACTCATAAAAATATATAAGAATTTATGCATGCATTTTGTTGTGGAGAAGCAAAATAGGGTAATCCATAAAATACTTCAAGCCTAAAGATATGTTATAGTAAAATACAATTTTATAAAAGATGTGTGATACCAAACTACTATTAATACAAGTCACTTTAGAACAGAAAAAAAAAGGTTAATGTCCTGAATATAAAGATAGTCTCAAATACAGAGGAAAAGGATAAAACCTAACAGAAAATAAAGAAGATATATAGACAGATCCATTAGAGATAAATGAATGAAAATTTAACTTTTACCTATAAAAATGTCAACCACATGCAAAATAAGAAAAAGTCAAATTAAAGCTCCACGAAGTATCAATTCTTACCTGTCGTATTGTCAACAGTCCAAAAGCCTGATGTAGAACTTTGCTGGTGAGGGCATGAGAAGGGAGGTATTCTTCTGCAGTATTACTGGGCACAGTGGTATAATTCCTGCATAAAATGGTAAAATTCCTATTAAAAGAGCATAACTTCTATGGAAGAAAATTTAGAAATAGTGAAACATCATATGCATTTCGTTTTTGGCTCACTAATACCACTTCTATTATTTGATTCTGAAGGTTAACCTGCAACAACATAAAGAGATATGCATTCTTTCTGTTACAGCACTAACTGTAATAGCCCCACATAGGGGAAAAAATCTTTGCTCATAATTAGGGGACTAGTTAAATAAACTATGATACACTATAGTAAGGAAGGTAGAGTACTATGAAGTTCTAAACAGTAATACAAAATACCTCTTAATGGTATCAGAAGGAAAGTACCAGAGGGTTAGGAAAAAATGAAAAATGGAGTTTTAAAAGTGCATTAAGGGGCGCCTGGGTGGCTCAGTCGGTTAAGCGTCTGACTTCAGCTCAGGTCACGATCTCGCGGTCCATGAGTTCGAGCCCCGCGTCGGGCTCTGGGCTGATGGCTCAGAGCCTGAGCCTGCTTCCGATTCTGTGTCTCCCTCTCTCTCTGCCCCTCCCCCATTCATGCTCTGTCTCTCTCTGTCTCAAAAATAAATAAACGTTAAAAAAAATTAAAAATAAAAGTGCATTAAGTATGCTCCAATTCTTATATATGGGTAAAGGAGAGAGCCGGATGGAGGGCACAAAATTATAAGATAGATATTTCTGAATATATTTATCTTATACTTGTTTGGGGAACTATAATAATTTATTAAAAAATTAAACACAACATTAATGACTTTTTTAAAACAAAAGCAATGCCTACAAATTAAAAGCAAAGGAAAACTAAAGAATCCAACTATATAGTAAATTCATGACTTAATCATACAGAAAGGAACAATTTCAGATGACTTAAATAACGCAGTAAAATAACTTGATATACATAAGAAGATAGACACTGAGAGGAAAAATGTTAAAAATGAAAAGTTTTAAAATCCAAAATTTAATACCGTTTAGTTCTTATAACTTTGGTGATAGTGCTGGCATTTGGAAGACCACTAGTCAATGTTTACCAAGAAAACACCCAAATACAAACAAAGTTACGTTTAGTAAATTGCTGGCAAGGAAAGTACACACTGGAGGAACCATGGAATATTGGAGCAAGAGAGAGTTGGGAGATGTTTGCTATGTGATTTATTGTTATATAATATGTTAAAGTTTTTGGAGGAAGTCTGGGAAAACAATTAGCTCTTGACTGACTAGGACAACTCAGTGATTGGTTGTCTTAAAGCATTTTATTAAAAGACCGGAGGAATATCACCTGGCTAGGGTTATCATTGTCAATAAGCCAGCAGTAACTTATATGAGCTGGAGGAAAGAAATACTAGGTTATTAATGTGATTGTATATTGACCTTGTTTAGATGTGATTACTATATATTTTTTATAATTTTCTTTTTTTTTCTTTTAATTTAATTTGAGAGAGACAGAGAGAATGCGGGCAGGGGAGGGACAGAAAGAGAGGGAGAATCTCAAGCAGGCTTCATGCTGTCAGCACAGAGACTGATGCGGGGCTCGAAATCACAAATCTGTGAGATCATGACCTGAGCCAAAATCAACAGTTAGATGTCACACTGGCTGAGCCCCACAGACACCTCTGTTTAGAGGTAATTACTGAGAGATCTTGTTTCCATATTCTTGCATGATCAAATAGGGAATCTTGTCTGATTATTGTTAATGCTCCCTGGAAATTATTCCTCTTCAGGATGAAAGATCATGGCCTAGCTGCCCTCTGTTGGCTCCCAGACAAAATTTCCCCCTCTCAATCTTCCTACTTTAACCAAGGACAAATGAAGCAAAAGGGCAGAGGAGTTTAACCTGTAGGGTTCAGACCTACGATGTTCCTCATATTTTGTGGTCTGGGGATTGTAAGGGAACATTGTCTGCTGTTGGACTAGACTTACACATTTTTGTTTCTTTTGTTGCATGACTATCTATTGAAGAGTCTGATGTAATGTCAGCTCTAGAGTGCTAGAGACAATTTTTCATTTGCCTTTTATTTCTGCACTTATTAGAAGAGGCATGGATAGTTTTTGTATTTTTGTACTTAATTTTTAAGAATATTTGTATAAAGAGACAACCTATGGGAAGTAACAACATTTGTGAACCATATGTCTGATAAGAGGTTAATATCCAAAATATATAAAGAACTGAAACAAATCAATGTCAAGAAACTAAATGACCTGGTTAAAAAGTGGGAAAAGTATATCAATAGACATTTTTCCAAAGAGGGCATAAAACTGGCCAACAGCACACGGAGAATTTCTCAACAGCACTGATCATCAGGAAAATACAAATCAAACCCAGAGAGATATCACCTCTCATTTCTTAAGAGTGTTATTATCTAAAAGGCAAGAGATAACAAGTGGTCAGGATGTGGAGAAAAAGGAACCCTGTGCACTCTTTGTGGAAAGGTAAGTTGGTGCAGCCACCATGGAAAACAGTATGGAGGTTCCTCAAAAACCTGACAAGAGAAGTACCATATGATCCAGCAATCCTACTTCTGGGTATATAAACAAAGGAAATGAAATCAGGATATCAAAAAATTACCTGTATTCCCATGCTCATTGTAGCATTATTCATAACAGCCAAATATGGAAACAGTCTAAGTGTATGTCAACGGACAAATCAATAAAGAAGCTGTGATATATACACTGGAATATTGTTCAGCCATAAATAAAAAGGAAATCCTGCCTTTTGTGACAACATGGGAGGGCATTGAGGATATTATGCTAAGTGAAATAAGCCATATAGAGAAAGACAGGTACTGTAATCACCTCACTTATATGTGGAAACCTAAATATAAAGTCAAACTTATAAAAGCAGAGAGTAGAATAGTAATTACTAGGGGCTGAGGGTGTCAGGGAAATTGGGAGATGTTGGTCTAAGGCAGTTATGGAGGATGAATAAATCTAGAGGTCTAATGTACAGGCATGATGACTATACTTAATACTATATTGAACACTAGAAATATGCTAAGAGAGGTGATTGCAGGTGCACTCATCACACACAACAACCAGTAACTATGTGAGGAGATGATATGTTAATTAGCTGAACTGTAGTCATCATTTCACTATGTATATGAACATCAGTCATCACGTTGTATACCTTAAATACATAAAATTTTTATTGAAAATATTTATAAATAAGTGAACAAAGAATATCTTTATAGCAAAATGCCTTGAAAGATAGAGATGGTGTCTACTCACATAGCAAAGTGCTATCCACTCTAATAAAGATACTGTTTACTTATGGAGCAGAGTTGTGAAGACTACGTGCAGTCGCTTAAAAGACCATTTGGTGGTATCTCAACAAAAAGATTTTCAGCTTGGATGCAAACCAATGGTATGTGTATCATTCATGCGGGCCAACCTCTGTAACTTGGGTGCAAAGGGAATGACGTGAATGTGGAATTTTTGTCATGGGCTATGCCCTGAATAATAAAGTCCTCATCTCTGATTGAGAGTCTCATGTCTTCTGCCAGCATCCACAAAAAATGGCAAACAACTCTGGTTAGCTTACAGGTAGGGTAAAATCTTAGATTCTTCACAGCTCTTGTCAAGTAATATTTAAGGCTTTAATAAAAAAGGGATAGGGGTGCATGGGTGGATCAGTCGGTTAAGCGTCCAACTTTGGCTCAGGTCATGATCCCATGGTTCAAGAGTTCGAGCCCTGCGTCAGGCTCTGTGTTGACAGCTCAGAACCTGGAGCCTGCTTCAGATTCTGTGTCTCCCTCTCTCTCTGTGCCTCTCTCACTCTGTCTCTCTCCCACTCAAAAAAAACATAAAAAAAATTTAAAAATGTATAAACCATTACATGTAATTACCTCAACCAAATTATTATTAATATTCATGATAGTCTGTAAACCAAGGGCCTGAAACCCAAGTCAAAATGAACACACATCTGACAGTTCTTCTGGGTTGGTTTTAGAGACAAGACTTTTCTTTCCATGTAGTCATGGATCTTTCATTTGATTTACAGATGATAAGTTTATCATCTATCTATCTATCTATCTATCTATCTATCTATCTTTCTACCTACTAACCTTCCTACCTATGTATCTATCCGATTTTCTAAAATATTTACAAAAACACGTAGGCAAATGAATTTTAATTACTTGATAAAGAAATATTGTCTACCTAAGGAGAAGTACATTAGTGGGTTAGTGGTCACAGACAGTATTGGCCATGCACATATCATTTACCATAACAAGAGTGAGTTAAATATTGTTTACTTAAGCCATGTAGGTTTTCTGAGAGGACTTAGATAGGTTTTGACTAAAAATCCTGGAGTGAACACAGTGGAATGACAGAACAGACTACACAATTTGGGTCCCCACCTTAAGTAAGTCTGGTTCTGCTGTAATGACTTTAGCAGAAATATTTTATTTGACTTGTAATCAAAATGTATACAGTAGTGAAGGGTTAGATTAATAATGTGAGGGAAACACAAATTTTATAGGGAGCCTAGGGGAGAAAATCCATCTTCTAAAAAGATTTCATCAGAATTAAAATTTTGTCGGAGATCATCAAATGGGGATGACAAATTCAGTAATTGCTCAAATTCAGTGTAGTATCTGTGGTTATAGAAAAATGCACATGAGTCTTGCCTTTCCTAAGATGGTTGAAGAAACCCTTAAGGGATTCAAAGTAAAGAGTAAAAATAGGTACAAGTATTAAGACAAACAACAAAGAAAAATAAAAAAAAACCCAAACAACATTTAAGAGACTGCTGAGAAGTGCCACCACTTAATTAATACTAAGTAAGATTAGTAGTAAACCAAAGAGGGGGAAAAAAGGAGCGAATCTACCAGAAACACAATCTAGTTCCATCAACTTGGGTAAGATGTATGTATATCATGTCAACAGCTGCTTGATAAAAGCATTCAGGGTTAGGTTTCTTTCTCCCAATGTTCATAATGTTCTGGAGGACTCCTAAGAAACCCTCATCTCAGCTTTTCATGAACAAATGAAAGGCCAATGATCTATAAAAGAGAGCAAATACCTTTTGATCTAGGAAGCAAGAATCCAAGGATTAGCATCCTATGGCTGTATCATTGCCATAGTTAACAGTTCGTGTCAAGGTCTTTTCCACTGAGACACAAATACACTCTAGGATGTTTCTATCACAAGACAGTCTTCCAATTTCAGGCCAGGTAAGGGCTGCTAGGTAAACATTTTCAGTGTCTTGAAAATGCTCTTCTATACAGTGATCATAAAACTGTATGCACCATATGAGTTTTTTGCAGTAGTTAGCCATACTATTTTGCATTAGGGCAGTCTAAGATCAGTAGAAAAATTCTCAAATTCATGATGCAGCCTGTTACTAACTCACAAGGGAAGAGGTTATGGCAACAGGTTTAGGCCACAGGAGTTCCAGAGCCCCCGGGAACTTTGCCAAATTTTAGTTTTAAATCTATTCTTTTCTTGTATTGTTCCTGAAGACTATGAAAAATGAATTTTTTGGGTTAAAAGGCAAGGCTTTAAAAAGTTCTTCAATAACTGCCCCAGCGAAAGGTAGCTTTCCAGTAGTAAAACTCCTCAATCCATTCTTAGAATAAGCAAATCAAGACCATAGGATATTAGAACATATTGACTATCTGGTTGAATATTAAGTATGTTTTCTTTTTCTAAATGCAAGTTGGAGATAATATAGCCAACTGAGCTGATTTAACTTCTGGGAAAAGTTAAATATTTCAAGGACCTAAAATCTGATGCTTAACATGGTCTTTCTTTGGTCAGAAGTCAAGATAGAAATTGATGTTTCTTCTTGACAAACCTTTAATTGTAATCGATAACTTATTTACTATGTGATATGACTAGAAATTCAGTGTTTACTTTATTTACTTTTCAGACCCAGGTCTAGAGTTAGTTGTTTCTAAATTTTTTTTTAACGTTTATTTATTTTTGAGACAGAGAGAGACAGAGCGTGAATAGGGGAGGGGCAGAGAGAGAGGAAGACACAGAATCTGAAACAGTCTCCAGGCTCTGAGCTGTCAGCACAGAGCCCGACGTGGGGCTCGAATTCACGGACTGCGAGATCATGACCTGAGCCGAAGTCGGATGCTTAACCGACTGAGCCACCCAGGTGCCCCTAGAGTTAGTTGTTTCTCGTAAGACTTTTGGTTTCTTTAATTGGAAACTGGTACATAGAGGCCACAATCTGATCACTAAATGAATTTACGAATGCTGACTTGACCTTTGTATCTATTCCTATTCAGCAGGTAGAACTATAAAGTACATACTTAAAAAAAAAAATTAAAATACATTGGGGATTTTTGTTGATACTGTGAATTCAAATTGTATCCATCTTATATCTTTTTTTTCTCCAAGAAATCTAGTTATCATTTCAACCAACACATTAATCATTTCTATTATCTCACAAATAATTTCCACAGTCTGACAACATAATACTAAGAAGAAAAAGCAAACAAAGAAAGAACAGTGACAACAACAACAACAACCCTGCCAGCCAACAGTTGGCCACTTGGCCAGTGGTAACCAGTCTCTAGGCTATGATGTTTCCTTTTGATCATAAGTCATTTCTAAAAAATATCAGCAATAACCAGACACATTTTGACTATGGTAGAACAAGAAAAAACAAGATGACTCTTTAAATCTTGTCTGGACACACAACCAAGGACACTGACATTATTTAAATAAACATACTCATCTCTCAGGTAACATGTCTGACTACTCTCATTTCTGACAACCCCAGCCTTGCAATGTTACTGCTTCCTCTTGATAAGGATTATTAATATATCTAATCTCCTAAATGCTGCAATTCCCAGCAGATCCCATTTCAGCAATGACTTCCTTTTCTTTGAATTCTACTAAGAGTTATGATGAGTCATAATTATATAGTAATCACCTTATAATTCCCTCTGACTGGGACACTCCATTTCTTTGGTAAATTCTTGTTTTCTATGGCAAGTTAATAAAGTCACGTGATGACAAGTGTTTTCTCGGTGTTCTTTGACTGATGGACTTCAGCAAAACTAGAGTTTCCACTAGGATTTGTCTGAAACCCTTGCTGTTATGAACCAGGTCTCTTGTTTCAGTAGAGACCCTCTGCATCTCTACTAGTTCAAAGGGAAGGCCATCTCTCTCAAACCTACAAGGGAATTTGCCTGGGTTCTGATGTTTACATTGAGACTATCAGAATTGGTCTTCCTTTGTCCTAGCAAAATACAAAATCAATATTCCTTAAGAACGCAATCTGTATTTAAAGGAAATATTGACTAAAAATGGACCTAAAATCTGGGTCACATTTGAATCTGTGTGCCATTGTTAAAAATTTCACAAATCCTAGGACAACAAGAGAAAAGTTGATATTGATAGTTTCAGATTTATCCTTGCTACTTCATTTCTTCTTATCATTTCATTTCTCTCTTGCCTCTCTATCAATCTGTCCATTCTTTTGGTAGAGGTAGCAGATATGAAAATTTTGCTGAAAATAGCTAGTTGGCAAGGCCATGAAAATGATTTAGAAGTTAATGAAACTTTAAGGGGAAACAAGCAAAAAACAAACAAACAAACAAACAAACAAACAAACCAAACCATCTTTCTGACATGGGTAGTTGTCATTAATGTAAATAAAAGGATTAGTGAAAATGTAGTAGTTCCATTCTTGCTAAAAGTGAAGAGAAAATGTTAAATGTATAATACTTTATGTACATTTACTCCTCTTTAAATTTCTTCCTTCTAAAAGCTTGAACTGAAAGAAGAAAAATAATTTAATCATGATTTTTTTTTTTTTTAATTATGGCCATGGTTACTAGGTTTCAAAATAAGAAAACCAGGGCATGCAGATTTTGGCCTGATTGAGTCCTTGAAATGTGGTCATTAATTTAGAAGTTTATAAATTATTAATATTTCATGGAATATTTGAAATACTAGAATTAAACTTAGAAAATTACAGTAAGTTAACAATGTTGATTCAAAGACAATTCCATTTTTCTTCCCTGGTTTTGATATATAAAAATAATGTAATGAAAATATTGTACTACAACAAGAATAGGGTTAAACTACATACAAACACCTTCTAAATTATATCAATTTTATGAGTCAAATATGCTATAATTGTTTTCTTATGTCTAAGGTTTTAAAAAAGATAATAGTTTGTGGTTAGCTATATGGAATTATAATAAAGGATATTTTGAAAGCGTTTAAGCTTGTGAAATGTCATAATAATACAAACAATTTAAAAAGTGTTAGTGAAACTGTGTATACAGTCCTTCCTGTTGACTATAAAAACTTAGAAAATGTTAAATTGAGTTAATTAAAATATAATCTTAGGATAGCTTTCCAATTTCTAAATAAGAATAAGAAACAAATCAGTGATCACTGAACCTAGTTATAATTTATTCTTATTTAGTAGTAAAGCTGTAAAACTTTATACAAATGCCTTTGAATATTATTATAATTATTCTCATTTTTGTCACCTTGAAATTTAAGTGACATGAAATTTTTGCTCGTGAAAAAAATTGTTCATGTTTCCTTTTGTCTAGTTTTCTCTTGTGTTTGGAGAAAACAGAGTGAATTGCTTTGGGTTAAAGATTTTAATTAATGGGAATACTTGAAACTAAGCAAGTGTTAAAACCACAGGATATATATGTTACAGAAAGTTATAAGTGTGTAGACAGGCAAATTATCCCCTTATTGAGGTAATAGTCGTAATTTATTAAAACAGTAAATGCATTATTAAATAATATTGCCTTATTTTACAGTTGTTACATATGTTGATAGATAGTTGTTAGTTATTTAAAATGTTAAAAGCTTTAAATTGATCTATTTATAGATTTATAAATTTTACATATCTACATTATATGTGTGTACATGTAAATTTATAGGTCTATGTGATTAATATTAGAAAAGGTGGCTAATAAATCCTTTTCTGCAAATTGTTACTTAAATAATAGCCAAAAAAAAAAAAGAGAATGAGAATTTAGTTCCTTTTTTCAAAAATAACTAGACACTTTGTGGCTACATAGCAGAGTTTACTTTTTATTATCCAAATATTGCTAACTTTCTATACTTCTGGCATGTTCTTGAATCCCTATTTTTAAAGGCAAAGTTTACAAATAATTGTTTCTTATCACTGTGCATTATGAAAATATTAACTTTATTTCTTTTACATATTTATGACTTAAGTATATATCTTGTCTCCTTTAAAAACTCATTTGCCTTTCCTAAATTCGGACTCCGGATTCAGAAGAATCAACTGTTTTGCCATCTTCTACAACTAAATCATCTTTTGGTTTCCTATGATGACTGGGAAGAATTATAAATGTTTACTGATCCATGTAATAAAGGAGAGGTTGTCCGGGTGCCTGGGTGGCCTAGTTGGTTAAGCGTCCAACTCTTAGTTTTGGCTCAGGTCATGATCTCAAGGTTCGTGAGTTCAAGCCCCAAATAGGGCTCTGTGCTGACACTGTGGAGCCTGCTTGGGATCCTCTCTCTCTCCCTCTCTCTCTGCTCCCACCCCCACCCCACCCCCTGCTTGTACTATCTCTGTCTCTCTCAAAATAAATAAATAAACTTTATTATTTTTTTATAAATAAATAAACTTTAAAAAAATAAAGAGAGGGTGTTAAAAACAGTTACATTTGTCTGGCATGAAATTGTATCTAATGCAGAACTAACATGAAAGGTCTTTTGTTCATCAGACTTATAACAAAACAGCAGACAAATCAAAAGAGAAATGCGGTCTTCCTCATGTTAACTATGATTAAGTACAATGTATTAACAGAAATACAGTAATTATGAACTTCCTGGATTAAAAGCAGAAAGACTATAAAGTCACTTTCTTTAAAAATATTTTATTTTTAGATTTCTTTCTAGGTTAAATATTTCAGCCAATCAGGAGCAATCATAATACACCATATGGAAGAAATTAAAGGCCCTGGAGATTTGTTAATGCTGTCATTGTTTATTTGCCTTCACATCTTCGTAACACCCTGACTCCGGCTAGTTTCCTCTTACCTGAATTAGAAACAAATCTGTGATTGTTCAACCTCATTTAGGAAATGAGCTTTGCCATTGGGAGACTCCGTGGACAGCTTGACTAACCAGTTAAACGTAAGGCAGAAAAGGGGCTGTCATGCCAAAATTTGCAAAGCTATTTGCCAGATGAATTATCAGTTGGAGGAGTCACAAAGAATACAGATTGTTGATTTAAAGGTTCTCTTTTTTATGGTCAGTATTATGTAGATCTGAGGGAGGGATACCCAGCAATTGCATTAGATGGTTCTGATTCACAGCACCATTAATTGTTGTGAACTGAGTAAGATCAGAACACCCCGGAATTAGTGTGTATGCAGTGGTAGTATAAGCAGGAGGGGCAAACAACAAATCTCTCAAGTGAGAGTTCATGAAGTACAAGTTTATGTAGTTGAATGCAGGTTTTGTTACGTGACACTGGCTCCTACAGAAAGCCCGCGGGTAGCACGTGATTTCTAGGGTCAGAAATTTATGCAAGTAGCTTTTGGCAAGGAGAATAAATGTGTAATTTTTAAATTAAATTCTGTATAGTCTAGCCAAATGGACTGTTAGCAGAATTCTCCATTACGTTTAAGGAAGTCCTCTTAAGTGACAATAAGGTGTATATATATTTTTTACCTCTCATTTATAAGAACAGTCTACAAATAGTCACATGCGTTTTATAAGGATCTTATGAATCCCCCATTTTTGTTTGTTTTTTTTTTGAGGGATCAACTATATACCTTAACACTCTCAAATGATCTCTATATATTCTTCCTTCTTGAGTTATGGTATGACTAGTGTTTCAAGTTATCAGTCTATGTTCCACATCACTCTCAGATTTTCCTTCTTTTTGCTTATCAACTTACATTCAAGGATTTTTTTTTTCTGGTTCAATATTTTAGCACATTAATTCTAATCCATGGGGTTCCAGTATACACCAAGTAGCCTAATAGTTACATTATATATTCTTACTCCTAACTTTTTCTTTTAAAATGTAATAAAGGTATTTTTCATTCTAAGATTTTCAGCTCATTCCTTTTCAGAGTGCCTTTTTAAAAAATTAAATTTTGAGATGGCTTTATTTCATTCAAAGCCTCTTGCCATTGTTTCTTGCCAGCTCCCCAACTTTATTTCCATCTCTCTCCTTCTCGTTCAGTAGGATCCAGTCCTACTTGGTCCCTTCTTTTCTTAACACACCAAACTTGCTGAGTGAAATAAGTCGGGCAGAGAAAGACAAATATTGTATGACCTCACTTATGTGTGAGCCTGAAAAAAAACAAAAACAAAAACTCAAAGGGATCAAATTCATGGTTATAAGTGGTGAGAGTGGAGTGAGGTGGGGAAAGGAAACTGGATGAAGGGTGTCAACGGCACAAACTTTCATTTCTAAGATAAAGTACTGGACTGTAACATACAACATGGTGACCACAGTTCTCACAACTGCATGCAAGAGAGTAAATCCTCATAGTTCTCATCACAAGGGAAAAATAAAAGTCTTTCTCTCTCTTTTTTTTAATCTATATGAGATGATGAATGTTAACTAAACTTATTGTGGTAATCAGTTCATAATATATGTAAATTGAATTATGCTATACACCTTAAACTTACACAGTGCTGTATGTCAATTATACCTCAATAAAATATTTTTCAACAACATCTGTTCTGGCAATAACATGCATAAGACTGAAATATACTTGTTAATAAAATGAAGAATAAGGAATAGAATGAAGAGAATGAAGAATAACATTGATACAGATTAAGGGAACTCACTAGCAAAGTCTACATGGAACACTTTTTTTGGAATAGGTAGTGAATTATTCATGGTGTTAGTTTATTGTATGTTTTCCTGAACTAATTTTACACAGAAGATTTATAGCTCTCTTCAATCTATGGATTACTTTATTGCATTCAAATATATCATTTTTATTCTTTCCATTTTACAAAAAAATGGAGGCATTGTCAGGGTGAGTAAGCTCATATCGAGTAAGATATTGGGAAGAGTATTGAGAAAGATGATTAAATAAGGTCTGAAATTCATGTATGATACTCTTTCATTTTCTGATATTGTCAAGAAAGTTACCTTTCAAAATGAGTAGGTGTGTTCCCATCAATAGACATCTTTAATTAAAATCTAGCCTCTTAAATAGGAAGAAAAGAAAAGAAAAAAGACACTCATGCAGGAGATGTTTAAGTCAAAGATCTAATTCAAGATGTATGTGAAATGTGCATTCTAATCAAAGTGTAATAATAAGACTGAAATAAGATTAAATTGCAATCAAAAGGAATTAAGTGCGGATGTTTAAACATATTGAAGTCAATATATCTTGACTTTGTTATATCTGTATCATTTTCAAGAGTATTATTTGCATCTAATTGTGGGAATCAAATTGTTACCCAAAATTCAAATAATTACAATTTCAAGAATCCTTTTATATTGACATGCCTTCTACATTGCAATGACTATCTAAGCAACTGTCTTGTTACTTGGTGGATAAATGCATTCCCAAATATGAATTTGGGAGAAATGTAAAAATAATACAGAAACTATGAATAGTATCTGATATTATTTGCTAAGGCTAGTGATAATTCAGGGCTTATTTTTCTAAGAATAATTATCATTAAGGTTTATATGTTTTTATGTAACAGTCCTGAATAAATGTTTTTCAAGGATGATTATTTTCCTTTACCCCCTCATTTTCTCTGTAATGGTGATATTACAATAATGTTACAACAACTTACCTAATTCTCCAATTTTGAGGCTTACATTTTTTAGTGTAACATTATTTACACTTTCTTAGCTTGAAAAGACATTAGAGATTAGTTAAATTCAACAATTAAGACCCAAATCCTAATATTAACTTTGGTTCTATTGCCAGAATAATTAATGCTTGCCTTGACTTGTCAGGGTCTACTATCCTTCAAAGTCAAACACTATAAAGATAGCAATAGTCTGTCACTCATTAACACCTCTGAAAACTATAGTGCACTATGTATGCTTGTATTCACTTCACGGTACTAACTTGACTGAATTCCTAAGTTTGCTCATTATTATTATGATTAGTAATTTAGCATTTCATTTTACAATCAGTGAGATGGTAATCAGTGGAATCAGGGTCTGGTGAACAAATTAAACCCTGGTGTTTCTCCTGTATGGTCTTAGATGTCATAGGACCTCTAATGTGGAAAGGTCGTCTCTTCAGCATGTTCATTACAGCTACCCCATCAATGGTACACAGTGGTTGCAAAGAGTATAATACTTAAATACTCAAAATCTATAAAAGGTAAGAGAGTTGTGCTCATTCTGCCTTTTGAGTAACTAAATTCACCCACCAGTAATAAGTATTTTGCATCTCAAGAATGCATTTTAGGAGCACTTTGGTGGCTCAGTTGCTTGAGTGACCGACTCTCGGTTTCAGCTCAGGTCATGATCCCAAAATTGTGGGATCCAGTCTCGTGTCCAGCTGTGCACTGGAATTGGAACCTGCTAGAAATTGTCTCTCTCTCTCCCTCTGCCCCTTTCCTGCTCATGCTCTCTCTCTAAAATTAAAAAAAAAAAATGTTCATTTTACAGCAATGAGAAGAAAAATAACCTTATTTATAATCAATAAGTAACAAGCTATAAGTGAGTATGTATATATTCATATATGGCTTATACATGCTAATGTGCATACATGTGTATGTGTATGACCGGTACCTGTCTACACATATATACAAATATAAAGATGCATATACATGCCTATACATACACAAATAGATTCATAGATTGAGATCTGTGTGTATATACATCTATAAACATGTATGAAATGAATATTTTAAAATAAATGACTGAAATACTGAATATCCATATGGAAAAAATGCATCTTGATCCCTATCTTGTAACATAAACAAAGATATATAGACAGATTATCTATCTAAACATTATTTATAAACGTGAATGTTAATAAACCTCTAGAAGAAAATATAGAAGAATATTTCTATGATTGTTAGGTAGGGAAAGAATACTTAAGGGGAACCCAAAAGCACTATTATTTCAAAAAGATAAATTGTACTTTATAAAAATGAAGAATCCTTGTACCTCCAAAGATACCCTCAAGAGAGCAAGTAAGCAAACCACCTTTTGGGGAAAAAAACTGTATCCTCCACAAGGCATGTTTGAATCAACAAGTAAATAAGAGAAAATCCAAGACATAAATTTCTCAGGCTTAAACAGGTACTGCATGAAAGATGATATACAAAGTGTAAGTAAACAGGATAATCTCCTTTACCACGTTCATCACCAGATAAATGCAAATTGACACAATGTGCTACCACTATACCCCCACAGAAGAACTGGAATGAAGAGATGATAGCATATGGTACTAAAAACAAAGAACTAAAGCACTCCCATACACTGCTGGTAAGATCACAATTTCATAGAAGTATCTGAGAAAATTGTTCGGCAGCAGGTACTAATGCTGAAAATACATTTCTCACGGCCTGACAATTCCCCTTTGGGAATATACTCAATAGCAATATGTACATAAGTTTACTGAAGGCCAATACAAGGAGGTTCACAGAAGCACAAGTTATACATACACTAAGATCAACTCAAACAGCCATCTACAAAGGAATGTAAAAACAAACGTTGCTATAGTCATCCAGTGAAATACTATAGAGCGATGCAAATGAATGAATGACCTACTGTTAAACAGAACAAACTGGAAAATTTCCAAACAGATGTTGAGTGGAAGAAACGTGACACAAAGAAAGGAGATGTTTTATGATTTGTTACATAGAGTTCAAAACAGGAAGGGGAAAAACTAATCAATGATAACAGAAGTCAGCACAGTGGTTACTTTGGGGACATTTGGCTTTTTTTTTTTTTTTTAACGTTTATTTATTTTTGAGACAGAGAGAGACAGAGCATGAACGGGGGAGGGTCAGAGAGAGGGAGACACAGAATCTGAAACAGGCTCCAGGCTCTGAGCTGTCAGCACAGAGCCCAACGCAGGGCTCGAACTCACGGAGTGCGAAATCATGACCTGAGCCAAAGTCAGCCGCTTAACCAACTGAGCCACCCAGGTGCCCCAAGGGGGCATTTGGCTTTGAGACAGGCATGAGAAGAGATCTCTGTGGTGGTGGCAAAGTTTTACTTCTGAAACTGGATTATGGTTACATATTTGTGATTGTACCATGAAAATTAGTCAAGGTGTAAACTCCATAGTTTTCCTAAAAAATCGTTTAACTCTAATAAAAATTTTTTCAAAAATCTGTTGTATATTTTCTTAAGGAATCAGTTGCTCATAGCACATTTATAGTAAGTTTGGTCCTCAGAAAGAAATCTTCTCTCTTTCAGATGAATGATCTAATTATAAAGAAAGTTTGAATTTAATTTCACTGTAAAACATCAATAACACAATGTCCATGATTTTCATTTACCTAGTTAACTAAAGGTTGGCCATCAAAATGTTCATTATTCTAGGCTTCTGATACCTTTCTCTGGCCTAGATGATTCTAGAAACCTTTTTCTAAACCAACACTGACTTTTTAGTCAATTCGTTTCATGTTTTATTTTATTTTGGAATCATGTATCTTGTTGCATTTATTATATCATTATACTAATAGTAGGTATTTATTGCAGGCAATTCTGGAAATAAAGAATGGCATAAACATAAATGTCATATATTAATCTATTATATCTATCTCACAATTTAACATTTATATATAATACAAAAATACATTTATGTGCAAACATAAAGAGAGTAATAAAAATGAAAGTATACTCAAGGTATCATGTCACCTGTTTTATTTATTTTTTTTTAACGTTTATTCATTTTTGAGAGACAGAGCATGAACGGGGGAGGGTCAGAGAGAGAGGGAGACACGGAATCCGAAGCAGGCTCCAGGCTCTGAGCTGTCAGCACAGAGCCCGACGCGGGGCGTGAACTCACGGACTGTGAGATCACGAACTCAGCTGAAGTCGGACGCTCAACTGACTGAGCCACCCGGGTGCCCCTATTTAAATTATATTGAGAATATTTCTCCCTATCATTATTTCCTAAGCCTGATGCTTGCCAGCTGTTTACAATAATCTCAACTGAATAGAATAAGAATGATTTATATAACTATCGTTGCATATTTACACCATTTCTGAGGTAAAATCTCCCGATTTTCTTTCCTTCTCAGATTCCTTTGCAGGTAACTTTTCATCTCCTCATCTTCTTAAGGTGTGAAAGCCAAGGCTCAGACTTTGGATGTCTCATGATTTCAAATATAGTCATATTTTATACTGCTTCTCTGTTTTCTTATTTCTACCTCACGACTGGTTGAGCAGGAGTGATTCAAATTACGGGCTCTTCTTGAAATATCAATTATAGGAAAAGTCTATAAATAATTGTGCTACAATATTATGATCTCTTTCTGTTTCTCCTCTTCTCCCACAGACAAACAGGTTTTGTTTTTTTTTTTCCCCTGGCACATTTATCTTTGTAATTTTTAAATTATTACCTCATTGCTTCAATTGCTGTGTTTTTTTATGTTTAATATTTAATAGTGAAGTCAGCCGATACAATTTTAATTTTTTTAAATACCACATTTTCCAAAAAAAAAATCACATTATCACCTGGAGATTTATTTCAACAAGTTCTAAAAGATTAGAATTTTTATAAAGTTATAAATTCATTTACAGAGAAATGCCTTTGAATCTGCCAGGGTTATGAGAGGAAGAAGATGGAATACTTACAGCAGGATGTTGTGAAGAATTTTTACATATTAAGGATCACAAATGGAAGGGCGCATGCTTGGAAATGGTAGTAGGAAGGCTTTTCCACCCTCAGGCCACAGAAGAGACGTGAGCAGATCTCCGAAAAGGGAGCCCGGTAGGTTGATGCGGTACCTTAACACACAGCGGCATCCAGTTAGGGTTCCAGCCAGCTTAAGGTGAGTATGCTGACAAGGGGCAAGTCAATAACCACGAAGATTCTCCTTCCCCTGCCAGTCTCCTGCCAGCTCTCTTCACTGGCTAAACCCAACCAGAAATCACTGGACAAGAAAGCCCCCTGGATGCATTCCATATGCTGGTTACCCTCATAATGGACAAGAGGCAAAAGGAAGGGGACGCCTGGGTGGCTCAGTCGGTTAAGTGTCTGACTTCGGCTCAGGTCATGATCTCATAGTTCATGAGTTGGAGCCCCGCATCTCTGTGCTGACAGCTCAGAATCTGGAGCCTGATTCATATTCTCTGTCTCCCTCTCTCTCTCTCTCTGTCTCTCTCTCAAAAATAAATAAACATTAAAAAAATTTAAAAAAGAGCCAAGAGGAAGGTGGATCTGACAGGGCAGACATAAAACAGACATGGCTTTTTTTTTGGAAATACAATTAATACAATGAATATCATTTGTTTAATCATATAGACAAATATATAATCTGGTCTCTTTATATATCTGGTCTCTAATACAAAAGCTTAGAAAAGCTTAATAGTCATCATGTCTTTCTTCAACAATTTTCTTGCAAATTTACCTAAATGTAATTATATTTGTGATATGTTTGTGAATATTAATACACTCTATCTGGCAATTAATGAAAAAAGATATACTAAATTTGTTTGTGGACATCCTACTGAAATCTCATGCAAATTTCGAGGTTTTTGTTTATTTTTGTTTTCAGGTGATTTTTCTTTGTTATTTAATGCAGTGGGTGACTATTCTTTTTAATTGGACACTTGAGCCCTTCTAGGGTTATTTACCTTTTTAAATAACTGCCCAGGGGCTCCTGGGTGGCTCAGTAGGTTCACAATTGGACTCTTAATATCGGCTCAGGTCATGATCCCAAGTTCCTGGGATCGAGCCCCATGTTGCCTGCTGAAGATTCTCTCTCTCTCTGCCCCTGTCCCATGCTCATGCATTGTCTCTTTAAAAGAATAAAAAACAATTCCATAAAAAACTGGACAAGGTTGTTTTTTAGAAGGACTAAAACTGGTATCTCCTACTCCCCCAACTTGCTGATATTATTTATTTTTCTTTTTAATAAATTTCTATGCAACTGCTTTTCTCATTCCTTTGCTCTAATTAGGTAATTATTTTTTCTCGAACACAGAATTTTACGTAAAGATTTTTTTAAAGGTTTTTTTTTTTAATTTTTTTCTTTTATTTTTGAGACAGAGAGAGACAGAGCATGAATGGGGGAGGGTCAGAGAGAGAGGGAGACACAGAATCTGAAGCAGGCTCCAGGCTCTGAGCTGTCAGCACAGAGCCCGACATGGGGCTCAGACTCACAGACCGTGAGATCATGACCTGAGCCGAAGTCAGACGCTTAACCAACTGAGCCACCCAGCCGCCCCAGATATTTTTCATTATTGGTAACAAAGTATTGGTATCATCATTTTAAAAATAAGATGAATATCTTCTGTACCTATGATAATACTAACATTATGTTCCCAAATGTTTTTGTTCTCTTATTTTTTCATTCTGTACTGTTCTGACATTTGAGTGTATACTTTTAGTCATTTTAGAAACAGATTTGTAATTAATATATAGTGCTTCTAATTTTATTCTTAATAATGTATTAATTTCAGCTAAAATTCTCACTAAATACTTTATAACATTGTTTTAGGTGTTTTGCTGTTCCAGTTTTAAAAGTCTTAGTTGGATTTTTCTTTTATGACCATTCATTTTCCCTCATAATCTAATAACTCAAGACTCATATGCATTACTATTAATGGTTATGCTCACACTACATACATTTTAAGTTAGTATTCTTTTTCCTCTGATTTCTAAATTTTGATACATGGTAATGCTGTTTGTGGTGATAGAAGTCCTGTTTTCTGTTAAAATTAATTTATAAATTTTGTTCTATTTATATCACATGGCCAGTGAACAAGTCTACACGATTTTTCCTAAATAAATTATATGAAAGCATAATTCATAGTCTAAGATATTTCATTTTTCCATCCAGTGATTGAAAATAAACATGCATTCTCAGAATTGAAATATGATTTTTAGCTATAGTGTTATTTATTTAAAAAAATTTTTTAAACGTTTATTTATTTTTGAGACAGAGAGAGACAGAGCATGAACAGGGGAGGGGCACAGAGAGAGGGAGACACAGAATCTGAAACAGGCTCCAGGCTCTGACCTGTCAGCACAGAGCCTGATGCGGGGCTCGAACTCGCGGACAGCAAGATCGTGACCTGAGCCGAAGTCGGCCGCTCAACCGACGGAGCCACCCAGGCGCCCCTCATAACTGATTTAAAGAAAATATTAGCACTGTGTAATAAAGTTTCACTTTCATATTTTTTGTAAATTTGTCTTTTATTTCTTAGAGGTTTTTGTTCACTATGATCATACAATACATAAAAAATTGGTGCTGTATATTTTATTTTGGTGAATGTTACATAACTTCAATAAAGAACGAAACTCATTTTGTGGCTTTCTGTGTTCCTTATTTATATGTTGCCAAACCTTCTTTCTTTTTACCTGCATTTTCTTGGAGTCCTTCAAATATCCTTTGCTTTAACTTATGAGTCACATATTTTGAAATTTGTTTCCTATCATCAACAAATAGTTGTACCTTTTTCATCTCCTAATTAAAAAAAAAAAAAAACTAAAGTGAGATTTTTGCTTATCAAGGTAAGAAATTAAATATCTAGGTCAAGACTGGAGATTGAAGTATGGTTACCGAAACTTCCCCCTAAATTCTCTGAAACACCAGGTTAAACTAATAAAAAAATAATATAAGAAAATTAATATATCCATAATGATGACAGAGCATGCTAAATTATGTCATTGGTGGAAATGAAAATGATAGAAAATTTTAGTTGAGATTTGACTGAAAAACAAAGTAGAGAGGGTGAACCTATCACCAAACATAAAATTAGAGCCACCTTTGGACATCATTCTTCGCACTCAAGAGACAGAAAAACTCCCCATGCCATCACAGACTAAAATGAGCAGAAATAATTGTGGGAACCTAACTGCTCCTTAGGTTATTAATTATATAGTACATGAGTGTAGAAGAGTTTCTCCTTCCCTGAATTTTGAGAACCTGCCTTTAGAAAGATTTGCTACTAAAATGAAGCCCTCAACTCTAATTCAGGATAATTTCATCGAAAGCCAAAAAGAATAATGACTGCTAATGATTTTGCATTGCTTATGTAGTTTCAGGCACTATGCTTAAAAGCTTTACATAATGAGGAATCCCAGAGGTTAGAAAGGAGAAAGTAGACAGATGTGAACACACACACCTTGTGTCAGTTGAACAGCATATTCAGAAATAACGCTTAGGTTACATATTGGCAAAATACATCTACAACTTATACAACAGGATATGGATTTATAACCATAATTTAAAAAGAATTCCTATACACTGATAAAGAAAAGCCATCATCCCCAAATAAAATATAAGTAGGAACAAAGTAGGAATACAAATGGCTAATAAACTCATGAAAGTTGATTAATCTCACCACGATCAGAACACTAGAGAACAAAACCACGTGCCATTTTCACTAAATAAGACTGGCCACATTTTTAAAGCTTGATAATGCCTAGGAATAGAGATAACCTAGTAGGTAACTTTTTCCACTGGTGGTAAGAAGACGGATTCCTGTTCTAGTCATTACTTTGGGTAAAATGGATACATTTATATATACAAACTATGTTTATGCCATAGGAAACAAAGCAGTAGACACAAATTTCCATTTAGGTTAGGCTTTTCTTAATTTACCCATCCAAAACCCAAATACTACACTGATAGCTTCAATGATTTTTAAAAAGACTTAAAACACATTCAAGTTTTTTGTTTTTTGGTTTTTTTTAATCACCATGGACCAGAAAAAGAACAGAACGACCTAGCAGTACCAAGACTGATTCCACAGCCTGCTGAGACCTGGCCCCATTGGATGGCAGAGGTGGCTGGGAGGCAATTTTAGATCAAAAATGGAGAACCAAATCCAAAACCACCCTACATGGGCTCAACTGGGTGGCAGAGATAGAGGTGACATTCAAATTCTTTCTTTTCCTTTTTTTTCCTTCAAAAGAAAATCGTGATGGGGGTGCCTGGGTGCTTCAGTGGGTTGGGCAACCAACTCTTGACTTCGCTCAAGTCATGATCTCAAGGTTCCTGAGTTCAGGTCCTGAGGTGAGAGCCTGTGTGGAGCCTGATCGGGAATCTCTGTCTCCCCCTCTCTCTGCTCCTCCCCTCCTCTGTGCTCCTCCCTCGCTCTCTCTCTCTCTCTCTCTCTCTCAAAAATAAATAAAAACATTAAAAAAAAAAAAGATCTATATGTCTATCTCTGGTTAGCATAGGACTTCTGCTCATTTAGGGATGTCCCAGGCAGTGGAGTGGAGTTAGAATACCAAAATCAAAGCAGTGTCCATCTGTTTTCAATCTCAACTTCCTCCTATGTACAACAGTGGGAACACCTCATTTACCTTCTTCCTGAAATTGTCAAAATCTTAGTGCAGTAATATATGAGAAACCATTTTATAAACTGTAAACCACTATTTTAATGGTAAAGTATAATTGAAAAATAGACAATTTCAAGTTTATGCTCTATTCCTAGGACACTGAAGACACATTTCTTTATAGATCAAAACTCAAAAATGGAAGCTTGAAAACATGTTTCTTCTCAAAGGAATAGAACACTGACTCCTGAAGGAAGATACATACCTTGGCTTTCCAAGTAACATTGTTTTACCATTTTATTAGTTTTCTGTGAATTTTTGTACAGTTCCCGTAAATAGTTTTGCGTAACGTTATTACAGTGTAATTTTCAGAGCACACCGTGAGAGCATGTGAACCAGTGGAAAAAAACACAACAATCGTAGTGTAAGTATGTAATACATTTTCTGGAAAAATTTGTTTTTAATTTTTCCACATGAACTCGACATGTTCACATTTTGCCTAAATGTTTCCATATTCTTTAGCTGGTCTTAACATGGCCCATAAAGTTTATTTCTAGTGAAGAGGGAAATTCAAATCCAGTAATGAATTGGGAAGTGATGGGCGTTTCTATTTAATAATGCTCATAATGAGCTCTGTCACTGAGTTTGAAATGTCCAACTAAATGTGACCCACACCATTTTTCTTAGAAAAAGAAACCAGCTGGACATGATATGGACTATCATTTAAAGTGACTCTCCTGTCTCACCCTCTCAGTACTTTCCTGCTTCACCTAAATTAAGAACCTTGTTGCTTCCCACCTTATGTTTACATATCAAATTTTTTCTAAAGGGTCTCCTCAGTTGTAGACGAAGCCTTTTAAAAACACCATAATGCTGCTGTGCTCAACTGAAATGCCTTTAGGATTACAAGGGACTGAGGTCAAGGTCACACCATACTTATACAGGCAGGAGGTGCACTTCCATTTTTATTATGGATAATATATGTCTTTAACAAAGGTTTCGGCTAGATGGAAAACATCTCTCTCTAACTAAATGTGTCATACACAGGCATTCATTCTCTTAGGTCAAATGAGCATTAATATTTTATTAGTGTGTTTTAGTAAGTGAATGATGACTGTCTAATACCATCATTCATTGAACTAGCTTAGATAAGAACAAAATAAATCCCCCCAAATAAATTAGTAAAGATAGCCCCCTTAACATTAAAGAAGAAACAAAACAGAAAACAGATACAAGATACATTTAGAAAATTAATACAAGAGCTATTTTTAAGTACAGATTAAAAAAAATACTAAGCCAACTTTAACTTTTTAAAATATTTTAAATAAAGAATAATAATAATAAATAGCACAAACAGAATAATGAAAGAGGAAAGAACTTCAATTCTAGATGCAATTTTTAAAAAAGCAGTATTCCTGAGCTCCTGGGTGGCTCAACTGGTTAAATTTTTGATTTTGGCTCAGGTCATGATATCACAGTTCATGAGTTTGAGCCTCCATCAGGCTCTCTGCTCTCAACGCAGAGCCTGCTTCAGATGCTCTGTCTCCCTGTCTCTCTGTCCCTCGCCTACTCATTCTCTCCTCCTCTCTTTCTGTCTGTCAAAAATAAGTAAACATTAAGAGAAATAAAAAATAAAGTTTAATTAAAAAATAAAAAGGTGTAATCATATATTACATACAATTATGTAACAACATATTAAATTTTAGATTAAAAGTATTTTCTTTGAAATATGTTATCAAGTGGTACTAAAAGATATACAGAAAAATTGAATAGATCAATAACTAGAAAATATATTCTAAGAGTGATTAAACACCTATATATACCTAAAAGCAAACTCAGAGATTTTTATCTACCTACATAAAACACCTTTCATAAAAAAGATAAATCTTATGACAGTGAAGCTGTTCCAAACATAGAGTGAGATGGATGTGAAAACTAAGGAAATCATAGTTATAAAACTACTCCAGACTAGTATTACCTATCAGTCTTGATAGTGAAATTTCAAATGAAAATGGAGAAAACCAAATAGGAAAGTATTAAAATGATCAAAAATATTTTATTCTAAGCATTCAACGGTAGTTTAGTTTTACAGAAAACACTACTCAATCCATAATTATAGAAATTTATACAAGTCTACAAACCTGAGTGAGAAACGAGAAGAAAATGAGATCCATGAGTATTAGATACTGAGATTATCATTTCAGATAATAAATTAAATATGCATAAAATGATTGAGAAATACAAAGGGAAGTAGAAACCATAAGGAAGAATATTTGTGAAAAAATCAGAATTAGATTTCTACAATTAAAATTATTCCAAAAGAAATAAAAATACAATAATTGAATTTTAAAATCCCATTCTTTTTTTAAAATGGTAGGGTAGAAATAGCCAAAAAGAAACCGGTGATATTTAATATACACCTAAAGATATTTACTCAAATAAATAGACAACTATATAGAAAATATGTCAGACTTGCTTTTCTGCTTAGATATTTACAGAGTGGGAAAATGCATCCAACCATAAAAGTCAGACAAACTGCAAATTCATAACCGGTCATGAATCCACGGAGAACTGAGATTATGAGACAACCAAATCACCACATTCGCCTAAGGAGAGAGAGGTATGCTGTGGACAGATGGGACAGAAGCACTTGAGTTTTCTTGAGCAGACACAGTGAGGTACTAGTCCGAAGAACCAAGCTAGAATACGTGGCCCACTGCTGGAGGCTGAGTGCATGAGAAGAAAGGCAGAGAACAGAAAGATTCTGAGGACCACAAATACTAGGAGGGTGGTTTGTAACCATTTGAAGAGTTGTTCTTCACAAATCCTACCTTGCACACATACAGAGGCCTGGTAAGAGTACTTGCAAGGATTTGCTTGTAGCCCACGTCTTGGGCAAGATAGGAACACTCACTGTGGGAGCATCACAAAACTATCCAATCTACCTCTTCTGTCTTCATGTATTAGTTCACTCATGCTGCAACAACAAAATACCATAGACTGGATGGCATAAACAATATAAATTCACTTTCTCACAGCTCTTGAGGCTGGAAGTCCAAGACTATGGTGTGGATACAGCAGGTTTCATTCTGAAGCCTTCCTCCTTGACTTGCAGATGGCCAACTTCTCACTGTGTCTCCACATGACCGCTCCTCTGAGCATGCACAGAGAGCTCACTGGTATTTCTTCCTCTTATAAAGACACCAGTCCTGGTAGGATTAAGGCCCCACCTTTACAACCTCTTATAAACTTAACTATTTCTAAAGGTCCTAACTCCAAGTATAGTAACTTTGGGGGTTAGGGCTTCAAACTAGGGAGAAGGGGAGAGACAAGACACAACTTAGTCTCTAACACTCTCCTATGAAACAAGTCTCAATGGATGGGGGAAGGGACAAGAAGCCCTGTCACTTTTAGGGCACCTTGAAAACTGATGGTGGCTGAGAGAAGTGAATAAAATAAGCCTGTCCATCATTAGTGGTAGGGCAGAGGTTCCTGCTGGGACCAAAAAATTACCATCTGCAGGAAGGGCAGGAACACTTGAGAAAACTGTGTCCTAAGGACCCGTGGCCAAGCAACCTGACTCAAACAGGCTTAACCAGTGGCTTAATCAGAACAATAGATTACACCTTCCAAACCTTCACTACCAAGCTAATCGATTGTCAGTAAAGGGCACAGTGGGATACCACTGTGATATCTGTAAGGGGCTGTCTCTCACTGAGGTTCAGTGAGAAAGGAAGACCTAAATGTGAGTTCACAGGAAATACTGAGAAAAACATCTAGTAAACCAACCTTCACACTAAATATATGGTATCACTAAAGTAATTTGAAGACTGTAGTTCACTGGGGGTAATCCTAGTGACAACAAGTTTGGAGCCAAGCTCAGCTGTTGACTACATTAACACAAACTGCCATATTGCGCGCCTTGCGGAAAGAAAGGCATGCCAATTTCCAAGAATAAAAATTGTGTATTTTAGTCTGTACTGTCTTACAGTACAGAACAAGCTTTCAGAAAACATTACGAAGCATGAGAAAAGACAATCAAATACAACACACCTCCAAAAGAGAAAACAATCAACAGAATCAAGCTGAGATATGACACACATGTTGGCATTATAGGGTAGGAAATTTAAAATCCTCTGGTTAATATGCAAAGACCCTAATGGAAAAATCATGCAAAATCATTTGAGTAATTTCAACAGAGATGCACACTATAAGAATGAAATAGAATGCTAGAAATGATAACAGTGATAGAGATAAAAAATTCAAAGTAAAATAAAGACAGACTCTTTGGGAGACACGTATAAAGGAGGAAAGAATCAGTGAACTTGAGAATTTCTACCAACTCAGGTTGGTAGAAATTATTCTGACACCTAAAAGAAAAAAAAAGTAAAACAGATGAATAAAACAGAGCAACCAAGTACGTGGGACAAATAATCTAATAAATGATCTAATCTACACATTATAGGAATTCAGGAAAGAAGACAGAATGGTATAAAATAAAGCAAAACAATAAGTCTGATGGGATGGTTAGAAAATAGCTAACAAGATTGAAGATTTCAATCCAAACATTTCAATAATAACATTAAACGTGAATGGTGTAAATGCAAATTCAAACCTGTAACTGTCCAATGGGATAAAAAAGCAAGACCCAAGTGTATGTTGTTTATAAGAAACTCTGTTTAAATATGAAGCCAAACATGAGTTAAAAGTGAAAAGGTGGAAAAGCATACAGGAGGCAAACACTAACCTGAAGAAATTTTAGTTACTTAATATCAGATAAACTACATTTCAAAATAAGGGATATTATCACTGATAAAGAAGGGCATTGCATAATGAGAAGCAGATCAATTCTCCAATAAAACATTAACATCCTAAATTTGTATGCGTCTGACATCGAAGTTTCAAAATATATGAGACAAAGACTAACAGTACTGAAAGGATAAACAGATAACTTCATAATTATGACAGAATTCAGACTCCTCTCTCAATCACTGATAGAAGGAGTAGGCAGAAAATTTGTCTGGATATTGGAAGACCTGAACAACACTGTCAACAAATTGTCCTAACTGATATTTACAGAACAGTCAATAAGAGTAGAATATGCATATTTTTCAAGCACATGGAACATCCAACAAGTGTGACTGTATTCTAGTCCATAAAACAAACCTTGTGGAGTATGTATATAATATATACACATACTATATATATATAACATATATAACTGTGTTATTGGATCATAAAGGAAATTAGTAATCAATAGTGGAAAGATATTTGGGAACTTGAAAGTAATTGGAATGAATAAAACATTCTAAATAACCCATGTGTTAAAGATAAAAGAAAATTAAATTGTTTTTTACTAAGTTCAATTTAAAACATAATATATCAAATTTGTGAGATAACGTTAAAGCAGTGCAGGAGAGAAGTTTTTATCCTAATGCTAAAATTTAAAAAATGAAAAAAAAAGTCTTTTTTAAATTAATACTCCAAGTTTACACCTTAAGAAACTAGAAAAAGAACAAATTAAAAGCAAAGGAAACAGAAAGAAAATAAAAACACCAATGAATGAAATGAAATGAAATGAAATGAAAAATAGGAAACAACAGAAAAAAGTTGAAACTTAATGTTGACTCTTTGAGAATATCAGTAAGTTTAATCAACCTCTACTCAGAGTTCCAAGGAAAATGATTGAAAAAACAAGTTAACAACATCATGAATGAAAGAGAAGACAACAGTAGAAATTCAGCAGATACTAATTGAATAATAAAGAAATCTACAATTTTAAGTCCATACATTCACAATTTTAGTTGAAAAGGACCAATATGTTGAAAGACAAACCACCAAAACTTACACAAGAAAAAAGATTTATGTGAAAAGTTCTTTATCTACTGAAGAAACAGAACTCTTACTCAAATACCTTCCAAAAAAGAAAACTTTAGATGTATTCCTTGGTGAATTCTACCAAGCATTTAAGAAGAAATAATATCAATTCTACAAAACACTTTCTAGTATCTAGAAGAGGAGAAAACACGTCCAACTCAGTTTATGAGGCCAACGCTACATTAACAAACCAGACATTCAAAAAACTAAAATTATAGACCAATATCCCTCATGAATGTAGATAAAAATCCATCAGCAAAATGCTAGCAAATTGAATCTACCAATACATACAAAGAGTAATGCATCACAATCTAATGGGCTTTTCCTAGGAAAGCAAGGTTGGTTCAACATGGAGTATCAAAGGATGTAATTTACCATAATAACAGATGAAAGAAAGGAAGAAAGGAAGAAAGAAAGAAAAAGAGTAACACATGATCTTGTCAATAATGCAGAAAAATCATTTGACATAACTCAGCATTCATTCAGGCAACCACTGTAAGAAATAAATCTCCTTCATTTGAACAAAAATGACATCTACAAAAAGCATACTTTAATATTCACTCCAGTGTGCAGATTCTCATAGCCCTGCTCAAATACTTTCTCCTTCATTTATCTTTGAAGTTGACTTCTTAGGAGCTACTCCTGGACAAAGGTCAATTAGTTGTGAGCCACTGATAGGTCAGAGATTGTGTTTAAACTCCCTGAACCAGAAAGGTTTTCACTAATTATTGTTCCATCTAAATGTGCCTTAGAGATTACATTCCCTGTTCAAGCTCTTGGCCTCCATTAATTGCTCTATTGTTTCAAAAGTCTCTGGTACATATATTGATCACTGGTTTGATCCCATATAGTCAGTTGTCTTGACAGGAGAAGATGGTCTTAAGATCCTGGGCTATTACCCTGTGCTATAGAGAGGAAGCCAGTGTTTGGGGGAGGGGGGTGGAGTGGGGGGGATAGAAAACTTGCTCTTCACTAGCTGCTCTACCCAGATTCTTCCTACAGAAGAGGAAATGTGTTTGGTGGTAGTTCTAGAGGGTAACTCAGGTTGCCACCAACTCCATGGAGTAATAATTAAGGTTTAAGAAACAAAGTAGTAGAGTGATGTCAGAGAAAGCATCAGAGTGAGAAACACTAAGAGTTTGCGCTCTGTAAAAACAGTGACAAGTGTAGCAAAAAACTACCTTTTTTTTTTTTTTTTTTTTTTTTTTTTGTAATTCTAGAATGCAACCAAAAGCTTGTAGCCATCTGGTAAAACATTCACTTAAAAAACAAACATATGGACAGCTCCACCTACCCCCCAGAAAATGAACCCAAATGATTCTCTGTGAGAGTAAAATTGTGGTGCCTTAATTTACCTTATCCCTATCCTTTGTTCCTCAGGTCAGCAGAAGACTTAAAAATAATTGCATTTCTATATATACATATATGTGTGTATATATATAACACATGCAGCAGGATGTAGGAAAATAAGAACCTTCACACTTTGCAGGTGAAAATGTAAAGTAATACAATCTGGGCAAAACAATTTGGCTATTGTTCAAAATGGTAAACATAGAGGTTTTATGTGGCCCCATAATTGCACTCCTATGTATATACCCCAAAAAAATGAAAACACAATATGCATACCAAACTTGTGCACAAATGTATATAGCAGCATTATTCATAATAACCAAAAAGTGAAAATAACCCAAATGTTCATCACTTGATGAAGAAATAAACAAAGGTGGTATATTCATACAATGGAACACTATTCAGCCAAAAAAAAAAAAAAGTGAGGTTTTCATGGATGGATATTTAAAACACTATGCTAACTGAAAGAAGCCAGAGACAAAAGGCCATATATGGCATAATTCCATCTATCTTAAATGTCCAGAATAAGCAAAACCAGGGCAGAAAGTAGATTCATGCTTGCCAAGGGTTGAAGGAGGAATTGGGATTGACTGCTAACAAGAATTCCTTTTAGGGGTTGATTAAATGTTCTAGAATTAGATAGTCATGATGGTTGCAAAATAATGTGAATATACTAAAAAAAAAAACACTGCATCATGCACAAAAATGATTAAGATGAATTTTATGGGGGCACCCAGGTGGCTCAGTCAGTTAAGCAATCGACTCTTGATTTGGGCTCAGGTCATGATCTCATGGTTTGTGAGACTGAGTGTTGCGTTGGGCTCCATGCTATCAGTTTGGGATTGTCTCTTTCCATCTCTGTCTGCCTTTCCCTCTAAGTCAAACAAATAAAAAACTTTGTAAAAATTAAAAAAATGAATTTTTATATGTGAATTTTATATCAATAAATAAAAAAACAAAGAAACAATATAGTGTATTTGTCTCAGATATTAGAACTCATAAAGGATCTGTAGTTCTGAACGTACTGTTTCATGCTTCTGTGTCTGTACAGACTCTACTCTTTCTTCTTATAATTTATTTCCTTAAATTTTGTTTAATTACTGAGTTATCAATTAATTTTCAAGATTCAGTTTCAAAAACCACGTTATTTGGGACACGGTTATTATTGATCATTTTCTTCTAAGCTATGACTCAACCTTGTACAAATTTCTTTAATATAATTGCCCATATTATTTGTAATTTGTTTTTACATGTCTGCATTTCCTTAACTATTTAAGGACACATAAACCATTCAGTGAGCTTTATGTCTTCAGTGATTTTGTAGTGCACGTAATATTCTTATATATTAACCAGTCAATAAATAGTTTTGTAAGTAGAGTTATAAAAATAATTTATTTCAGAAATTACTGAAAAGTATATATATGTGTGTGTGTATATATGTATATATATATATATATATATATATATATATACACATATATACATATACGTATATAAACTTTTAATGTAGAACTTATACTTTAAATTCCAGAGATTTTTTTCACTGAAAAACCTTCATTTATGCCTATTATAGCTGTATTATGTTTCTTCTTTTTACATCTATAAAATATAAGATTTGTGCTTAAAAATGTCTGGTTCAGGAAGGCATAGTTTGACCTCAGCTGTGAATACAAATCACTCTTTTTTAAGTCTAACCCTCCTCAAACATCAATGTTCACAAAATGAGAAAATAAAAATGTAAGAAAACTAAACTCAAACACAGAAGCTGAGGAATCTTTCCCTTCATCAGACAGTAAGAATTGGCAGAGAGAAAAACACTGCAATAGCAAATGACAGAGCGTCCAGCAAATATGTAAATATTAGTGTTTGTGGGGGAGAAACAATTCTAAGTGCTTGCTAAAGTAGCCTACGTATTTTCTATGTAGAGGGACTTTAAAATACATCGATTTTTTTTGTTAAAAGGTTCTTAATGAGTCATTGATTGAGATTGTTGCAGAGTGGATTTGTTTATATGTTCAGACAGTGGAGGTTTAAGGAAAAATTCAAAGGCACTATTTTTCACTGCTGATTTCATCACTTAAAAGATTTTCTTTAAGTTCTTAATTAAACAAAAGTTTATTTTCTGGCATTTAATATCGTGAGAATTGTCAATTCCTATTTTTCTATCTCACTTCCCTGGCTCTTATGAAAGTGATTTGCATGATGTTTCTCAAAATTTAAGAACTAAAATTAAAACTATTTTTCTAATCTAAACGTCTATTCTTAAACGTTCACCCTTTCAAATATGCAAAAGACATTTCTTACCTTCAACAATGACATCGTGTAATCACTTGTACTTCATATTATTTCACTTATAGAAGAAGCTTAATTAGTAAATTCTGTTTTTAAGCAGTGATGTTACAAAACTACACATACAAGTTTGTTGTTTGGAACTCAGAATGTATTCTTTCATTTGATGAAAATAAGTTGTGTAGAGTCGTAATTAGATCCTTTGGTTAATTTCTACAAAGTTTATTTAAGTTGCATGAAATTAGACCCTTAACATGGCTATTTTTTTTTCAATACGGGTAGCAAAATAAATACATATAGTGAAATTTAATAAAAGTGAAAATTTCTTATCTTGGCGTTGTACATTACTGGGGGAAAAGAACAGTGTATTTATGGGGTATATGAGAGAATGCTAAGAAATCTTACAGTTTATAATAAAAATAAAAGTAGTAACAATGGTGATGACATCAGTCATCAAGATACATTTTGTCTTGGTTATTATTTTGTTTATAATTTCCCATGCAGACTGACATGCTACAAAAGTAAAGACATTCTTCTTCTATCTGGACAAGTTTTAAGTCAGGAAAAAGAAGAACTGATTACATATTAAAAATTATATTTTACACAAATGAAGTATTTGATTAAGAAATCTGGGATCTTATTCATTTCTTTGTGTTGCAAGCAACCATTAAAATCGGATCCTTCTCCATTCCCTATGCCTCCTAGTCAATTTTTAAATTCATATTGACACCTTGGATTATCGGTTGCTGCCAGTGAATGGAGTGGGCCAGGTGGATGTATCTGCCATTGTTCTTTGTTGCCAGCAACACGGAAAAGTAGTCTCGGAAGTAATTACAGATAGGCCACATAACCTCTGGGAAGGCCCACAGCAGGCCCTGAAGACTGTATCACCAGGAGTCATACCCCCAGAAGACACCACACAGCTCCAAGCCCCATATCACTGTCACACAGCACAATTCACCAAATTCACCACGGTCTGCGTCTGCACTGCTGCTGGTCTGGGCAAGGGCTCCACCGCGGAGACAGCTACCACTGTCGCCTCTGAAAACGAAACGTCCCCACTCCCTTAGCTAGGTGCCAGCCTGTCCACATGCCTGGTGTACAACCCAGAGAGTGGGCTGCGTACATTTTATTCATGAAGCCTAAAGTCACTTGCCCGTATCCTACCAGCAACAGAGACAGGGAAAGTGAGTATCTGGCATCTGTGGCAGAGACTAACGATACGGGAAATTCTCCCAAATGCAGGAGGACTTTCTAGGGTGGAAGGTCACCAAAAGAGATTACAAGTGTCTACATAAGCTATCAAATTTATTTGAATAAACGTTCATTTAAATATATGTTTTTAATCAAGAAGTCGTTTTCTACTCATTTAGTGCAGTTACTCTTACAAAAATAAAGTGTTTAATTTGCACACAAATTATATTCACTTACACACCTTATTTCCTATGTAGGAAATAGGTCAGGGGAACTACCATAAATCAAAATGTGTGTATTAATAATACTAGTAACTAATAAGCTTTCAGAGTTAAGCTATGATTGGTATATAATAACCATAACATAGTTAGATAGATAATAAGAGGTAAAAGATACTGCTTTGGATAATCTCACTTTAGGGTGACGGGGTGACAGTGGTAAAGGGAAGCTATTAGTTCTAGTGCTGGTGATGTTTGGCGTTGCAGAGGACAATGGCTAGGAGTCCCCTTTGTTTTCGAGGCGCAAGGAAGGCCCGTGGGGGCCTCAGTGCAGCAGGTTTGGGATGGAAACCGTTAGTTCTGTGTGTTCCTAGACAGAGGAATGGAGGAAGGAAGGAGGGATGGAGGGAGGAAGGGGGAATGGATGGAGGGAGGGAGGGAGGAAGGAAGGAGGGATGGAGGGAGGAAGAATGGATGGAAGGAGGAAGGAAGGATGGAGGGAGGAAGGAGGGATGGAGGGAGGAAGGAGGGATAGAAGGAGGGAGGAAGGGGGAGTAGATAGAGGGAGGAAGGGGGAATGCATGGAGGGAGAATGGATGGAGGGAGAATGGATGGATGGAGGAAGGGAGGAAGGATGGAGGGAGGGAGGAAGGAGGGATGGAAGGATAAAGAAGGGATGGAGGGAAGAAGGAGGGATAGAGGGAGGAAGGAGGAATGAATGGAGGGAGGAAGGGGGAATGGATGGGGGGAGAATGGATGGAGAGAGAATGAATGGATGGAGGAAGGATGGAGGGAGGGAGGAAGGAGGGAGGCAAGGAGGAGGGAGGGAGGAAGGAGGGATGGGCAGATGGAGGAAGGAGGGATGGAGGGAAGAAGGAGAAATTGAAGGAGGAAGGAGGGATGGAGGAAGGAGAAATTGAAGGAGGAAGGAGGGATGGATGGAGGGAGGAAGGAGGGATGAAGGGAGGAAGGAGGGATAAAGGGAGGAAAGAGGGGTGGAGGGAGGAAGGAGGGATGGAGGGAAGAAGGAGGGAGGGAGGGAGGAAAGAGGGGTGGAGGGAGGAAGGAGGGAGAGAGGGGGAATGGATGAAGGGAGAATGGATGAAGGGAGAATGGATGGATAGAGGAAGGAGGGATGGATGGAGGAAGGATGGAGGGAGGGAAGGAGGAAGGAGGGATGGATGGAGGGAGGAAGGAGTAACAGAGGGAGGGAGGAAGGAAGGATGGATGGAGGGAGGAAGGAGGGAGGGAGGGAGGAAGGAGGGATGGATGGAGGGAGGGAGGGAGGGAGGAAGGAGGAATGGGCAGATGGAGGAAGGAGGGATGGAGGGAGGAAGGAGAGATTGAAGGAGGAAGGAGGGATGGATGGAGGGAGGAAGGAGGGATGAAGGGAGGAAGGAGGGATAAAGGGAGGAAAGAGGGGTGGAGGGAGGAAGGAGGGATGGAGGGAGGGATGGAGGGAGAATGGATGGGGGCAGAATGGATGGAGGGAGAATGAATGGATGGAGGAAGGAGGGAGGGAGGGAGGAAGGAGGGATGGAGGGAGGGAGGAAGGAGGGATGGAGGGAGGAAGGAGGGAGCGAGGAAGGAGGGATGGAGGGAGGAAGGAGGGATGGAAGGAGGGAGGAAGGGGGAATAGATAGAGCGAGAAGGGGGAATGGATGGAGGGAGAATGGATGGAGGGAGAGTGGATGGAGGGAGAATGGATGGAGGGAGAATGGATGGAGGGAGAATGGATGGATGGAAGAAGGGAGGAAGGATGGAGGGAGGGAGGAAGGAGGGATGGAAGGATAAAGAAGGGATGGAGGGAAGAAGGAGGGATATAGAAGAAGGGGGAATAGATAGAGCGAGAAGGGGGAATGGATGGAGGGAGAATGGATGGATGGAAGAAGGGAGGAAGGATGGAGGGAGGGAGGAAGGAGGGATAGAAGGATAAAGAAGGGATGGAGGGAGGAAGGAGGGATGGAGGGAGGGATGGAGGGAGAATGGATGGGGGCAGAATGGATGGAGGGAGAATGAATGGATGGAGGAAGGAGGGAGGGAGGGAGGGAGGAAGGAGGAATAGGCAGATGGAGGAAGGAGGGATGGAGGGAGGAAGGAGAGATTGAAGGAAGAAGGAGGGATGGATGGAAGGAGGAAGGAGGGATGAAGGGAGGAAAGAGGGGTGGAGGGAGGAAGGAGGGATGGAGGAAGGGAGGGGAGGGAGGGAGGAAGGAGGAATGGATGAAGGGAGAATGGATAGAAGGAGAATGGATGGATAGAGGAAGGATGGATGGATGGAGGAAGGATGGAGGGAGGGAAGGAGGAAGGAGGGATGGAAGGAGGGAGGAAGGAGGGACAGAGGGAGGGAGGAAGGAGGGATGGATGGAGGGAGGAAGGAGGGATGGAGGAGGGATGGGTGGAGGGAGGAAGGAGGGATGGACAGAGGAAGGGGAAATGGAGGGAGGAAGGGGGAATGGAGGGAGGAATGAGGGAGGAAGGGGGGAAGGAGCTGCGCAGGAAGAGGGGTGGAGGGGTGCCTTTTATTTAGAGTTGGGAGACAGCCCATCCTTGGATTCCCTCTTTACTCCAGAAGGAAGGAATGAAATTGTGTAAGAGCTTAACAGATGACTTTTCCACCCTAAATATTTGTAATGCTTCGTTTAGCAACTGGTGCAAGATTTAGTGTTTACCTATTTTACTTGATTCTTTAGCTGGAGGGTGGAGCAGGATGGTCTGCATTGTCAGGCAGCACTGGCATTGGGGGCAGAAGAATAGACCCATGAATCATCAAGTTTATGCCTTAAGCTTCTGAATATGTTTTTTAATAGATTCCCTCAGTACATTTAAGAGTTTTTACAATGTACACCTAAGGCATTTTAAAAGTTTCTCTTTAAACTTTAAGAGTGTGCAACTCTTCAAATGAGAAGATTGAATTCATAGTTAAGTGGACCATTGAGATTTTTTTAAATGTGTGAGACAATTTTTTTTTCTACAGTGGGAAAAAAAGGAAAGCTATTGGTTCAAATTTAAAAAAAAAATTATTTTGAGAGAGAGAGAGAGAGCACAAGTGGTGGGGGGGTACAGAAGGAGAGAATTCCGAGCAGTCAACATAGAGCCGGATGCAGGGTTCGATCCCACGAACTGGGATATCATGACCTGAGCCGAAATCTAGAGTGAGAAGCTTAACAGACTGCGCCACCCAGGTGACCATATTAGTTCAAATTTAACCTTCCAGGGGTCTAATGAACTAAAATATGTACCTCAAAAATATATGTCAAGTTGTAGCCCCCTACTTGTGTATGTAAACTTATTTGGAAATAGACTCTGTCTAGGTATCACTAAGTTAAGGGTCTTGTGATAAGATCATCCTGCATATAGGGGGAGTCTTAAATCCAAGGGCCCCTGTCCTTAAAAAAGAAAGGAGAGGGAGACTTGATAGGCACAAAGCCCTGTGCACACGGAGCCCCAGATTGGAGGCATGCTACCAGAAGGAGGAACAGCCAGCGTCTCCCTTAGAAGCTGCGAGAGTACGACTATGCCCACACATTGATTTCAAGCTTCTGGCCTCCACAATTATGACAGAATAAAGTTCTGTAGTTTCACGTCACCAAGTTTATGTTTGTTTTGGCAGGACTAGGGAACTAACCCAATGGGATAGAATGGGATAGCATTTGCCCAGGCGGTTTTTCCCACTGGCCTTGTAGTGAGTGGGTGCAAGAAGAAAACCTTTCTTAGTGGCTGCTCACAGAAATACATGATTAATAATTTACGTTGCTCAGGATATGCCTGCAATTTGAGTGGTTTTAGCAAGTTTATCATTTTACATTTATATAAAATTCTGTTTTATATAAATCTTTAATAAAAGTTTTATGTAGCTTCATGGTAATAAATACCCTATTTTTAAAATAAAGAAATTGATGACTTTGAAACCTAGATGTTTACTGATATTTTATATTTTAAGGATTCTTGGATCATTCCGAAAGAAATAAGGAAAATAAGAATGGGAAAATGGGAAAGCTTAAACAAGGAAACACTCGCATTACATTTATTTCTATGAAAAATCATGTAGTAAATGTTTATAAGCTTATGAAGTTTTGCATTTAACTTACAAAGTAAATACTGAATATAAAGAATTAGTATGATGGGGCCCCTAGGTGGCTCAACCAGTTAAGCGTCAAACTTCTTGGTTTTGGCTCAGTTCATGATCTCACGGTTCTTGAGACAGAGCCCCACACTGATTCTCTTGAGATTCTCTCTCTCTCCCTCACTCTCTGCCCCTCCCCTGCTCATTCTCATTCCCTCTCCCCCCACCCTTTCTTTCAAAATAAATAAAGTTTTTTAAAAAAGAACTAGTTTTGGGTGCCTGGGTGGCTCAGTCGGTTAAGAGACCAACTTCAGCTCAGGTCATGATCTCACGGTTGATGGGTTCGAGCCCCCTGTCGGGCTCTGCACTGACAGCTCAGAGCCTGGAGCCTGCTTCGGATTCTATGTCTCCCTCTCTCTCTCTGCCCCTCCCCTGCTCATGTTCTGTCTCTCTTTCCTTCAAAAAGAAATAAACATTAAAAATAATAATAGTAATAAGATAAAAAAGAATGAGTTTGAGTTCAATTTGACCTTTAGATACAGTAACATTAAAGTTACATTCCTTTGGTTGGTTGGGTAGTATTTTGCACGTTATACTGGCAGAGAGATCAAAGATTAAAATGCATTTAGGACATACATTATTCTTTCAGCTGTATAAAATGCTGTCCTGAGTAGACATATAAGAAACTGGAGGGATTAGAACAAACCAAAGATATATTGTAAGGAAAGTACCAGAAGGACATGAAAATTCCACAATGGAGTAAGAAAACAAAATTGTGCAAGACTGATACATTCCTAGCTTGGCTGATTGGAAGAATGACAAGGTGATTGGCAGAAATGGTAATATAAAGAAACTGAGAAAGACTATTTGAACTCTTAGAAATGACTCTCTTTGACAGAACCAATAAGGAATAGCAAAGCATTAAACAAGTTTAAATGTCTTTTCCCCTGGCCAGTATGATACGATGCCTAAAATGAGTCAATAATGCCAGTTCTCATCAAATTGGTGATACAGGTGTCTGGATGAGATGATTTGTGATATACCCAGAGGCAGTGTCCCTGAAGTGCCTCCGTCCAGCTCCTCTCCCATAGTCCTCTTTTGTCTCAGGAGGTGAGGAGATACCTGCAGAGCGAGGGGAGATGCTCCTTCTTATTTCAGGCTTTGATTTCAAATGCTTATAAGAGGGGAAGACTGGAAGGTTTGAAAGTACACACGATGTGACGGAACTATTTTTTCCTTGCCTCCCACATTATAGTTTTCACTGCCAAGATAAAATTCTTTAAGTTGTGTATTGAGAAGAGAAGGGTCTGGAGAGAAAGCAAGATGTTCAGCATGGTGGGGTGGGGGCAGGGCTGCAGAATTTTTATGGCGGGGGAAGGGATATTGTTTTCGGAATATTGTGAGACTATGACAGCCGAGAATATGCATTCTCCAGTTCTTGTTGGGGTCCTGGGAGGTAAGGCAAGGATAGTGTGCCTGTTCGAGCTGCCAGGGGACAGAGAGGTGATTAAGGCACCTACCAATCGGTGAGAGAACACCCAAAAGTTTCTTTACCCGGGAGGAGGTGGGGGCACCTGGGTGGCTCAGTTGGTTAAGGTTAAGCATCTGACTTTGGCTTGGGTCATGATCCCACAGGTTAGTTCCTGAGTTCTAGCACCAGGTGGGGCTCTCCACTATCGGCGGGGAGCCCACTCTGGACCCTCTATCCTCATGTCTCTTTGGCCCTCCTCCTCCTTCTCCCTCTCCTTCCTTCTCTTGAGAGCTCTCTCTCAAAAATAAATAAACATTAAAAAAAACGTTTCTTTACCCTGGGGAAGCAGAAGTTAGCTGAAGGAGTTAAAGATGTTTAACTAAAGGAGATCTCAGAAGTGATGAATTCTCCCTAATTAAAGATTCAGTATTCATTTTATTTTCTTTAAGCAAATTTCCTTAATCATAAATTAGAGTAGGGCGTACTAACTCCTCTGAGCTCTCATGGTTTCAGTTCTTTATTTATTTTTTTCTTTTACAATTCATTTATCTATTTAGAGAGACAGAGAGAGTTGGAGAGGGCCAGAGAGAGGAGAGAGAGAATCCAAAGCAGGCTGTCAAAACAGCCTGACACGGGGCTCAAACTTGTGAACCTGAGATCCTGACCTGAGCTGAAATCAAGAGTCAGATGCTTAACCGACTCAGCCACCCAGGCACTGCCACCCATCATGGTTTCTTGTATATTATACATATTATATATTGTTTACCTTATTACAATGTAAAGCTCTGAGAAGTAGAATTTTAGTTCCTCAGTAAAATAATCCTAATATATGCAATTGGTCAAACAATCAATACAGATTAAGGTTTTCTATATTGTCTAAAGTAGCAAATATTCATTTCTGAGGTAAACCAGTGATGACTTTCTTTCTATGGCCCTCAGTCTACCTTCCCACAGCCCTTCGGAATTTCCTCATATTTTCAACTACATTTTCCATTCAGTTTTCATCGGCAGGTCTTCATTAACACAAGTAAGTTCTATTATAAAATATTCGGAATTTTTTTCTTGTTTCTTGTTTTTTTCTCCTGCCTCAGCATTCGCTCACCCTTAACCATATACATTTTCCAATATTATACTAGTCTTAAACTCCTCCATGTCAACTACATAATCACCATCTAGAGTACAGCCTCATGTATTTGCACCAACAAACCTGCTTCATTTCATTGCTCTATGGTCACCTTCACGATCCACAGATGAGCAACAAGGTTCCTGTTAGAAATTATACGACCACGCATTCCTTCTCCCCATCTAAGACGGACAACAGACACATGAAAAGATGCGCAACGTCACTCCTCATCATGGAAATACAAGTCAAAACCACACTGATATACCGCCTCATGCCAGTCAGAGTGGCCAAAATGAACAAATCAGGAGACTATAGATGCTGGCGAGGATGTGGAGAAACGGGAACCCTCTCGCACTGTTGGTGGGAATGCAAACTGGTGCAGCCACTCTGGAAAACAGTGTGGAGGTTCCTCAAAAAATTAAAAATAGACCTACCCTATGACCCAGCAATAGCACTGCTAGGAATTTACCCAAGGGATACAGGAGTGCTGATGCAGAGGGGCACTTGTACCCCAATGTTTATAGCAGCACTCTCAACAATAGCCAAATTATGGAAAGAGCCTAAATGTCCATCAACTGATGAATGCATAAAGAAACTGTGGTTTATATACACAATGGAGTACTTGTGGCAATGAGAAAGAATGAAATGTGGCCCTTTGTAGCAACGTGGATGGAACTGGAGAGTGTTATACTAAGTGAAATAAGTCATACAGAGTAAGACAGATACCATATGTTTTCACTCCTATGTGGATCCTGAGAAACTTAACAGAAGGGGAAGGGGAGGGGAAGGAAAAAACAAAAGTTGTAGAGGGAGGGAGCCAAACCATAAGACTGTTAAATACAGAGAACAAACTCAGGGTCAATGGAGGGATGTGTGAGAGGGGAAAATGGGTGATGGACATTGAGGAGGGCACTTGTTGGGATGAGCACTGGGCGTTGTATGTAAGCAGTGAACCGCGGGAATCTACCCCAAAAACCAAGAACACACTGTACACACTGCATGTTAGCCAATTTGTCAATAAATTATACTAAAGAAAAAGAGAATTCTGCTCTCTTCAATTCATGGGCATTCTTTAAGACATAGTGCACTTCATGTTTCACTTCCAAGTGACCTCCTAAACGCTCTCCAACAGGGTTTCTTAACCTTGGAAGAACTGCCATTTGGGGCTGGTAATTCTGTGTTGGGGCAAGGGGTTGCTCTATGCATTGCAGGATGTCTCACATCATCCTTGGCCTCTACTCACTAAATACCAGCAGCTCCTCCACCCCTCACAATGACCAACGTTGTTTCCAGACTTCGCTACATGTTCTCTGGGGGATAAAATCGTCCCTAGTAGGAATCACTGTTTGAAATCACAATAGTCTTTTGAAATTAAAAAAAAACAAACAAAAAACAAACAACAAAAAAACCTTTGTATAGCTCTGAACATTTCACAACTACTTTTTATTATATACATAAGTTTTAATGATACAAGATATTATTTAGTGTATATAACAATCTCATTTATCCTCTACCACAATATCATGTATTATGAGGTCCTTACAGATGAGAAACTCAAGGGCATGAAATTCAGCAAATGGATATTCTAGTGCTCTCTCTTCCATTCAATGGTATATGGTGTCTATATAAATCACTTCTGACTTAAACACAACCTACTTTGTGAGATATCTTCTCGGTAAAGCGTCAGATTATAATGTTGTTCTTGGTGGTTATTGCTTCTGTCTTTAAATAGATTGTCAGCAATCTGAACTAACTATTCATTACATAAAACCATGGGATATCTCGGCAGAAATGTTATCTACTCCATTTACTTAATATTAAAGAAGGAAATAGTTTTCTATCAATACCTAGCACAGACCCTCACAGACTCTAACTGCCCAGTCAACATTAATGAAATATTTAAGCAGTAGTAATGAGCATCCTTAGGCACACATGTAAATTAAACATCTTTCTTGGTTGGCAGCTGCTTTTCAGTTACTCTGTCATGGAAAACATTCTCCCCTGCCTCACCGTCCTAAGTGCCTTCTTGATCATTCCGTGAATTAAAGAATGCATCCAGAACTCTCCATTAAAACCTTCCATCACTTCTGCTTACGCTGTTTCTATCTTTTACCAACATCTATTTTCATCTAAAATTCAGCAAAACCTCAATTTTCTCAAAATTGCTAATCTTGGAGACTTGATGGGAGTAAACGATCAGATACTAGGATGACGTCACTGCTGACTTAATTATTTAATGGTTTTGGGGCATTTGGGATGTGAATGGGAACCTATTTTGAACCAAAGTAAGAAATTTGGTTCCTCAGTTCCTTCAAGGTAGGGAATTTCTCAAGGAAAAAAATATTTTATAAGAAAAAATCAGATTAATTAGAAAGGAAAAATGTTACTGAACTGGATGATTTTGAGACAGAATCACTGAAAAGAGGAGGTAAAACAGGATGAGGTACCTGACTATAAGAGAGAAATTAGTAACAGAGACGATATTGAATTTTAAGAGGAAGTGACCACGAAAATTATGGAGCTAGATAAAATATCTTTGTAAAAATGAATTTACTTTGAAACAACTGCATTCAAATTACTTTTTAAACTACATCAAGATGACTTTATATCTGATAGATAAATGCATTGAGTAATAGAGAGACATTGAGAGCAGGGTTTTCAAACACATGATCCTGTCAAAACCTCTACTGTGTCACATAAATATAGTAAAATGTGTGAGCAGAGGGAAATAAAAATGGAAAAAAATAATAATTTCCCATTGCTTAAAGGGTTTCGTTTCTGCAAGAAAGAATAAAGAATTAAGTGAGCTAATGTATGCTTATGGGAATTCATTAGGAACAATTGAAAATTAAAAGTTAAAAAGTCTATTTCTATCAAAAATGTTTCTGAATCTATTCAATTTCTGACAGAAGAGGACTTTAATTATTATGTTGTGTCACTCACAGGGACGAGAGTATTTTCCAAGATGATTGATTGCAGCTGGATTCGAGAGCAATTCTCATTTTCCCCATTTCAGACTCCATGCTAAATCTAGGAAACAGACACAATAGTTTGTAACAGAATATTCATCAACATAGACTGACTTACAGAGTTTGATGAGGGATCAGGGGATTTATTCAACTTTCATCTTACTGAAGGAAATGTTCTTGAATATGTCATTTGTAGAAAATTAACCTATGGTGATTGCTCTAAAATATTTTGAAGATTCTGTGGCCATTTTTTTTTTCCAAAGATAGAAAGTAAGAATTGTGAGAATGAATAAAGGAGATGATGCAGTTGTAGGGATTCGAAGTTAACTAAGGGTAGAGAAAACAGCCATGAAAAGTTCTCCAGTAAGGCAGACTTGTGAAAAGTCATGACAGGAATGAGAGAATTTAAGTTCCCACAGAGTCGTTTCTTGATATTACATTCTACATTTTAAAAAATCCAACCATTTTCTTTTTCCTGGTAGCAAATTAGTATGATTTTAAAATGTATCACCGTGGGCACTTGGGTAATATTTCTTACTCTGTCTGAAGTATTGAGTACTAAATATACCAGAGCACTGCCATATTCCTTATGGGAAAGTTCAAATACTGGGAAAAAACTGACTCACATGTTTGAAATCCCAATGTCTAGAATATGGTTAAGCACTCATGTTTTAGAGATAATGATGAAAAATGCATGCCCCACGTTTTCTTATCACTGAGGTCATTTCCCAAAAGCACTATTGCTTAACTGATTTACAATTTGACTAAACACTAAAGAATAAGTCACACCAAATAATCCTTAACTGATGAATTGAGCAAGATGGGTTGATCGGCCCTTTATAACTCTGATTTCTATAATTCCATAAATTCAATATAGTGTATCACAACTCTTAAAGGGAATGCAGTGATGAATCAATACAAATGAACTATAATGAAAATGGGACATTTCTTTTATCATGTATTTAAGGGAAGACTTTCTGAGGTGATTGTGGTAAAGATATGTAAGGTTATTCGATGTAGCTAATGCCTCCCTTCCTTATGGCAAAGGCTTTCCAGCCCCACTGTATTTCCCTACCCCATTTTTAATTGGTTTCCTGGATGGTTCCCAGAAATTCTGAGTACTTTAGAGAGGTTTTTCAAGAGCATTACAAAGGGGTTGTATCTATAGCTCCTGAAGTTAACAGCGTGTAATGCTGAGGTCAAGATTGTATGCAATTTAAAGCGTACACTCCTCATTTGCAAACCAGGGCTCATGATGAGAACAGGAAGTCAATTTTGTTCTTTCTGCATATGTCAAGAATGAATATTGCCTTGATCTAAATATTTGGAGATTCAAATAGATGACTTTAATTTATAATGCATATCTTATAAGCCTGCTCTAGTTTGCTTAGATGGTTACTTGTAAATTAAAACAAACAAGAAGTAGCAAAAAATAAACAAATGGCTTGATAGAATCTATAGCAAAACTTTGGTGAATGTTTTTCTCCTAAAACTTATGTGCTAAGACTGAGTTATAACAACAACCAAAAGTAGTTTGATAATGTTTCTGTATATTTGCTAAAAAATGTTTCACAAGTTTAATCAAGCCAAGGTTATGAAAAGTTTTTTCTGAGTTTATAGAATATCCTTTTGCTCGTTATGAGTCTTGAGAAGAAGAATTAGGAGAGTGGCTGGAAATTTCGATATGTTTAATAAATATATTACAAATTCATGAAGAAATTATAAAATAAGACCGACTGATATACAAATATGAGCAAAAGTATAAAGATTTATGTATATGCATATATCGTGAACTTGTCTAATACAATGAATGCATTACTATATACAAATGTATTTACTGTGCATTATATGTATCGTCAAGAATATATTCTATAAGAATTCTGTACTGCTGTAACATCTTAATGAATGGACATTACATAATACACTTACTATCTGGTATAGCAAACTGATTTGGAGCTAGGCTCCGGGCAAATGGATGGCTTACAATTCATCTCAACCACCTACTAGCTGAGTTTCCGTGGTTAAGTTGTTCAGATTAAGTTTCTCCTTCCTTATTGATCAAAAAAGAATGATAGTTTCTACCTTCCTCAATTTTGGCACAGATTCACTTACACGTAGAGCATACAAAACAAAAAACAAAAAAAAAAGCCAACAGCAACCTTATCTCGGTGTAGACGAACTCCAGAAATGTTGAAATCCTTATTATCATTATACTAGTTAATTTACCTCTAAACGTCGTGGGGCTCTTTCCTTTCCTCGGCAGGTGAAAGGAGCGTGCGAACGTGAAGGAAGGAAGGCGCCCACTGCAGCTGCGCGGCAGGGAGGCACGTGGGGGCGGGGCCGCCCGGAAGGTGCGCGTCAGGGGTCGGGGCCTCGGAGGGGCTTTGACGACGTCCCACGTGTCCTTCACCCGGTCCCCGCCCCCGCCTCCCGGACGACGGAAGCTCAGTCGGACGGGCGCCGCCCAGCGTGTTCTGGAAGAAGCCCCCGCAGCTCAGTGGCGCCCAGGAGCCTGCGGGGTGAGAAGGTGGCCTCAGCCAGAGGGAGCAGGGTGGGTGAGACCGAGGTCCGGAAAAGGACGGGCAAGATGTTGCTGTCATTATTACTGTTGTACTGTTAAGTTTTTTCTCAACCTTGTGTTTTAAGCAGTAGACGCTCTTGTTTCCTTAATTACTTTTTGGATATTACAAATTTTAAATTAAGAAAAGCCTCTTTTTTTTCTTGCAGTGTGGTATTATATAAGGTTATATCAATCTATTTTCTCACTATCGGATTAAAATACAGTGTTAAGCCCAGAAGTATTTAAATTAAGTGAATAGTATTAATCCTAGATAAATGCTTCAAATGCTTTGAAAACATTGTTTAATAATGTTTTTTATTTTGAGAAGACCAATATATCTTGCAATTATTTTGTAGGACTATCCCATAGAGAAAATACTGTTGAGCCTGCCTAAGAGGAATACATATTAATAGATTATTTTGGGGTAAGATATACAATTTTTTGCCTTGTCCAAATCATAAATCTTTGTTCGTAATGTGTTCTTTCTAAAGTTTTGAATTTTCTTTTTGCTACATTGCTAATTAGAGATATTCTGGCCAATATTTTGCATAAAGAGCACATAAGCCTCTACTCTGATAATTGTTTACGTTTTCAAAACCCAGAGGGAAAACCCAAAAATCAGGGTGTTTCTGACTTTTGTTAATTTCCCTAATGGGTACAAGGAACGTGTTGCAAACTAAGCTTAATGAACTTGATTCCAAAGCGCTACTGGTGTTCATGAGTGACCTACATTTCATGTTTACTCTAAAAGTCAGGTTTGGTTTACATGGTCCTTTGATAAATTTTGTGGTGATTTTTATTTGGTAAAAAAGAATATAATCTCTTCAACTTCTTACAGAAGTTTGTTTTTGATGATTTGCTAACATAGTTTTATGAGTTAGTCACATACTTGAATCTGAAAGTGGAGCAGAGAGGCACTTGGGTGGCTTGGTTGCTTGAGCATCTGACTTTTGATTTCAGGTCAGGCCATGGTCCTGTGGGATTCAGCTTCCCCGCCTCTGGCTCTGCCCGGCTGGCAGGCATGGAGCCGGCTTAAGACTCCTTTTCTCTCTGCCCCTCCCCTATTTGTTTTCTCTCTCTCTCTCTCTCTCTCTCTCTCTCTCTCTCTCTCTCAAAAATAAACAAACAAAAGTGGAGGAAGTAATATAAGTGTATTAGAATGGTGACCTATTAAACATAATTCTTTAAATAGTTATTTAACATTTACTTGGAAGGAGACCAAGCAGTGCAAAAAGGAGGGCCAGAGTAGGACACTGGGGTCAGTACTCTCTCAATATGTTGCCCTTAGAAACTCCTCCTTTGCCCTAAACTTGCATATGCCACTCAACCACAATAAAAGCTTGCCCTTTCCTGGACACGTTATTTTGAAGGCTTTTCAGCATGCCTTAGATGGCTAAGCGAAGCATTTGTCCTTTTTGTCTTCATTGAGCGGCAGAATTTAAGCAACAGGGTAATTTTATTTTATTTTTTTTTAATTCTTTTCAACGTTTATTTATTTTTGAGACAGAGAGACACAGAGCATGAACGGGGGAGGGTCAGAGAGAGGGAGACACAGAATCTGAAACAGGCTCCAGGCTCCGAGCTGTCAGCACAGAGCCTGACGTGGGGCTCTAACTCACGGACCGCGAGATCATGACCTGAGCTGAAGTTGGCCGCTTAACCGACTGAGCCACCCAGGCGCCCCAGCAACAGGGTAATTTTAAAAAGCTTGTAACACTGCCTGGCACACAGGAAGTGGACCTGAGATGTGTGCTGATAAATTCAGTTGTCTGCATTTTCAGTGATACTTGGAATCCTAGAGAAATGGTACTATTTGTAGATCAGCGTTCCAGGAGCCTGCCCAGGTGATCTCTTGTCTAGTCCTCCTCTGCTTGGATGTTATCACAAAGAAGCAAAAGATAATATGTGTTATAGATGCAAGGGGCTCTAGTGTATATTGATAAATTGGAAGTCATGATGAAAATCTTTTAAGTAATGTTACCTAATTTTAGAAGAGGTAAGCATTTTTTTGTCCTTATTTTAAACTGATAAATGTTGAACAAATTGTTCAAATTTCTACATAGCTGTTGGTTAGTATAGAAATTGGATTAGGATCCAAATATGTCTGAAACCACAGCCCACACTCTTAAATCAGTAGAATATAGTGATCCCAACTGGCTGTAAGAAATAGCAGATATTGTCACCTAAATCTTGCCAGGAAAGAAAGTCCTCAGATAAATTATTCTGGACAATTGCCATTTCTCAAAATAGAGAACTGGTTTAGAGCTCAAAACCATATACAGCAACCTATCATATTCAGTTAACTAAATATGCACTCCCCCCCCACTCAACTTATGCTTAGAAGTTTGCCAACATTACCTTGTTTAATGTTGGATGTTGTATGAGTGTGTTCTTTTTTACGTGGCTATAGTGAATATTTGCTGAAACCTCATTTGAAATTATTTAGACATAAAGCATTTCCACTCTAATCTATTGCCTAGACTTACCCATTCAAATATGAGAGAATATAGGTCCTAAATTATTTACTGAGGAAAATCTTGAATCTAACTATAAGTGTTCTTACATGATTATGATTTGCTATTTATTGGAATATTTATTAAGTGCCTATGTGTCTGGGACCGTGCTAGATCCTGAGTATATGTTGGCAAAAGAAATAATGTTACTCTCTGCAGAAAGCTTATAAAGGGGAGGAGGAGGAAATAATACATAAGTAATGCTTAAATATAAAGTATGATTTTGATAAGCAATATAAGGAAAATAATGACATATCCATAACTTAGAATAACCAAGAAGTACAACCAACTTATAAAGGAGCTCAGGTAACAGAGCCCTGAGAAAGATACATTTAGGCCATGGAAAGATGAGAGAAAGCCACCTATATCAACAACTTCCTATAGGAAGAGTATTCCAGGTAGAAGTAACTGGCTTTGGAATATTTGGGAGTTGGGAAAGCTTTTCTAGCAAATGAAAGAAGCTCGTTGTGACTGGGGTAGAGTGGACAAAGGAAAAAGAGACCTACAGCAAGGTTAGCTAGTGTCCAGAACTGTGGGGGCTTATGCTTACATAAAGGATATACTTACTCTCCTGATAGCTTTAGAACATCCACTGAGAGCCAGATGTTCTTAGAAGTGAGGTCCAATAGGCATGAGCCAACTCACGTGAGCTTGAGCTAATGGAAAGATAAATACCAATTAAGTAATCATATAGTCAGTATAGAATGGTAATGTTAGAATTTGTCTAAAAGATTGATGATTGATGCTGTGAGAGTTAATGGAAAGATCTGACCTGGTGAGAGAGACCAAGAAGCCTTCTTAGTTAGAAGAATTGGAGCTTGAGTTGAGAGCTTGGTGATGAGCAACCAGAAGAAAAGAGGGATGGTGTGAATCACAGGTGTACATTCACATGGCATGGGGAATAGTCTGTGGGGGAAACTAGTCCCTTTAATGTATGTGGACAGTCAGGACAGGAAGGGCAAGAAGAGAGGTAAGTGATACATTATAGAACTCTTGCTATAGTCGAGGTAAAAAAAAAGCCAAAAAAACAAACAAACAAAAAACAGCAGCGTCTATAACCAGGATGCTGGCAATGAAGTATAGAGAACTGGGCAATTTTGACATGTGTTGAGGATGTAAAAAGTCTGACTGACTGATTCATGTAGGATGCAAACAAGAGACGGAAAGCATGGATACTCTTGGGTTCCTGATTAAACGACACAGCGAAGGATGCTACCATTTACTGGACTTGAGTAGGATTTGAAGAGATAGCTGAGAAGAACAATCAAGAGTTAGATTGTGGACAGGTTAACTTTGATGTTGACTTTTCAAGATGAGACTTCAAAGAAGGAATGCCAAGCATACTGTTGGTTATGTAAATAAAAAGTGCAGTGACACCTTATCTTGTAGTCATTAGCATTTAGATGTTAGGGATGCGGAGGTCCTGTGGTCTTGTATTGAGACACACGTGCTCGATGGGCTTTGACACCTGCATAAAATACTGCCATCGGAATTATCAGGACTCTATAGTAGTCTTTACTGGCAGCATCAAATATCCATATTGCCAGTATTTAAGGTGTGTAATCCCGAACAATGTGTTATTCAACAATTTCCAGAATATTGGTTGTGAAAAATGTTTGTGAAAATAAAAAACTGAAAAATCTTCCAACTTTTGAAAGCTTGCAAAACGAATCTGTTTCTTGCATCTAACCAAGATTTCATAGCTGCCAAGCGAATTTATGTATGTGTCATGCTTGTAGAAACCTTTATTTTGGTGTGAAGGTGTTTTTATTGCGAGAGATACCTTTCTAATTTATCAGATGCATATATTATGTTAATGATGTGAGACAACCAGGAAGCACAGCTGGATTTTGCAGACTTGATGTGTTTGGTTTCCTTGTGTTTTGTTTTACAACATTGGCCAATGTAGTAAGTGGTATTGAAATAAATTTCTGGCCCCGAGATGGAGCTGTTCCTGCCTGGGATGCCCTGTCAGAAAACTGAAACTCAGATAACCTCCATGTCCCTGCACTGCTCCAGCTGACCGGAAACACAGGATAAGTGGTCAGCCTTTCCCCAAACACCAAGCCAGCTCTGGGCCTCCTGACTCCAAACAAAGTGACTGTGGGACCCCAGCCTATCAGTTATTTTTCTCTTTGTCTCTTCCTTGTTCTTTATTCTTTGTCCTATAAAAACTTGCCTTCCATCCCATTAAAATTTTTTTTTAATGTTTATTTAATTTTGAGAGAGAGAGTGAGAGTGAGGTAGGGGCAGAGAGAGAGGGAGACACAGAATCTGAAGCAGGCTCCAGGCTCCCAGCTGTCAGCACAGAGCCTGACGACGGGGGTCTCGAACCCATAAACTGCGAGATCATGACCTGAGCCAAAGTTGGCCATTTAACCGACTGAGCCACCCCAGGCACCCCTACCCCATTTTGCAGTTCTCTGACAAAGAAGAACAAAAATCTCTAAGCTTCATGAAGTGTTAAAGTTTGATTGTATCATTTAAATTGTCTTCTTTAATCATTTTTTAACAGTTTTTGGCAACAAGGGATGAGATTTGAAGCTGAATGTTAATGGCCTGTAGGGCAAGATGCTCAGACAAGGCACCTGCTGAACCCTTCGAGTTCACTGCTCTTCTTGTCCCCAAGAGCTGTGGGTAAGTCACTTTTGGATTTGAGTTTTTGTCATGTGTGCAGCCCTTCAATCCAAACCAATTTTATGTAAATAGATAGGTATGGTCCCCGGAAAGGTTTTGGGACCCTGGAAAGGTTCTGGAGTTCATTAAATTCCCAGAAACTTTTCAGGAACTGGGAGTCTGCAGTGGGTGGCGGCCATTAGGGCATTTGGAAACAGGGATTCCAGTGTCTAGAACCATTGATGGTTGTAAGGAGAGTCACAGTACCTCAAGGTAAATCCACAGCATAAATCACTTGAGGGACTTGGAGAAATAAATTAACACAGGAAATTGAGATTGTCTTGACCATCAAAATCAAAATCTAAGTGGGCCCAAGACAGACTATGAAAAGCTGTCAAGGTGTCGGCCACTATAAAGACATCTTGTGAAAGGAATAACAAATCTTTTGCTAATGGGAATTTTAGAAGCCAGAGCCATCATATGGGTGGGTGGAGCTCATAAAAGCTGTTAGAGCCATCACCACTTAGGTCTGAGACCCCTGTGCTAGCATCAGTTGGTCACGGGATGTTGGATTGACACCAGGTCACCTGGCAACCTCAGGCAAGTTGTTGTGAGACAGGGTGCACTGTCAAACCCCATAAAATCCTTAGCCCAGCAGCGCATGCTTCTTAGGTATTAATTCAACTCTGAGAAGTCCAAGTCTCGGCTAGTGAAATGAGATCCTCAAGTTTCAAAGAACTGAGCGTGCCATGCCACTTTCCAGCATAATGGCTTATTTGAGATCTGAAAACCATGGTTCTGGAAACCGCCAATATTTACAAAAACAGCAAAATATTACCAAGGTGACCTAGAATTACAATGGCCATTATGCAAAACATTCCAACTAGACAAGGTCTTTATTTGAAAAATACCCTTGAAAGCAAGGGATCCCAAATCAACAAAAAGAATGGGTTATTTTAACAGGCATGCAGAAACTTTCCAAGAGCTTCAAAATTCCAAAATAATTTCATTGAAGGATTTGTTTGAAAAGGCTAAGGAAAAATGAAAGACACAAGAGGTACCTAAGAGAAAAGACTGTAAGACTGATGGGACTCCCTCTTGCCCCCTTCTCCACCTTTACCTGAGTACTCAGAGTCTACTAATCCTCTGTCTCCATTGCCTTTCCACTCTAAGTAGACTACAGTACAGTAAACAAAAGCCCAAAGTTAGTCCTCTTATAGATGCCACTATCATACCCGTTAAGGGCCCCTCTGAGACTTGATGAGATGGTTGATGGGAATCCTAGAGATTCTCCGATAAATGGTGACCAGTCATTTAAAAGGCCAAGGGGAAACTAAAAATAAAATTAATGGAGACCTAGCAAATTCTGGTAGATACCCAAGCTATATTCTGTCTTAAACTCCACTTGCTCAAAGCAGATGGGATTCTGGGAGAACTGGTAGAAACCAGTGGAGAATGAGAATTCTTGCCAGAGGGAGCTGTCCAGTGCCTGGTCGAGAGAGGATAATAAAGTTTCACATTGTCCCTTCATTTCCAAGTTTAGACCCATTATTTGTCGATCCCATCACCTCCTTGCCTGTCTCGAGAACTTGGCTTGGCAACTGTCAGGTTGGGGGCCTCCAAAATATGGGGAGGAAGGAAAAAAGACAGAAAATGCTCAATGGTCAGCATTGGCAGGTCAATGTGACCAGACAGAAGTAATGATTCTGCTCCATTTGTATGCAGCTCAGGTCCTACCTACAGATGCCTGCTCTCAGGGGAATTACTTTGTCTTTGTCTCTTTTAACATTGGGAGTGGCTCTGGATCTTGGGATGGTAGGGTCTTTTGCACCTTCTTTGGGGATGCCTCTTAGTCCAGAGTTGTTCAATACTGCCATGAATATTTACTGTTTTCCATGGCTGAAACCTGACACGATATTTCGAAGGATTTGTTTGTTTGTTTGTTTTTTAGTAGCTCTATAGTTAGAAGTTGACCAAATTGGAAGGTAGGGTTCAGAGCCTGTTCAGATGTTCAGAACTTTTATTTTCTAAGCCTTCTTTCCTGAACTAAATAAAACTGTATACCCAGAGGGAAGGAAAAATATTCCAAAGACAAACTGCTGTAAATCTAGAAAATAGGGATCTTTTGATTTCTTAGTTGAAGATCTTCTCCCTGATACAAAGAAGCAAATTGAAGATAATATAGTTATATTGCTGAGTAAACACCTTGATATCTTTCAGGTTGCAACCCAATTCTTTGAGGAATGAAAAGCAACTGTCCTAAAATTAAGAACAACTCTTTAGAAGGAAAAAAAGAAAAACCTGGGGGACAGGCTATTTGGAAACTAGGCAAAATTGTTTGTCTCTCATGAATTGTTTTCTTTAATCATTCTTTGCCAGTGCTGAATGTAAATCCGGGCAGAAAGTAGTTAACAGACATCTCAAATGGCAAAACTGGGAGTGAAATGAATGAAATGTTTTAATGACCAATTGAAGTCAGAAATCCACACACTTGCCCAGAGTGGCCTAGAGTGGCCCTAGAGTGGCTCAACTTCCATCACTCACTGTCTCTTCCTATTTCCGGGCACCATCTTTGCCTTCTGGAACCCACTTTCCAGACAAGTCTCTTAAAACTGAAATCTTGGAAGAGCCTTGTCTGCACTCTGAAGGAGTGTGGACCGCTTAATTTTCCCTCCACTTTTTGATCTATTACTTGGCTAGACCCCTGGTTGGCAGCAATAAATAGTTACCTAGTCAGACCTTGGAGTTAGCCTCACTTTTTTCTGTTTGTTCCATAATAACTTGTGGATTTACAAATTAATCCTATAGCATAGTTAGCGCAGGTATTTAAATAAAAGCTTGGACAGATATATGGACTGAATGATCCCTGGTATATGTATTCCTCCATATACCCTCAGGATCATTCTTGAGTTGAGCTAATTCATCTGATAGGGTACAGTCTCAGCCACACTAATAGAGCCTTCAATTCTCATTACCAATTAACTTTGCTTTGCTGTGATTGGACATCAATGAAGAACATAGTACGTCTATGGAATTTCTTACTCTAAAATACATTTATTCTTAGTAGAGAGTGAGGGTTTTATCACTTTCCAGTTCCACTATCAAGTACAAATTTTGGAGGCTTCGGTTTCTTCCCATCACTGACTTGCGGGTGTTAAAAAGACACCACCGCCACCACCCCCAACAAAGTACAAGAAAACACCACACTGTATTCCCAGTTCAACCCCCTCTCTTCAACTCCGAGAATGCATCCCCAAAGAATGCAAAGGTGAGCTGTGAGGGCTCTTAGTAGAGGCTCATCACCCATTAATAACAAATATAGCTGAAATAGCTCTTTTGCATAGTGAAATTCTTATAAAAAAGTTCTCCTTATCTACAGAGGATGCCAGAAAGTGCAGAAACCAACCCTGTATATACACTTTTTGCTGTATGTACACACCTATGACAAAGCTTAATTTGTAAATTAGGCACAGTAGAAGACTAACAGTAAGAATTAATAATATGATGAAATAATCTTAACAATATACAGTAATAAAAGTCCGAATGTGGTCTCTCTCTCAAAATACCTCACTGTACTCGGCCTTCTTGTGATGCTGTGAAATGATAAAATGCCATTGTGTTTAGATGAAATGAGGTGGATGATGTAGGCATTGTGACGTAGTGTTAGGACACTGTCAACCTTTTGATCATTTCTCAGAAGGAAGATCATCTATCCACTCCTGGTCTGAAGCTGACAGTGGGTAACTGAAATGGTGGAAATTGAACCTGCAGATGGGGGTGTTGTGTGGAGACTACTATGGTCTTTGGTATTGACTTTTCCTCAGGCATTAATATTATGCTGACCCCAGTGGTACTCGATAGCCTCCAGTGAGGTCTCCTTTGCATCCCAAGCGGCTCTAACAGGCTTCTCTTTCCCTCCCTCCCAAGCCCACTACTCTTCCACCTCCTGCGATTTCAAGGGTGATCTCCACCTACTCCCTTCCCTCTGTAGCCTCAGTGGTTATGGGACAAAGGATCACTTCCTCCTATCCTTTTTTGCCTCTGTAGTTGGGCAGTATTTTATTATAATCTACTGTGTAGGGCTTTTGTTTTGGTTTTACAAAGTCAGCTTGGAAGGCCTATAAACAAAAAGGAACACCAGTTTTTCTTGTCTCTATGCTTCCTCCAAAACTAACCTACTTCTCCTCAGTGCAATGAGATGTATCCAACTGGGTAGGAAAAATCTAGATACTAATGAGTCATAGAGATGGATAAAATAGGTGGAGAGGATTAAGAGTATGCCTCTCTTGATGAGAACTGAGTAAATATATGGAACTGTTGAATCACTATATCGTACCCCTGAAACGAATCTAACGCTGTTCTGATAACTACAATGGAATTAAAAAAACAAAACAAAACAAAAACAGCAAAAATGGCCATTTAGTGTTGCTGTATTGCTCCACAAATGTTATTGACTACCAATTAAACTAGGTTTCATTATGCAGATTCACGGGTCAAGTACTTATTGGACCTAAGACCCAGTATTAGACACGTCATGCTACTTTTGAGATTTTATTCCACTGAATCAACACCATTTGGCTGCCAAAACCTCAGGGCAAAATGTATGACCTGTCAGTAATAGTAAAGGTAGAGATGACATTCAGAATAGGAATGTTTAATGTAGACTATGAAATGAGAACCCTGAAGGGGTGCCTGGATCTCTTAATCCGGAGCTCTCTTTAGAATGTGGAGTTACTTTATGTTACTTGGTTGTAGCTGTTAGTCTCCATACTCAGAGAAAGTAAAAAAAAATCTCCATCTATATTTGAATATAGTATCTAAATATCTGTTATGTTGATAACTGGTGAATGATGATTTATTCTGCAAATGTACCAAGAATTAACAACTCTTCTGCTTTTGGACCATCATCTTATTTTCTACATTTCATTGTATCCTATGTACATGACCCTTTGCTTCATAAATTCCTTGTTCAAAAGGTTATCAACAGTTTGTAGTTCTTGAATTTTATTATTTAAATAATTTATAAAACGTTTGACATCCATTTGTGGTTTTACTGATCAGCAAGAAGTTGGCTTTTGTTTTTTTTGATATGACACTATACAAGGTTATCATTATTTTTAATTCTTATGTGGTAGGTGTAAAAGATATTCTTTTAAAGTATTGCATTTTCTTTTTAATTAGGCAAGTCAAACATTCCGCATATCTAACCACATCCTACATGTAACCTTTAAAAAAATCAAGACCAAATAAAATATAAACTTTTAAATCTACATAGATTTGGCTCTGGACAAAGGCAAAAGAACAGTTTTACATGTTTAATTTTAGATACAAAGATTTTCTGTCTTCCCCTAATGTAAAAAGCAGCTAAATATATTATTGTCAAGGTTTTCATGTAGAAATTTTTAAATGAATCCTAAATTCCTTAGGATATTTTAAGACTGTTTACCATGGAATAAGAATGGCTCTTTTTCTTAATTTTTTCTAAAGAGGTTTGGTCCTATTGAGATCTGTTGAAAAATTTAGAAAAGTAACTGATCCCATTGAATAAATAAAAGTTAGTGACAGTGATTAGCAGGAGATTAGGTTAGAATTTAGTGAATAGATCCCCGTATTTCTATGGTATTTCATTTAGAAAAGGTAAGAGAACAAACCCTTGAGAAACAGAGATATATTTGACGATGTTGCAGTGGGAGTCTTTTACTGAGAATAGAGCCAATGGCAAAGATGATGCCTTCAGAAAACAAGGGGGAAGAGATACTTTTGTTCTATCTTTGGGTAGGCCAATTAGCCATCTTGAATGCCTTACCTTTTTTGTCCTGTGGCCTCAGTCACTGTGTGGGTTCAAGTCTTAGTTTCTCTCTTTCTTATAATGTCCTTATTTCATTTGGATCATATCCCAGGTGATGTATGCAGGAATCATTGGTTAATGATCATGACAAAGAACGTCCTTAGGATTGTCTGAGTAGAGTCATCCAAAGACTTCTGTGGGTACATAAAAGCTTGATGGTATATGAGAGGCAAAAAGCTCAGACAACGAGTAGATCAAGGTTAAGAAATCCTGCCAGAGGGAAAGATTTGACACAGTGACAATGCATATGTCTCTATTTATTAAGTGTGATCTGTGTAATTTGTCCAGCTTCATCAGAAAAAGTGAAGCGACCAAATGAAAAATTGAAGGTGCAAATCCTCATAAATTTAGAAACCAGCAGTTTACGCAGGTTTCTGAAATAATTGTTGTAATCATGGCTTCCATTTCCATTCATAACATAATTTTGAATATTAAAATTACTTTTGAAAATAAGTTCCATATTTAGTGACAGTTTATTAATTCTTAATTACATAGACATCTTGTAGTGTTCTGAAACAATTTTATATTCAGGGTAATCTATATTATATTATAATACAATGACATGTTCTAACATAAATTCATATTCATTTGTATTCATATAAAGGTCTTAAAGTAAGAAAATTTTAAAACTAAATCTTTGTTAAAATGGAATGAGCGATATTTTTATGTAAAGGTAGAATTAATTTGGAATTTAAATGAGGGCTTAGTACACTCAAAAGGATTTTTGGTTGCTATCATCTAATTAGAGGTTTTAATATTTGATTCTCTCATTGAACTTCTAGAAAATAAAATTACTTTTGAATATGTTTTCCAGTATCAAAGCCTTCAAGAAAATAACAGCCTGATAAAGATCTACCAGTGGATCAAAAGAACCTGATCATGACTAAAATATCTTTTTAAGTTACCTGTGGGAGAGACTAAACCACATTTATGATTATAGTATAGAACCATTCAAAGATAATGAAAATGAAAAAAAAATCTTAAAAAAAGATGATTATACTAATTTACTAAGAAGAACTGGAATGATTTCATATGGCTGAAATAATTAAATGTTCTTATTACATAACATTTTATAAACCATAGAAGTAAATGATCAACAGAAGAGTATGAGAATATAATTGCACTAAACATAATAAGCTGAAGTAATAAATTAAAAAGTTAGAGTAATTTCCTTATGTGTACAGTATTAATAGTTAACACTTATTGTCTGTGATATCTTGATTATTCCATAATTTATTCTATTTTGACTGGGATATATTGTGGAATCTCAAGGGAACAAAAACCAGTGTCTGAGATAGTTTCAGAGTTCTGAAGAGAAAGCTCTTCTATTTGGCTTCAAAGTTGAACCTAAGAATCTAACAGAGGCCTAGAGAGAAGCAAAGGAGTCAAAGCCCTGAGGAGTCAGGAAGCAATGTGAAACACAAGTAGACTGGTTTGGGTGAACTGATTCTGCACCTGTAATTTACCCAAAAAATGTAACGATAATATGAAATAATTTGTCCCTGAGTACTGGTTGTCTTTTATTTTTTTTAATTGTTTTTGCTTATTACTTATTTTTACACTATTTATATTAAGTTTATTAAATGTCTTTTATTTTAATCCCAATATAATTAATATCCAGATTTATATTAGTTTCAGGTGTACAATATAGCGATTCAACAATTCTATAAACATTGCTGAGTGCTTATCACAATAAGGGTACTCTTAATCCTTTTCACTTATTTCACACATTGGCCCACCCACCTCCCTTCTGGTGAACATCAGTTCTCTACAGTTAAGGGTCTTTTTTTTCTTTTTTTGTCTCTTTTTTCTTTGCTTTGTTTGTTAAATTCCACATTGAGTGAAATCATACAGTGTTTGTCTTTCTCTGTGTTATTTCACTTAGGATTATACCCTCTAGATCCATCCATGTTGTAGTAAATGGCAAGATTTCATTTTTTATGGCTGAATAATATTCCTGTGTGGGGTGTGTGTGTGTATAATTTCTTCCTTATCCATTCATCTATCGATGGCTCTTAGGTTGCTCCCATATTTGGCTATTGTACATAATGCTGCAGTAATCATAGAGGTGCGTATATCTGCTCAAATTAGAGTCTTTGTATTATTTGGGTAAAAACCCAGTAGTAGAATTACTGGATCATATTGTATTTCTAGTTTTAATTTTTTGAGGAACCCCGTACTGTTTCCCAGAGTGGCTGCACCAATTTACATTCACACCAACAGTGTGGAAGGGTTCCATTTTCTTCACATCCTCACCAACACTTGTTTCTTGTGTTTTTAATTTTAGCCATTTGGAAAGGTGTGAGGTGATTATCTCCTTGTGGTTTTGGTTTGCGTTTCCCTGAAGGTGAGTGATGTTGAGCATCTTTTCATGTGTCTGTTACTAATCTGTTTTCTTCTTTGGAGAAACGTCTATCCATGTCTTCTGACCAATTTTAATGGATTATTAGCGGTGTTGAAATTTATGTATTCGGAAACTAACCATTTATCCATTCTGTAATATGCAAATATCTTCTCCCATGAGCTAGGTTGTCTTTTAATTTTGTTGATTGTTTCCATCACTGTGAAGTTTTTAATTTTGATGTAGTCCCAATAGTATATTTTTGATTTTGTTTCCCTTGCCTCAGGATACCAACCTAGAAAAATGTTGCTATGGCTGATGTTAGAGAGATTATTGCCTGTGCTCCCTCATGATTTCATGTCTCACATTTAGGACCTTATGATTCATATCTCACATTTAGGACTTTAATCCATTTTGAGTTTATTTTTCTGTATGGTGTGAAAATTTTATCCAGTTTCATTTTTTTTCATTCTAGCTCTCTAGTTTTCCCAATACCATTTTTTGGAGAGACTGTCTTTTCACCAATGGATATTCTTTCCTGATTTGTCAAAGGTTAATTGACCATAAAGTTGTGGGTTCATTGATCTATATGTCTATTTTTGTGCCGTACTGTTTGCAGCACTATACTTTGTAACATAACTTGAAGTCCACAATTGTTACGCCTCCAGCTTTGCTTTGCTTTTTCAAGATTGCTTTGGCTATTTAGGGTCTTTTGTGGTTCCATACAAAATTTAAGATTATTTGTTCTAGTTCTGTGAAAAACACTCTTGTTATTTTGATAGGGAGTGCATTATATCTGTAGAGGGCTTTGGGTAGGATGGGCATTTTAACAATATTTGTTCTTCTAGCCCATAAGCATGAAATATCTTTCCATTTGTTTATATATCCCTTCGATGTCTTTCATCATTGTTTTATAGTTTCAGAATAAGGTCTTTCACCTTCTTGGTTAGGTTTATTCCTAGGTACTTGATTATTTTTGGTTCAATTGTAAATGGGATTGTTTTTTTTTAATTTTTCTTTCTGCTACTTATTAGTGTATAGAAGTGCAATGGATTTCTGTCTATTGATTTTGTATCCTGTGACCTTACTGAATTCATTTATCAGTTCTAGAAGTTTTTGGTGATGTCGTGGGTTTTCTATATATAGTATCTTTTGCCAATAGTGAGAATTTTACTTGTTCCTTAAAACTTTGGATGCCTTTTATTTCTTTTTACTTGTCTGATCACTGTGGCTAGGACTTTCAGTAGTATGTTGAATAAAAGCCATCAGAGTGGACATCCTTGTCTTGCACCTGACCGTGGAGGGAAAACTCTCAGTTTTTCACCCTTGAGTATGTTATTAGCTTTGGGTTCTACATATATGGCCATTACTATGTTGAGGTTTGTTCCCTCTGAACTTACTTTCCTGAGGGTTTTATGAATGGATATTATACTTTTCACATACTATTTCTGCACCAATTTAAATGGTCATATGGTTTTCATTCATTCTCATATTGATGTGACATATTAAATTAATTGTTTTGTGAATATTATCCACCATTGCATCCCAGGAATGAATACCACTTAATGGTGATGAATGATTTTTTTTAATTCATTGTTGTATGCAGTTTGCTAGTATTTTGTTGAGTATTTTTGCATAAGTGTTCATCAGAGATATTGGCCTATAGTTCTCTTTTTTTGTGGTGTCTTTATCTGGTTTTGGTATCAGGGTAATGCTGTCCTCATAGAATACATTTGGAAGGTTTTCTCCCACCTCTATTTTTTGGAATAGTTTGAGAAGAATAGGTATTAACTTTTTTTAAAATGTTAGATGGAATTCACCTGTGATGTGGTCACAGATAGATTGACCTGTCATCTGGACCTGACTTTTGTTTGTTGGAAAGTTTTTATTACTAATTCAATGTTCTTACTGTCTACTCAAATTTTCTGTTTCTTTCTGATTCAGTTTTGGGAGGTTATATGTTTTTAGGAATTTATCCACTTTCTAAGTTTTCCAATTCTTTGGCATTTAATTTTTCATAATTTCTCTAATAATCTTTTGTATTTCTGTGCTTTCAGTTTTTATTTCTCCTATTTAATTTGTGATTTTGTTTCTTTGAGTTGTCTCTCTCTTTATTTGATTTCGGGTAAGGTTTATCAATTTTTTTTTTTTTCAAAGAACCATCTCCTGGTTTCAGTGTTCTCTTCTATTTTTTTTTTTTGTTTTATTTCATTCATTTCTTCTCTAACCTTTATTTTTTCCTTCCTTCGTGTTTGGGATTTTATTAATTGTTCTTTTTCTAGCTCCTGTGGGTACAAGGTTAGGTTGTTGATTTGAGATTTCTCTTGCTTTTTGAGGTAAACGTGTATTGGTATGTACTTCCCTCTGACAACAGTTTTTACTGTATCCCAAAGATTTTGGACCATTGTATTTTCATTTTCATTTGTCTCCACGTGTGTGGTTTTTTTTCTTTTTAATTTTCCAGTTGACCCATTCATTGTTTCATAGCATGTAATTTAACCTCCATGTATTTGTGTTCTTTCAGGTTTTTTTTTTCTTGTGGTTGATTTCCAGTTTCACATAACATGGTCATTAGAAAAGATGAATGGTATGACTTTAGGTTTTTTGTTTGTTTGTTTAATTTGTTCAGATTTGCTTTGTGTCCTAAAATATGATCTATCCTGAAGAATGTTCCATGTGTACTTGTAAAATTTGTTTTTTGCGGTTGTAGGATGGAATATTCTGGATGTATCTGTTAGAACCATCTGGGTCAATGTGCCATTCAAAGCCAGTGTTTTCATGTTGATTTCTGTTTGGATGATCTATCCATTGATGAAGTGGGCTTTTATAGTCTTCTACCATTATTGTATTGCTATCAATTACTTCCTTTATGTTTGTTATTAACCGCTTTATGTATTTGGGTGCTTTCATGTTGGGTGCATAAATATTTATAATTGTTATATTCTTGGATTTTTCTCTTTATGATTACACAGTGTTCTTATTTAACTCTTTTTAAAATGTGTTTTAAAGTTTATTGTCTGATATAAGTATTGCTACCCTGGCCTTCTTTTCACTTCCATTTGCATGACAAATAATTTTCCATCCCTTCACTTTGATTCTGCCTGTGTCCTTAGGTCTGAGATGAGTTTCTTGCAGGCAGCAGATAGATGAGTCTTGTTATTTCATCCATTCTGTGACATCACACTATGTCTTTTGATTGGAGCATTTAGTCCATTTACATTCAAAGTAATTATTGATAGCTAGGTACTTATTGCCATTTTGTTGCTAGTTGTTTTGTAGTTCTTCTCTGTTCCTTTCTTCTCTTGATCTTTTTGTTCATAGTATGCTGGCTTTCTTTAGTGATAAACATGGTTTCATCTCTATTTTTTATATATCTATTACCTGCTTTTGATTTGTGGTTACCATTAAGTTTATATAACATATTATGCATATAGCAGTCTAGTCTATAGTAACTTGATGGTCTGGTGTGTTTGGTGATCTTCCCCTCTCTCTGGGTCAAGACTCACTTTGGAGTAGTGCTGGTCCCCGTTGGGGCTGTTTGCACACTGCCACATTTCTGATGCTGCTTTGGAGGAACTCCTGCCCAGGGTGGTTTGCAAAGGAATTGAGATGTATGGTGTTAGCAAGACTTACACTGTCTTCTCTGAGAGGGGACCTGGAGCCACTTTGGAAAACTTACGCCTCAGGGCTTGAGTGGTGAGTCCACAGACGAATGTGGGGGCAGGACATATGGTGCCAGCAAGGTCCTACTTGTCCACTGAGGGAGGGGAGCTGCTACCACCTGGGAAAACTCCTGCTAGGCAGGCATAGTTGGAGGGGGTGTATCTGCAAACGTGCTCAGGGGCAGCTGGCAATGTTAGTAAGCTAGGTGGACAGTGTTCGAATTGAGCTGGTTCCTATCGGTGTTCCTGTGTCTAGTCTGGGTGGATGAGAGCAGGAAATGGTGCCCACCAGCTCTTTTATTGTTGGAGATGCCTCCCAAAGATCCTTGCCATCCAGCACATGCTCTGAGATTAGTAAACAAACCTCCCTCCTATAACTCAGTTTTTTTTTTCATTTTCTTTTTGTTGTTGTTGTTATTGTTATTTTTCCCCCAAATTGCTGCTTCTGTGCTGTATCTCAGTGGGACTGTTTGCTGTGCTGTCTCTTTAAGGGTGGGGACTCCATTTCCTTTTGCTCTCTGGCTCTCTCAGAGCCCAGCCACCTGATTTTTAAAACTTCAGGCATTATGCCCTGCTGATTTTAAGAACTAGCAGAATTAGGCCCTTCTGGTTTTCAAAGCCAAATATTATAGGGGTTCCCTTTCTCATTTCAGGTCCCCAGTGCTTGGAGTAGAGTCTAGTCCTCTCCCCTCACGTTGCCCCCAGTGTCCCTCCCTCCCAGGGACAGTTCTGTGGGTCACTTTGGCTCCCAACTGGGTCTCTGCTCTTCCTACCTTCTTTGATATGCCTTCTTCTCTTCATTTAGCTATGGAAAGTGTTATAAGTGTCAACACTTAACAAGTGTTAAAATACTTTAAGTCTTTTCCTTGGTTATGTACAATGATGGGGGTGTTAGCTAGTTGTTTCTGTGGACGAGGTGAGACTTAAGGGTCTACTCTTCCACCGTCTTTCCCAAGAGTTCTGTGACCTATTTCTACTAGTTGTCTTTTAAATACTACATTTCCTGTTGCTGTCAGCACAGCAAGAGAGGTGAGTTCCTAGTACACATTGCATGACATGGATGACAGGTGTTAGACTGCGAGGTTGGTGTTGAAAGAGAAAAATTCCTTGATCTATTTGATCCTCATGTTCATGGAGTCCACATTTGGGAATTTTCTTTTTCTCTAAAATTTATTTGTATCCTCAAAAGTATTTTTGGCACTTTCATGGCATTTTGAGTAACTACAGAGCAACAAAATATTTGTCATCGAGTGTGTACCTTTCCAGCTGAGACTGAACCAGGTAAAGCTGTGTATTCCTGTCTCAACTTTCATACTGTAAACAAGTGTCCTTTTCATGGTCTATTTAGTGCTCTATTTTTCATATTTATTTCCTTTTTGTTGATGATTTCACTGTGAAATGCCCGAAGCATAGTGCTGAAGTGCTGTCCAGTGTTCCTAAGTGCAAGATGGCCGTGACATGCCTTATGGAGATAATAAAGATCTTAGATAAGCTTCATTTAGGCATGAGCTATAGTGCTGTTGGCCATGACTTTCATGTTAGAGAATCAACAATAATATTAAAATGGGTGTCTTTAAACAGAAACCTACATAAAACAATGCTATATATTGATTAGCTGAGAAAACTATAATAACCAGAGACTTTCAGGAAACTTACCCCATAACTCCCCTAAAACTAATGGTCTGGTATTTTCTAGTTCAGTGTTTACAGCAACTTTATAGAGTATAATTTCGGTAGATAACAAGAATCAACTGTACCCGGGTGCACTAGTTGGCTAGAGCTACAATAATAAAATGCTACGGGCTGGGTGGCTTAAACAACAGGAATTTATTTTCTCACGATTCAGAAAGTCAAAGTTCAAATTCAAGATGTCAGCACGTTTGGTTTCTTCTTTTTTTTCTATTTATTTTTTTAATTTTATTTTTGTTAATTTGCATCCAAATTAGTTAGAAAATAGTGCAACAATGATTTCAGGAGTAGATTCCTTAATGCCCCTTACCCATTTAGCCCTTCCCCCCTCCCACAACCCCTCCAGTAACCCTCTGTTTGTTCTCCATATTTAAGAATCTCTTATGTTTTGTCCCCCTCCCTGTTTTTATATTATTTTTTCTTCCCTTCCCTTAGGTTCATCTATTCTGTGCTCTAAAGTCCTCATATGAGTGAAGTCATAAGATACTTCACTTAGCATAATACCCTCTGTGTGTGTGTGTGTGTGTGTGTGTGTGTGTGTGTGTGTATGTATATATATATGTATATGTATACATATATATGTATGTATACATACGTATGTATACATATATATGTATGTATACACACACACACATACATATACCACATCTTCTTTATCCATCCAGCTATCGATGGACATTTGGGCTCTTTCCATACTTTGGCTATTGTCAGTAGTGCTGCTATAAACATTGGGGTGCATGTGCCCCTTTGAAACAGTGTACCTGTATCCCTTGGATAAATACCTAGTAGTGCAATTGTTGGGTCATAGGGTAGTTCTATTTTTTTAATTTTTTGGGAAACCTCCATACTGTTTTCTAGAGTGGCTGCACCAGTTTGCATTCCCACCAGCACTGTAAAAGAGATTTCCTCTTTCTCTACATCCTGGCCAATATCTGTTGTTTCCTGAGTTGTTAATTTTAGCCATTCTGACAGGTTGTGAGCTGGCATCTCATTGTGGTTTTGATTTGTATTTCCCTGATGATGAGTCATGTTGAGCATGTTTTCATGTGTCTGTTAGCCATCTGGATGTCTTCTTTGGAGAAGTGTCTATTCATGTTTTTTTCCCATTTCTTCACTGGATTATTTGTTTTTTGGGTGTTGAGTTTGATAAGTTCTCTATAGATTTTGGATACTAACCCTTTATCTGATAATGTCGTTTGGAAATATCTTTTTTCATTCTGTCAGTTGCCTTTTAGTTTTGCTGATGGTTTCCTTCACTCTGAAGAAGGTTTTTATTTTGATGCGGTCCCAATAGTTCATTTTTCCTTTTGTTTCCCTTGCCTCTGGAAGTGTGTTGAGTAAGAAGTTGCTGCGGCCAAGATCAGGGAGGTTTTTGCCTGATTTCTCCTCGAGGATTTTGATGTCTTCCTGTTTTAACATTTAGGTCTTTCATCCATTTTGAGTTTATTTTTGTGTATGGTGTAAGAAAGTGGTCCAGGTTCATTCTTCTGCATGCTGCTTTCCAGTTTTCCCAGCACCACTTGCTGAAGAGACTCTTTACTCCATTGGATATTCTTTGCTGCTTTGTTGAAGATTAGTTGGCCATACATTTGTGGGTCCATTTCTGGGTTCTCTATTGTGTTGCATTGATCTGAGTGTCTATTTTTGTGCCAATACCATACCATCTTGATGACTGCAGCTTTGTAATGCAGCTTGAAATCCAGGATTGTGATGCCTCCAGCTTTGGTTTTCTTTTTCAAGATTGCTTTGGCTATTCTGGGTCTTTTCTGGTTCCATACAAATTTTAGGATTATTTGTTCTAGCTCTGTGAAGAATGCTGGTGTTATTTTGACCTGTCTGCTTGGTTTGCAGTTGGCCACTGGCTTCCTGTTGTGTCTTCACATGGTCTTTCCTCTGTGTGCATGCATTTCTGGCGTCCCTTTGTGTGTCCAAATTTCCTCTTCTTATAAGTATGACACCAGTCATACTAGAATAGGGTCCACTATAAGGGTCTAATATTAACCTAATTACTTCTTTAAAGGCCCTTTTTCCAAATATTGTCACATTCTGAGGCACTGGGTTCAACATATGAATATTGGAGGGCACACAATTTAGTCCATAACAGTGAGTATCCAGCAACAAATAATATTCCCAGCAGTTTTGTTGTCATACTTTTCTTCTCCTTTTTTCTGTTTTAGAAAGTTCTTGTATTTTATTATCAGTTGATTATTACTTCAAATTAATTATTATTATTTTTAGAAATACTAATTCCTGACTGCATATATATGAGTTTATGAATTTCCACATCCCAAGAATAGAACTCCAGATAATAATTCCCCATATTTATTTGTTTTTATGGAAAACATGAAATTTGAGTATTTAAGCTATATTTTATTTCTAATTAAGTCTTTTGCATAATTTATTCTTGGGTAACTTTGATATATTCAAGACCTGGGTATGAGTAATAAAGACAATGTTAAAAAATAATGATATTCTTTGATCCTTAAATTCTTGCATCAGATTTCTGGGCTCTCACCTGACCTACTCATTTTAATAAAATTTCTCACAGATTTCAAAGCAGCTTATACGTTCTGTTGCTGGCATTTTGGTTTTCCATGTATATTACAAGTTCCTACCCAACCTCCTGAGTTTAACTTCAGTTCAAAGTGGCACTCAGTTGTTGAATTTGATATCATTTCCTTTTAACTGTTACTGCCAACTGCTATTATGATTTTAAAATTAATATTTGGAATCTTGAACAGAGTGAATTCTCTTCTATTTCCCCCCAGAATCCCTAGGGTTACAATTATATTTGACTTACAGACTTTTTTTATAGTGCTTTATCTTAAGAAGTTCAAGTTCATATTTCTCAAATTTTTAGAAGTGCACAAGGTGTATCATAGAATATTGAGCCCTACAGTTTGTTTCTCTAAAAAGCTTATTCCCTGGATGATGCTCAGACCTTTAGAATTTTTCCTGCTAAGAACCAAGTTCATATTCCCTTAGCATATGCCCAAAGGATTTCCTTGTTTAATCTTTGCATCAAATTTCAATATACGTCAACTCAGTTCTTTATTTTATCTCCTTGGGAAATTCTTAGGATTTAACAAACAAATAGGACAAGCAACTGTTATATATTAGAAATTCATTTCAAAGGAGCTCCTGGCCCATTCTGATGTGAAGACGCTCAGTGTCCTCATGTAGGAACACTAAAACCCCCCACCAGGACATTTACTGTTATTTGTACTCACGGTGAAAAGAAACTGTGCCATCTATTCTTTTTCTTTTATTAAAGAAATCATTTTAATGTCTTTGGATAATTAAGACATTCTCTAGTAAACATTTAATATGAATTTAAAGCTTAATGCTTTATAATTATCTTTTAAAATTAATGCTTTGTGGATCATCTTATAGTGACTTAGCTGTAGATTGTATTTGTTTCCTCATGTCAGATAATTTCACTTACTCTATTATCCTTGGTTAATTTAGGTGTTACCAGATTTTCTGCTAAAGTTTATAATCAAGGAAATAAACTGTGTACTTAATATAATAAAGTGGTTTGGAAAAGTGAAATGATCCCCAATTCCCTTCTAAACCTTTTTAAAATATATTAAACGCCAACAAATGAAAAATCCACAACTCTTTGTAAATTTTAAATCACAAACATTAGTCTTTGTAACATTGTTCCGAACCCACAATTTTATATAAAAGATCATAAAAATGTTGATTGCATAGTCAGTAGAGTAAATATTTAATGATGTTCGAAAAGGCCTCTGTAGTCGTTCTTTGGCTTTATGACCAGAGTCTTCCATCTTCTCCATTTTTTTTTTTTTAGTGTTTATTTATTTTGAAAGAGAGAGTGTGCACATGTGCATGTGAGCAGGGGAGAGGGAGAAAGAATCCCAAGCAGGCTCCACACTGTCAGCACAGAGCCTGACGCGGGGCTGCATCTCACAGACCATGAGATCATGACCTGAGCTAAAATCAAGAGTCAGATGCTTAACCACCTGAGCCATCAAACCACCACTTTTCATTTTGTTTTTTAACATGTATAACTACTTAACCCTTTGAGATTGAAAAAAATATTTTTAAACTACTTAGTAATATTATAACTACATATACTAATGTGTAGTATGCAGATGTTTGCATGTATTATATCAGTTAATTCACTCTCCGAACCCAGTAAAATCCATTTAATCATAAAGTGGCTGAGAAAATTTAATCTTCACTGGAAGCCACATATTTGATTATGTGACATTGGGATTTCTTGTGGGGTTTGGTAGCATAAGAAGGACCTCTGTGAAAAATCGTGATCTTTCTAGATTTTTCAGAGTGACAGGAGACACAGATATCACCAGTCTTATTTATTGCTTGGATTTTATTCCCACTTGACCCAGGATGACCAATTGAGCAGGATATGGGTCTATTTTTCTTCTGATTCATAACCTCCCAAGCAGCATTTTAGTGCTTGCATACCCAACATTTTCTCACTAATATGACCCATTGTTTCCAGAGTTGCTACTCTTATCAAATCAGCACCTAGAAAAGCACACTATTAATCTACTTTCAATTCTAGCAACTACAGACATTCTATCAGTAGTTAGGAAGATAGTCTCTTCAGGGATCTGGGCAAAAGCATTAATGCTGCTTCCTATGGTCCTTGCAAACACCTTGGTTCTCGGTGTTAAATATAGACAGTATCGGCAGTGGTTAAAGGATTTTTTTCCTTTTGATGTTTTTCTTATCAGTTCAGTTACCTTTTTTTTACGTTTTCATCAATTTTGCTTGTCTTTCTCTTTTTAAGAATTAGTTCTATTATTTTGATGGTAAAAGTCAGTATTTCCTTTTATGTATTTCTTTTTAACCTCATCAACTATAACCGAATATGGTAACCTAACTTCAAATCTTGTACAAAAATTTATATTATGTGAATTAACTAATGAATTGGGATAGATTTCCCCTGTTCTGATAGTGATATATAAAAACACTATGATAGTCAAGGTGATTCTGTAAATTTTATAACTGTTTACCCAATTCTTGTTAAATCTTGTTACAGCTAGAATGTTGTTCACTAGTTAACAGCAAACATAGGAAAAAATGAATCAAAATAAAGAATTCACAATTATGTTAGATATGGCATTTGTCTTACTAAATGGTAATATCAGTCTTATAAAGATATGAGTTAATGTATAAAAGATTATAAATAAACTGTCCTAAATAATCAGTGGTTAAGTGATAACCTGCTTTAAATTTATACAACTTATGTTGCAGGAATTTTATGTAATTTCCTTTACATTGTTGTAAAAATAGTTTGCCTGACATCATACTTGGCATATTTAGTATTTAATTCTGTCAAAGAATTTATTTTTAAATGACATAATAAAGTGGAGCAAATATTTTAGGATGAATATAAAAAATGGCATTAGTTCCTCTCTACCCCCTGCCAGTGATTCAGATACCCATGAATCTAATTATTTCAGCTGCCCTGAGGAAAAGGAAGCCTTTGAATAACTTAGAGTGATTTCTTTGCTTCAGAAAACACTCCTTTTATTCTTCTAAATACTTAAATCATTCTATCCCTTTAACCTTTAAAACCTTATAAAGCAGAATTATCTCAAGTTCTAAGATTCTTTGATTTTAAACGTTCACAGGAAAGATGTGCCAATGCCCAGTACTACAGAAAATTTTGGCATTGATTTAGAAGGCTAAATATCTTTTCCTCTGAGAACTTAGAGGTACAATGTTTTAACGTTTATGGTCTTTGCAAAATAAGTGCGAAGCGAAGTGACTACTAATGATTCCATGACATCCTGGGTAAAGGGAATCAGAGCACCCTTCTCATTTTCGTTATAGTTGACCTTTGTTTGCTTAAATGCCATTCAAGCATTTTTGCCATTTAAACAGATGTTTTTTGCTCAAGATCCAAAGATCAACTCGGTCAACATTTTATTAATTTTACTGCAGATAAAATAAATCTAGTGTTTATGGTTATTGGTTATCTAGTTATTGGTACAGTTTCCTTCCTTTAAATGAGGTTAAGAATAGTAGTTAACTCATGGTGTTGTGACACATGGATTACTAAAATGAAAACCACTTAGGACAGTACAGGCTCACAGTAAGTACCGTGCAGGGTTAACTACTACCATTGTTGTCATTAGTAGGTCTCTCTTCCATTATGTAACTAGTCACACAGAATGAGAATAAAGAATGCTCATCTGATGCTTGTTATGGTGCCTGTCCCTGCCTCCTCCCCACCCTCCCCTGCCTCCTTCTCTTATCTGTCCCATTTGTCATTGTCTAATGGGGTTAAAAAGTAGGAAAAAATGTTTTAGATGAACTATGAGATTCCCATTTATTTGTGTTTATTATGCTTATCTTTTCTCTCTGAACTACCATTTGCATTTCAGTTATTTCTGGAAGGCATCTAATATGTCTCTATTTTAAGAGGATGATCCAATCCATCACAGTCTCTGAGATGGGCTCTCTCATGTCTGTCCTTCACCGATACATTTGGAGACTAATTTTGATGAGATCACTACTTCTTCTCTTTTGATAATCACAAATTTTAGAAAAATCTGAAGATGCATGGGAGTAAATATATACTGAATTGTCAATCATACCAACGTGTCTATCAAATTTTTAGTGGCATTTATTTTAAGACTTACCAATGAGATTTTCTTTCTTATTCTTGGTAAGCTTCCTCTTTTGATACCCTCAGTTGATGTTCTAAATTATGCTAGGTAGTCTTAATCATTCACTTGGTTGTTTATTTACTCATTCATTTATTCATGTATTCATTCATTAAATATTAGTTAAGCCCAGGCACTGAGGAGAGGCTGATACACAGGATAATGTGTGTTATTTGATCTCATGGTTTACCTTATGTGGAAAAATAAACAAGGACAGAAATAAGCATAAAATTAGGAAATGAGTATTATTAAAAATATAATATCTTATGAGATAATACAATGGGAAAATCTAATTTGAAAGGGAGGCCAGAAAATACTTCTCAGAGGTGATACTTAAACTGGAACCATAGGGACACCTGGGTGGCTCAACTGGTTAAGCATCTGACTTCACTCAGGTCATAATCTCCCACTCCATGAGTTTGAGGCCTGCATCGGGCTCTGTGCTGACCAGTCAGAGCCTGGAGCCTGCTTCAGATTCTGTGTCTTCCTCTCTCTCTGCCCCTCCCCTATTCATGTGTGCACACTCTCTCTCTCTCAAAAATAAACATTATAAAATTTAACAGACAAAAGCTAGTGTGTGATATAAATGAGCAAGAAAGGGGGGATGTTGGTTGATGAACGTGGAGAAGTAAGCTGTGATCAAACCCAACGCTGATCACACGTGACCTTGTTGCTTCTTTCATGGGCCAAAAGAATCTGTGAGACATGGGATCCCTCAACTTCCTATCACACCTATACATCCACACACATCATTGTTTTACTTCTGACCTCAAAGGATAAAGGCACCTCTCTCCTCTGATTAGAACAAAGTCATTCCCTGTCTGTAGTTCTTTCAACAGTTTTGATTTCTTCAGGGTTGCCTATTTAACATGCTTCTTTCTCTAAACCTTCCTGTCTTTAAATAAATGAGCAAAAAAAGTTTCTGGAAGACCACTGATCATGTTCTCTTACATATTAGTAAAATAAAGCTTATTTCCATTCTCATATTTCAGTCTCCCTATTATGAGATGTATCTAGTTATACCCTGCTACATGTTTTATGATATAACCTCTAGTTCAGTGTTCTGTGTGATACACATTGTTATAACAACATTATATACGTATGAAGTTATATATAATGTAAAGTGACCTATACTTAAAGAAGGTTGTTGCAGAAAATGTATGGGTATAAAAAACTGAGAAATATGGCCTTGGTTTTTGCCCCCATCTACCTACCAGGCTAATATTCCCCTCCTTTCTGTGTTAAACTGCTTACAACTTCATCTGTTGTTTATGGTCTTTGCAAAATAAGTGCGAAGTAGTGATTTTATATGATCACTATATACTTACCAACTATTTACTTCTGAATGCACCATAATTAGGCTTTTTCCTGCCTGTAGAATTTGCATTAACTCTTAACTTTAAGACTGTATGTTTTATTTATTATTTATTTATTTATTTATTTAATTTTATTTTATTTAATGTTTATTATTTTTGAGAGAGAGAGACAGAGACCAGGCAGGGAGGGGCAGAGGGAGAGGAAGACAGAGAATCCAAAGCAGGCTCCAGGATCTGAGCTGTCAGCACAGAACCTGATGCAGGGCTCAAACTGACAAATTGCGAGATCATGACCTGAGCCCACGTGGACGTTCAACAGACTGAGCCACCCACGTAGCCCTGTTTATTTATATTTGATAGAAACAGAACATGAGTTGGGAGGGTAGGCAGAGAGGGAGGGAGACACAGAATCCAAAGTAGGTTCCAGGCTCTGAGCTGTCAGCACAGAGCCTGATGTGGGGCTTGAGCCCACGGACTGTGAGATCGTGACCTGAGCCAAAGTCGGATGCTTAACTGACTGAACCACCTGAACTTTTGTTTTCAAAATGTCGCTCTGTTATCATTGGCTCCTATTCTTTCAGGTGATATATTTAAGTATTCCCACTGCTGACCCGTGGAGATGTTGAAGCTATTAATCTACCTTATTATAATAATCTATAGCTTTGGTTTCTCTTAATAATATTTTTGCCTCAGGATCTCCTGTTCTTGGCACGGCATGTCAAAACATACACATACATGCTCAATACATAAAAAAAAAAAAAAACACATCAATTATATTTCCAGCATGCCTCTAGTGGCCAGTGTCCACCAATCTTTTCCATTCTTCTTTAAATACACAGGAAGCTTATGCTTCCCAGCAACTCACCCCACTACATTTATATGAGATCATAAGATTGAATTCTGGCCAACTGAATATAGATAGAAGTGATGATACCTCTTCCACGTGTGACTTGTACAATGTCTCAAGCTTTATCCTCAGTACAGAGTAGAAGAGAAATTCTGTTGAGTTAATATAGTTCCCAAATGGAAACTTGCTAGGATATTTAGTTATAATGTATACATACAAGACCCCTAAGATCTCAATCTGAACAAGATGAGTTAGAAATAAAACTTTACTGAGACACTGACATTTCGGTATTCTTTATTATAGTAGATAATGTTTACCCTAATATAGAAGTTGGTCCTTTAAGAATGTACTTAACTTACTTTAGAATAGTAAAGATAACAAACCTAAGTTATATGATGTTGGCTTAGCTGTTTGGTGATTGGCAAGAAGGTACTCATACCAAAGACTGAAAAGGTTGTAATGGGAATCTCTAGGGCAGAGGTAGGAAAACAGACCTTAAAAGTTTGGTTTTTGTTTGGTTGTTATTGGCTGTATTTGGCTAGAAAGAGATGAGCTGCAGGAAGAATTGGCCAGTATGAAGCAGAATGAAAGGATCCAGAAGTTCAGAGACTTGCAAGGTTGGAAAGGTGACAGGTGATAATTCCTAAAAGTTGTGATAAATCCTAGGAGTTGTGATTTAAAAGGGATTTTCATGACAAAGGTCCAGGAAAACATTTCAGTAAAAAAGAAAGGAAGGAAGGAAGGAAAGGAAAGAAAGAGAGAAAGGAAGGAAAAAGAAAGAAAGTAAGAAAGAAAGAAAGGAAAGAAAGAAAGGAAGGAGAAAGAAAGAAAGAAAGAAAGAAAGAAAGAAAGAAAGAAAGAAAGAAAGAAAGAAAGAAAGAAAAGAAAAGAAAAGAAAAGAAAGAAAAAGAAATAATGAACAAAGGTCAGGTTCAGAATAAGGTCTTTCTCCCTATTCTTCCATATAGTCTCAGAATGGTCTCCATTAACTTGAGAGAGAACTATAGAGTGAGGAAACACAATAAAGCATGTTTAAGAACAATGTAGGCACATAGAACTGACTGAAATGGAATAAATCAGATGCCTACTCCCTTTCTGAAGAAATCATATTGACAAATGAACCATAGTCCCGAACTAAAAAAAAAAAAATTTGACTATTCAAGGCTAAAAATAATCCTTATTACCTACCCTTCTGCTTGTCCAAGCAGGGCCTGGGTTCTGAAAGCTATAAAGCCCCTACAGAGGACATACTCTCCAATATTCATGTCAGGTGTGCCCATGAAAGATAACAAAAATGAAATAAAATTACAGAAGGTAGAGAAAAAGGCTACTAAGAAAATGACCAAAGGAGTTTGCTCCTAATGTGGGCATTCAGGACGAATTCAGAGACGACTCTTGGATACACTAGAGGAAGGAATTTTCATAGGAGACCCATGTAGAAAATTTGCCTAGGATGTTCAGACCTTGGTTGTATTAGCCACAGATGTTTGTGGTGTGTTTGTGTGTGTGAGTGTGCACGCATGTGTGTATATGCATATGCCCATGGTTTATAGCATAAATGATGATTATCCAGATCCCTTCTTGTGGACCCTCTTACGTCACTTGTTCCCCATCTCCTAGGAGTATTTGCTGCTGACACCTATAATATATCTCCTTCTATGAATTAACTCCTACCCAATGAAGCTGCCTTACCTGAAGGCTAAGCACCCCCCCCCACACACACACACACACACAGGATAGCCTTATTAAATGACTGGTCAATCAAGTGTACCAATGTCAGTTCCATTGTCTCCATTTGGACAACTCCAAATAGTTCTCCAGCTCAAGAGCACCCATGACATTGGCTATGACTTCTGCAGCAAGTGCATCAAACCTCCTCCCTCTGCACCATGCTGCTTTCTTTACTCCCTTACAGTGTTGTTCCTAAGGGCACCTCCCCAAAACTGCCTGAATACAAATCTTTCATATCAGAGTCTCCTTCCAGTCTCCTGACCTGAGATAATACCTCATAATTCTTCCTCTAACTAACCTTTAGTTTCTTGCTTGTTTGAATATATACCTCAGATTTACTGACTGCTTGCCAAGATGGCTAACACCCCCTGAATCCAAGTTGCCATCCTCTTGTTGAGTACTGCATGGACTTTTTACTTGCATTCTTTTTTTTTCTTTTTCCCCCACTCTTACCCCTTTTCAAATATTTCTTCACTCAAAAGAAAAGTGATAATTTGATGTAAGTTATATCATGTGATTTCTTCCACGTAAAACCCATAAAAATTTTATATTTCACTGGAAATAAAAAAAAACTCTTTTTCATGGACTTAGAAATTTGGTGTGGGATGCCTGGGTGGCTCAGTTCGCTAAGCATCTGACCTCAGCTCAAGTCATGATCTCAGTTTGTGGGATTTGAACCCCATGTCGGGCTCTGTGCTGACAGCTCAGATCCTGGAGCCTACTTCAGATTTTGTGTCTCCCTCTCTCTCTGCCCTTCCCCTGCTCGTGCTATCTCTCTCTCCCTCTCTCAAAAACAAATACATTTTAAAAAGAAAAAAGAAAAGAAAATAAATTTGGTGTGATATGGTCCAAGCCCGTCTCTTCAACCTTACCTTGTCTGCTCTCAGTCTCCTTCATATGCTCTAATAACCTTGGAATTTAGGTTCTCAAACATAGCTTGCCTTTCTTATCATAAGGAATTTTTATCTGCCACTTGCTCAGCTAAAGGATCTCTTCCTTCCCACCATATTTCACATATTATTTCCATTTATTTAGATCTCATTAGAGAGACCTTCTATGAGAACCCAACCTAAATGGTATGCACTTCTTGGATTTTCTTAGTTCCTTATTTAATCTTATTAAATAAGGTTATTTAATCTGTTTATTTGTGTTTTACTTTATTGTTTTATTTATTCATGTTCCCTTTAATTCTTTTGTGAATGTATGTATCTGTTTTCTCTCTTTAATACACATTTTTTATGAGGCCAGGCTGCTATTGCATGAAAAATATTCCAGTGAAATTGTTTTGACAAAACTCATGGTTCACCCCCAGTTAACAAATCTAATGTTTACATTTCAATATTCTTCATGTATAAATTTCCTGGATATTTCTTTTATGAACCTGCTTTTTTCTTTTTACTTATTTGACATCACTATATTATGATTGTATATTTTTGATGTCTCCCTTTCATTTTACTTTGTGTACTCCTTATTCATTGCCCAAGATATTATTTTAACACCTCTGGTCTTTTACTCATCTTCCAATCACAAACATTCGTTTATTAATATGTTTAATCCTACCTACCCCTGTGTTTCTAGACATCACCTGTGTGGTAGAGACTAATGGTTTATCACTTAGAAGGAAGTTCAAATTTTGGAGTCTGGAAAGCTTAAATGCTCAATATCCCAGTTTCTCGTTGCTGGAGAAGGGGAATTTGGCATGATTTTGGTCAGTGAGGTATAGATAGAAATCCCTGGGGAAGGAATCCCTGTCTCTGTGTCTGTCTGTCTCTCTCCCTCTCCCACCTATGCACAAACACCAAGGAAAAGGTGCTTAGCCTTGTGTCCTTCATCCTACTCCCTTTTTTCCTGGAACAAATACACTTCCTGAATTTACAGCAACTGTATTATGATAGGAGTGTAAATAATATCTTCTTCATACCAGTGCAACATGTAGGTTGAAGAAGGCTGAGTCCTCAGTATCAGTATCAGTGCTGAATACCATGTCCATTTTGGATTGCCATTCTCACGACTTTGCATAACCTGATGACCTCTACTTGTTTACATCACCCAAGCGATGGCTTTTTGTTATTCATAGCTGCATGGGATCCTAACAGTCTCTCTTTTGAGGTACACACAAGTATATTCATCATGTATGGGGCATTTCACATGTACCTGAGGCCCAAGGTATTTAATACTGACCCTTCTATCTCCTAATAGTCTATTTCCCTTCTTGACCTGAGTATCTTCATTGATGGTACTGGTTCCTTGAGTATACTTATAAATGTAGCACCTTTCTAGACTTGGAAAGTTCCTTTATGTCCTATATTCAATAGATAATTGGTCCTCTTGATATATCTGTAATTAAGCCTCTCTGCCCACACTGGCATTGGTCTTGTTCAATATCTCAGCATCTCTCACATTAGCAATGCATGTGCCTCTTATTTACTTCATACCTTCATGTATGCTTCATTCTAATCCATGACCCATACAGAAAAAGTGGATTTTTATAAAACACAAATTTTGCTTGTATTTTACACAACACTCTGTTTGTCATTATAGCTTCAACCTTATCAGAATAACTTCACTTGACATTTAATGACTTTAATGATCTATGTTTAACTGTTCCTACATTCATCATCTCTCACTCTATTCCTTCCATATAGTCATACATATTAGTCAACTCTTTTTTTTTTTCCTGAAATCTAACATACCTCCATTTTTTTATGTGCTTTTCCTCCCTGCATTTGGTTCTCCTGACTTTGCTTTCATATTAGGCCATTATTCATTATAAGCTTTTCCAAGAACCAGTGTAATTTGTAATTTCTCTGTAACACTTATTGAGCCCCGTATCTCGCCTTGCAGACGTAACTGTCTCCTCCTCTGCATTATCAATTTGCCTCCACTTGTCAATATTCATTTACTTGCCTCTGCGATGTTCTATATGTCAGTGTTCAGCCAGAGAAACAGAACCACTGGGAGATATGTATCAAGGGACTTATCCAAAAGAATTGGCTTATATGATTATTGGAACTTGCTAGACAAACTGAAATCCCTAAACACAAGTCTGTATTCCTAGGTATAACTCAGTATAAGGAAGAAAAAAATACAGGCCATCAATCCAGACTCCATCCCAAGATGTAGGAATCAGAAAGATCTTTTCATTTTGGACAGAGTTAGGTGACCAGTAATAAAACACATCATGGTCCAGTCACCCTCCCTGATTAGATGTGCATATCCAAGGAGATAATGGCTTTTGAAATGAAAGAGATATAACATATGGAATCCATTGGGCCACGCACTCTCATAGTTTAACACAGAAAGAGATATTGTGTCTTGCTTCCCTCAGCAGTCATTCTTAGTAATGTTGTTAAACAGTCCACTGTAGTAGAGATAGTCTACTGAAAAATCTTTCCAGAGTATAAGCACAGGGTGTTAGGTGAATGTGCGTCCTGGAGATTTAAAATTGTCAGATATACAAACAGTATTCTAAGTGACACTTTAGTTGAGGTGGGAAGGAAGGAGAGATAATTGAGAATGATTGTTTTATGCAAATGTTTCAGAGGTCCTCAGTCATGGAATTGAAAACAGATATAGAAATGACTAAGACATGGAAAAGGTTGAGTGTGAATAGATACTAAGAACAGAAGAGTGATGGAAGGAGGCTTTAAGTAGATGAACAAAGGCAAACCCTGCCAAATCCTGTTCAAAACATTGGATGTAATTTCTAAAGCCACTGGAAAACTTCTATGTGACTTTCGACAAAAGTATAAAATAATCAGATTGTGTTTTAAGTAGAACATTCTTGTTACATTGTAGAAAATTGTATAAAGAAGGATACTGGAAACTACTGAAATATTCAGAGACAGTTCTTAAATGATGGCTAAGACGAGGCAGAAAGAAGGTGTGGGTAATATTTAAGAGGTAGTATCAGTGAGGCTGTGGGAATGGGAATAAAAAAAATCCCATGTTTTGGGCTGGACCATTTTTTAGGACAATGGTACAGTTTAATGATAATCTATTTAAGGAGTAGAAAAGATACTAGTGTTGAAAATGCTGCTCTATTTGAAGTATTGCATCCTTGGGGCACCTGGGTGGCTCAGTCGGTTAAGCGTCCAACGTTGGCTCAGGTCATGATCTCACTGTTATGGAGATTGAGCCTTGCATTGGGCTCTGTGCCGATAGCTCAGAGCCTAGAGCCTGTTTGAGATTCTGGGCCTAACTCTCTCTTTCTGCCCCTCCCCTGCTTTCACTCTTTCTCTGTCTCTCTCTAAAATTAAAAAAAAAAATTTTGAAGTGTTTGTATGCGATTGCAGATGTCCTTAATAGCTGGAGATACTAGTCTCCAGTTTAGCAGAGAGATAGAACCTCGAAATAGTGATTTGAATTGTGTCCAGATCATCATAAAGTCCATAGGAGAAAAGTGGATTGATACCCTTGTTGAAAAAATGGGGGAAAAAGGGAAGAGAGGACAAAATGAGATGGAAATGAGACCTAAGATGAAGACGTGGGAACTCATCATTAAAGATGGGAAAACTACGGAAGAAAAGAAAACTACGAAAAACGAGCATGAAAATTTGGGGAAAACATGGACCATGGGATATCATGGAAGAAAATAGTATCTTAAAATAGAAAAAGTGGAGTGAACAATTGGTCAAGTGCTGGAGTGTATAAAGAGTGAAGTATCTGGATTTAGTGATAGGGAAGGCAGTGTCTTTAGTGAGAATAGAATTAATAAGAAGTGGAGATAAAGGTCAAATGGGAGTGACACGTAAGAGTTATGGATAAGGAAGCCAAAGCATTCACTATGGAAAATATGTTAAATAAATGCCAGTTTGAGAAGGACATCAGGTGGAGTTGTGCATGTTTGCATTTATCTGTGTGTGAGATGGAAGGAAAAACTTTTGCAGGAATGTTGGCTCTCATTCAGTTAATTATAATTAATTTTGTATTTTGTCACTCATTATCACATCCCTTGGGAACAGAAACACTTGATCCTGTCCCTCCCAAGAGGATAAACCAGAAAAAGCATGCTCTCTATGTTGCTCTGAGTATGGTAGGAAGAGATCCAGTGGACACTTGTGAGTTGAAATTTGGTGGTGCTGTCAGGCCTGGGACTTCAGTAAGGATACGACTAATTTCTTAGTATAAGCACATATGGAACTTTTTAATTAAGTATTTGCATTGGGGGTAGTCATATAATAATGGACCTCTTAAAACTAAAAACACAGGGATTCAGAATACGAGAATTTCATTAATAATACAATTAAATCGCACCAGTAATAAAGTCTAGATTCTCAGACACATAGTGGATGCTCAATAAAGGATTGATGAAAGATTTATTAATTGATAGGTTCCAGGGAAAATACTGTATATTTTTTCCATATTTTACCTAGAGAGTAGAACAATTAAACTGAGGGGAAAAAAGTGATCAGAATTAATTTAAAAAAATTTCTGGAGAAGTCAAAAATTTCAGATCCCTAAGCGTCCAACTTCAGCTCAGGTCATGATCTCACGGTTTGTGGGTTCGAGCCCCGCATCAGGCTCTGGGCTGACAGCTCAGAACCTGGATCCTGCTTCTGATTCTGTGCATCCCTCTCTCTTTCTGTCCCTCCCTCACCCATGCTCGCTCTCATGCTCTCTCTCTCTCAAAAATAAACACTAAAAACAATTTTTAAAAAATAAAATAAAAAATAAAAAAAAAATTTCAGATCCAGACAACCACAGTTTTGTTTGGAGTCATATGACAACACTGGCTCTTCATTGTCAGAAAGGCTGATTCAGAGACACCCAGAATTGTTCTGTTTCCTTATCAAATTGGAAACGAAGCTGATATCAGAATTTATTAGCCAGGGAATGTCATCTTCCAGTCCAATTATTTTTTGTTTTGGACATTGCTGGCTTTTGTGTTCTATATACTTGATTTATCCATTCAGGTAAATAAGAGTTAATATTAAGAGTGTCAGTTTGGCCCCAAATGATAATTAGTATAATCTGTTGTGTATGAAAGCTGCGTTGGCAGGACTTGGGAGTTTAATAATGCCCATGGTATGAAATCAACAATTTGTCATTGTGGCTGAAAAATGCACAGATGGACACTCAGTCCTCATTTTGGAATTTATTTGTTTTTCCAGAAGATCCACTGAGGTTATGCTTCTTTTGTTTGCATTGTCATATTAAAAATAAAAGCCAGTGGCGGAAATGTTGCATGTCAACATGGTATGCCGTTTTCTTATTTATCGTTATTAAACTCTTAGCTAGTGTGCTATTTTTATATTTCCTTTCATTAACCTTACATTTGTGGATGAGTACAGAAACATGAGGGAAGGCTAAAATTGTAAGAAATAATAAGATCATTTAAAAATATGTATTACTTGGGGCGCCTGGGTGGCGCAGTCGGTTAAGCATCCGACTTCAGCCAGGTCACGATCTCGTGGTCCGTGAGTTCGAGCCCCACGTCAGGCTCTGGGCTGATGGCTTGGAGCCTGGAGCCTGCTTCCAATTCTGTGTCTCCCTCTCTCTCTGACCCTCCCCCGTTCATGCTCTGTCTCTCTCTGTCCCAAAAATAAAAAACGTTGAAAAAAATATGTATTACTTATATACATATATAGTTTTATTCTGATATTATTTGAAGCATAATAGTGCATTTTGTACAGTTTATCATGTATTATAGGTATGTTTATATAACTGACACATTTTATAGCAGTGTAAATATGCAACTTTATAGATATGGTATAGGGGCGCCTGGGTGGCTCAGTCGGTTAAGCGTCCGACTTCGGCTCAGGTCACGATCTCGCGGTCCGTGAATTCGAGCCCCGCGTCGGGCTCTGTGCTGACGGCTCAGAGCCTGGAGCCTGTTTCAGATTCTGTGTCTCCCTCTCTCTGACCCTCCCCCGTTCATACTCTGTCCTCTCTCTGTCTCAAAAATAAATAAACATTAAAAAAAATTTATAGATATGGTATATACAAAAATTGTCTTTACAAATATGGTAGTGGAGCTGTTTATGTTGCAAGGCTCCATATTACCTTTTAAAAGAAAGGAACTATGTAATAAATTGTTTCTTTAATATATGCCATCTTTAATGTGTAGCCAACCAAGGGATTATTGGGTTTGTGAATGAAATTGAAATGTTTATAAATTGAAATGTTTTATAAAGCTTGTCTCAGGGGCAAGCTAAAAGGAGACGCTTGGAAAGGAAGGCTGTATTTCCAGGAAATGTATGTGACTATATAATAGTAGGCCGTAGCTCATATAATTCATGAATTTGGTGCTAACAATCTCTGAATATGATCTATTTCCTTTAGCACATGTCATAGAACATATATGCAATATATATTTTTACATTCACAGCTAAGAATAACGTAAATTAAGTGTTCTGTCTTTCTCTGCCTTTGTATACATTTATACTCAGGTGGGCATTTGTATATGAACTTGTCTAAGTAAGTTTTGTGAAATAGACATAGCTTCACTGCATAAGACCTCTTAGATTTTCCTTTTTTTTTTTAATTTTTTATGACGTTTATTTATTTTTGAGAGAGACAGAGCATGAATGGGGGAGGAGCAGAGAGAGAAGGAGACACAGAATCCAAAGCAGGCTCCAGGCTCCAGGCTCCGAGCTGTCAGCACAGAGCCAGACTTGGAGCTCGAACACACAAGCTGTGAGATCATGACCAGAGCCAAAGTCGGACACCCAACCGACTGAGCCACCCAGGTGCCCCAGATTTTCCTTCTTTCTAATAGACATCATAATTTTATAATGTGTCCTGGAATTAAAGAAATCAAAAAATATATGTCATTTAGGACACTTCTCCTTCTCTAGACATGAAGAAGAATTGTTTATTTTTTTAGAGAGAAAGAGACAATCTTAAGCAGGCTCCATGCTCAATGCAGAGCCCAATGTGGGGCTCGATCCCACAACCCTGAGATTATGACCTGAGCTGAAATCAAGAGTCAGACACTCAATCAACTGAGCTATCCAGGCACCCCACAAGAAAGAATTCTTAAAACAACTATGAAAAGGTGGTCCATACTTATAAGAGTTCTTTGGGCTAGAGAAATAAATAAGACAGATTGACTTCAGGGTAAGCTAGTTTTCTTACAAAGCTCTAAGTCAGAGATGGAAGGAAGAAGCAAGGGAGGGAGGGAGGGAGGGAGGGAGGGAGGGGGAGAGAGAGAGAGAGAGAGAGAGGGAGGAGGGCTTGAAGTAGGAGGAGGGAGAGAAAGTGGGAAGAAATAGAGAAGAGAAGTAAGTGGAATGATAGAAAGGGGGAGGAAGAAAGGGAAGAGGGAAAGCAGGGTGAGAGAGGAAGATTGACAGAATTAGACATAGGTTCTCCATCCAGTTCCATTCCTCCCCTTCATGGTACTGCCTGGAGCTAACGTGTCAGAAATGCTGCTCAAGCTACTGAGGGTGTTACCTTAAACATTATCATGAATACCTTTTGGGTTCTGGAGTGCTGTAGCCATATTTTTTGTGTAGTATGAACCGTCTCCCTGAAAACTGTGGTCTGTCTCCAAATGACACCTCAGAAAATGTTCAGATAACAAACCATATGTTGAGAACTAGTGAAAATCTTCTGTTATGTTGGGGGACCCAGGAAATTTAGAAGATAGGTATGAGACTCTGCATCTAAAATAAATGGGGAGCATAAGGACACTTTCCTGTACAAATATCTGACAGCTGGAAACACTATCGAACTTTTTCATGTATTTTATATGACACATTTATACCAAATGGAGAGGTAAAAGCCTGAAGTAAACGTCCTAGTTACAACTGTCTTCCAGAACAATCTCTAAGAATTCCACGAGGTGCAATTCTACTTTTCTGAATACAGTGAGCCCAGGAAAAACAGTTGGTTTTATCCTAAAATTATTAGATATCACCATGCTTTATTCCAGCTAAATAAGCATGAGTCAAAACAAAGATTAGGTCTTTTTGGTTCTTGAACCCATGTCCATTTGTTCTCTAGGAAAATGTGGTGCCTAAGAAAATAGAACTAGGAAGTCTTTTAAAATAAGCCTCTGCCTTTTAGTTCTAAGAATCAAATACGCATTGTGAATCAGTAAGTTCTGGTAAGCTATATCTTTAAATCACATACTGAAGCCAAGAGAGAGAGGGGTGTACCCTCTCCATAGTTCACCTTTTTTTTCCTGCATGTTTTCACCTCTCCTGTCAGATCTGCAGAGAAGCAATTCCAAGTTGCTGTGGGTGTCTGTTGTAGAGGAGACCTCTGGAGAAGGCAGCGAGTGAGATGCTGTGACTCTCTCAACTCCACACTTGGACTTGAGGCTGTAAATGGTACCCATCATCTCCATGTTGCACTACCCATTCTAAATCCGCCCTACCTTCAGCTCTCAGCTAATCCTGGTTGCTTAACTCTAATGTGACCAAAACTCATTCCACAAGGGTCTGAGCTCTGGGCTATCATGCCCTCCTAATGCCAGGTTGTTCCACACATCCATTCAGTTATATTTGGACAAAAGAGTAAGAAGGGGCACTCAAGTGAACAACATGGGTTCCAAACATATGTCTGTCCCCTCTTAATTGGTAAAAGCCTTCCTACTTCCTCCTGATCAGATTCGTTTATCCTGCCAACGTGATGCTTCTTCTTTTCACCTGCTAATTTGTAGGCAGAAAGGCTTCAAAATGCTCAGTGAGATGCACGTGCTATAAAGTAGGTTCCATAGGCATGTTTGGAGATTTTCCCATTGTCTTTCAGTGATGGGTTTCCAATTTGATTCCGTTGTGTTTGTAGAACACACTATATGATTTAAATTATTTTAAGCCTTAACAAGTTGAGGCTTGTTTTATGGCGCAGGGATATGGTTAGTTCTCAGGGATGCTGGAAGTACTGACTCTCCCTGGAACCTCTTCTGCCATTCCTACAACAGGGATGGGTGGGGATGCTCGCAGGTTAGGGGTGAACATCTAGACTCCACATGTGGTTTTTATGGACACAGTTGGAAGGGGGTGAGGGTGAATATTATAATTAGTAAGTGGGAGTAAAGTCCTAGCTCCCTACTGGACCTTCTCTGATACCACTCTGGAGGATGTTTGTTGTCTTGTTACAGTCCTAGGAACACCAAAGGCCATGCTCCCCACTCAGCCTCTGCTGGCATGGGTAGACATTAGGCTACGGTTTTGAATGTGATGTTTGGCTAGAGTAGAGCAGCTATTATCTATAAGTTTTCTGTATGTGTAGCTAGTCCCTTTCCCTGTTCTTTGATTAGAGAATGAACTTCTCTTGTGGATATTTTTGTCTGCTTTCATGGGAATTTCTGGGTTGCTAGCTTCTACAGCTCTAAGTCAGGGATATTATAGAGCAAAAAGAAAATCCAGAGAACTCCAGTTAGGTTCTGAAGTTCCTAGTGGATCTGCCTTCCCCCCACCCCCCACCCCCAACTGCTCAGAGTCTTCTTATGTTTAATATGTGATCTCTAGGGCTTTTAGTTTTCTTTAGCAGGATACTGACAAAGAGTACATCTCTACCTATTTCTCAGATTCAAAAGTCCTTCCTATGAAATTTTAAATCGTTTTGACTGTAGGTAAAAGGAAACGGGCAAAATTAATTTCAATAGCAGATCTTATTCAATGTGATATACCCAAAATATTTTAATTTTAACATGGAATATTACAAAGATCATTGAGATAATTACTTTTTATTACTAAATATTCGAAATTTGGGATTTATTTTATACTTACAACGGATCTCAATTCCTGGTAGTCACACTTCGAGACCTCAGTAACCAAATAAGATCAGCAGCGACCATATTGGCCAATAGAGTTCTATACAAACACGTTTGGAAATGTATGTGAAATACTTATTTTGTTAAGAAACATATAGTTCAGTTTGGCCTGCGGTGAACTGCAAAGTTCAGTGGTCCTTTCTTATCTGTTTCAGGTTCGGTTAGGAGAAATGGTCAGAAAGTTGGGGTGATAGGACTCCCCAGTAATAGAGGTCATGCAGTGGCCCTTATGTGCCAGCAGTCATGGGGACTAAGCCTGCAGAAAGTTGTAGAGAGATTTAATTGAACATAACACCTACAGGGGCAAGGACAGCAGCAGCATCATGATTCCCTGGTAGGACCAGCTTCCTGAGTGTTTTGCCTATGCAGGCAGATGGGGCCCACCCCCAAAGGGCCCCCACACCTGGAGGTGACTTGTACACCATAGGCTTGGCAACACACATGTGCTCCAAGGACGGCAGAGAAACCTGGGGAAGATTCAGGATATGACACCAGTAAAGTTGTCTAATTTCATGGTCAGGATTATGCCAGCACATACCCTCCAGAGTAAAAGTCAAATTGCTGCCTCCTACATCTACCAGTAAAGAAGGAAGAACAGTATTTGGCTGATTTTTGTTTTTTGTTTTGTTTTTTGTTTTGTTTTTTGTTTTTGTTTTTGCTTTTGCTTTTTGTTTTGTGTGCATGTGTGTGTGTTTGATTCTGAAGGCACTAAAGGAGAAAGAGAGAGACATTTATAGAACCATTCTTAATCTAATTTTCTGTGATTACATCAAAATATACCATAGACCATTTAATAAAAAACAAAATTAGCAAGAAATCAATATGCACATGCCCATACATCAGGTACCTTGTGCAAAATAAAAGGGGAGCATACTTAAGCAGTAAGGATGTACTAGTATCAAATTATTTAATTAAGAATGCATCTTGTTTGCAGGGACAGAAACATAAATTATCAAGTTCTCTTTTTTCTAGTATCCAATACTGTCTGCTACTACAGTGTATCCATTTTTTTTCTTCATTCTCCATTTCCAACTGTGCTGATATGTCTGTTTCATTGATTTACTGCCCATCACATCTGAATCTTATCTGACTCACTGGCAAACTATCATTCACAATAGACTTTCATTAATTAAATGGTGTGTAAACTGCACTGTAGAACCATTCTGCCCTGACACCTGCAAATTAATAGGATTGTTTTCTGTGTCTTGAACCTTCTTTGTTTTCATTGCCCATGGCAACATCAGGTTTCCAAAGAAGGGCCGGTTTCCCACTGCATTGGGATGTTAATAGCACCAGGAACAGCAGAAAACAGAGGTAGTCATGATGGAACTTGTTTATTTTACCCCTGTAAGTAGCTTGAACTTCAGCCTGTATTCTCTGAGGATATTACCTTTGTCATTAAATTTAAAATTTTTGCAAAGATATCTTTCATAATTGATCATTCCTGCTCAAGTTTAATTTGTTCTTTGTCTGAGATGACTTCGTCTTTATTTTTTTTTCCTGCCTTTGATCAACTTCTGTTGCACTTTTTATATTGTATATTTACTCAATATTATTACCCTAGCTACAAAATCTGCCTGCTCTAAGTTATATTATGGTTTAGATAAGTAAGCAAACATTTGTCGACTTCTTTCCCTACTCAATGGATATTTATTGAGGATCCCTATGACACAGGAGCTGTGTTAAGGCTGAACATCCGAACTCAGTTAAAATCAGACACCTGGCTACACCTCATGTGTCTCACAGACTAGTGGAGAAGAGAGCCTCCTATCCAGAATATCACAAGGAGTTATTTTTATCAACTGTGGTAATGCTTTCCTGAGAGGATGCAACAGTGAATATTTCTTGAGGACCAAATATTTGAGCTGATAACTAATATCTGTGGACAATGAAGGTGATGTTGACTGATGAGCATTGTAGGTAATGGCCGCCGTAAAAACTCCCCAAAACTGTGGGCTTTGGGAACTAAAAGAAAAACCTATAGAGCAAAATGAAGAAAACATGGAGGAACATATTGGTAAATAAGAGAGGGACTTAGGGCTTAGATCACACAAAGTCTTTTTTTTTTTTTTCACAAAAGTCTTTTTGTTGGTGGTGTTCACGTTAAAGAGTTTGGGGTTCATCATAAAAGAAATGGAAAGCTCCTTAAAGTTTTAAGCAACAAAGTGGTTTAATATTTTGATTTTAAAAAGAATATTCTTACTACAAAATACTTTTTCAGCTACCAATATCTCATGGATTTGGACACAAGATGCAAACATGGGCCAAGTGTGAATACTAACATCATTTAGAAATATCGAATATGGGGGTTCCTGGGTGGGTCAGTTGGTTGAGCGTCCAACTCGTGATTTTGGCTCAGGTCATGATCCCAGGGTTGTGGGTTTCAGCCCTGCATTGGGCTCCACTCTGAGCATGGAGGCTACTTAAGATGCTTTTTCTCTCTCCCTCTGCCTCTCCCCCATGTGCTCTCCCTTTGTTCCCCATGTGTCTCCCTCCAAAAGAAAATTTTAAAAATTAGAAATAGCAAATATGAATAAAATAAATAAATGAGTAACATCTAGAAAACCAGTTGGTAATGTGGCTGTGAAAAGGCTCCATAGCAGAGGTCATGGAGAAGGATGGCTTGTACTTAATGCAGTGGCTGAAGAGATGAGAAAAGTGAACAAGTAAACACTCTTTAGGAAGTAAATATAACACATTTCAGTAGATTAGATACTGGGGATAAAAATAGGAGTCTTGTTGAGTTTAAGGTGATAAAGTCATAGCTATGGGGGGAGTACCTAGACTAGAATGAAAAAAAAAAAAAAAACTCCATGGAAGGATTTGACAAGGAACCTAATATTTAATGCCCTAAAAAGACTCAGGGAGGAATAAGTCTGATGGATGGTAGAAGTAATAGTGAAACTTGAGCCTTGAAAGCTTAGAGAAGAATATTTCCAGGAAAAAAAGTTTAATCGTAAAAAAATACATTAGGATCAATTGTAGAAATTTGAATATGGACTAAGAATAACACCATTTTAAGGGGGTTAATTACTATCTATGAAGAATGTTGAAATATTGTCTTGGTTGTATATGGATTTGTGTGTGACTGTGTCTGAAGAATCTTGCTGAAATATATAGGTTTAGAGTATCTTGGTATGAGAACTTTAGATTATTTCAGGACATTATTAACTGGGCTCATTTAAAGGCATGCTCACTTGCACTAGATGCAAGTTAGGTAGGTGTTGGTTGAAAGTCTGAGTTAGGTAGGTGTTGGTTGAAAAGTGTCTTCTGCATTTAATGGCAGAGAATAAAGATCTTTGGTGGTATGGTAAGAGAGAAGAGGCAGATAATGCAGTAAGGTGACAAAAGAATAAAAGTAACAAATCAGCAAGTAGTCAAACTCCCAATAAAACTTTTAGATAACACAAGAGAGCAAAAAATGTTTTGTTCATTTTTTTCATATTTGTTAAAAGAATCAAGCATCTTTCAAAGCTGATGGAAAAGATTCAACTGGAAAGAGAATGATAATAACGCAGCCAGTTTGTTGCCTAAGGCGTTGGGGTGTAAACATAAGTTTATTTTGCCCAGATACTACCTTTGGAATCTAGATTTCCCACTGGGTTGGAGGTGGCTCAATGACAGCTTCCTCAGATTCCATAAAATTCCTGCCACTTTCAATTATTAGTAAGTCTCAGTTTTACTCATTTTCAAAAATTCAATCACAGACTCAACAGATTTTGGCCCTTGCCTAATTCCTAGCGACTTCATCTGTGGGCTGAATATTTCATGGAGGCGATATGGGAGCAGGATCACTCAGTGAGGTGCCTCTTTCCCCTTCTCCTTGTAGTTTTGCTGTTGTTAGGAGCAGAAAGGTAGGGGAGGAGGAGGAGACAAATTCCCGTTATGCTGGTAGGGAGGCATTCTTTACTTCATTCCGTCCATCCACCCTTCCATTTGATGTGCGTGGACTGTGCTAATGTGGTGGTCTCCATTAGGTTGTGTCCATGGTCATCTTGGAGGGGTACTCAGCTTAACTTTTGAGGGTCCCTTTTAGAGAAGCTGCTCAGACCCCCTTTACTTGCCTGTTCACAAATTGTGCCTCCATCAGTATAGTTACAGAACATTTCCATTCTATCTTAAAGAAACCCTCTTTTCCTTAGTAATCACTGCCAGTCTCCCCACACCCCCTAGAACTAGGTAACCACAAACCTACTTTTTGTCTCTATAGATTTGCCTATTCAGGACATTTACTTTTTTTTTTTTTTAATTTTTAATGTTTATTCATTTTTGAGAGAGAGACAGAGCAAGCATGGGAGGGGCAGAGAGAGAAGGAGACACAGAACCTGAAGCAGGCTCCAGGCTCCACACCGTCAGCACAGAGCCCGATGTGGGGCTTGAACCCATGAACCGTGAGATCATGACTTGAGCCGAAGTGGGACACTCAACTAACTGAGCCACCCAGATGCCCCCAGGACATTTCATTTAAGTGAAATCATGCCAGGAGGCCCTTTGCAACTGGCTTCTTTCACGTGTCATGTTTTAAAAGTTCATCCATGTTGTAGAATGTGTCAGTAGTTCACTCCTTTTTAATGGCTGAATAATATTCCATTGTATGGATATTCCCCGTTTATTTATCCATATCCATTTTATCCATATTTCAGCTGATAGACATTTGTTTTTTTTTCCCCAGTTTTGGCTATTGAGTAATATGCTATGAATATTTGTGTACATTTTTTGTGTGCACGTGTTCTAATTTCTTTTGTGTCTATACCTAAGAGTGGCATTTCTAGATCATATGGTAACTCCATGTTTAGCTGTTTGAGAAACTGCCAGAATGTTTTCCAAAACAGCTGCGCTATTTTACATTCCTGTCAGCAGTGCATGAGGGTTCCTATTTATGTTCTTGCTGACACGTTGTTACCTGTCTTTTTGATAATAACATCCCTAGAGTCATAAAGTTATATTTCATTATGGTTTTGATTTGCATTTCCTGGGTTTCTGAGTGTGTGTATAATTTTATATGAATGCATAAATGTGTTCATATTATATATGCCTTACTTTTAATGCCACCTTTATTTGACTTTTGCTTTTCCACACATCTCCACATTTCCTTGTCTTTGCCCCAAAACCCACACCTGCACATCCTGCCTAGTATTCATTCATATGTTTAGATACAAATACATATGCTTCATCATATCTCACACATTTATCTGTGCTTTCTTCGCTAAATGATTCCTAATATGAATATCTCCAAGTCATTTGAGGTAGAATAAACTCATGATTTTTAGTCTCCTTGTGATATTCCATAATTTGAATTTACCGTAATTTTCCCAGTCATTGCCTTATCCGTGGATATTAGAAAGATTTGTAGTTATTTTTCCTTTGAACAATGGTATAATAATCATCCTTGTACATATGCCTCATATACCAAGGTCTTTATTTCTCTGGAGTGAATTCTAGGGTCATGTAGCTGAATCCCAGGGTCTGTGTGTTTGTAATTATACTAGATAACGTCTGTTCTCTTTCCAAGCTTATAGCACTGCATATTCCCATAGTAAGATATGAAAGCATCATTTCCTCATATTCTAGCAGCAGAATAAGGCACAGGAACTTTTCCCTTCCTATTCTCTATTCATACATTTCCTTGCCACTTAGTTATTAATTTTTCCATATACATTTTAATTTATCCAATTAAAAAAACAATTGGGATCCTAATTGAACTTGGAGTACATCCTTATATTAATTTTGGGAGACCTGACAATTTTATTATTTTCTTTCCATCAAAGAGCACATAATACTTTTCTGTTTGTTCAGATATTTTTGACCTTCAATATGTTTTATACTGTTATTCACACAGTTTCTGGGCTTTCTTAAATGTATGCTCAAGTATTTTATATTTAAGTATTTTATTGAGATATTTTTTTCACATTTCTAATCAGTAAGGAATTATATGTAATTTATAAGAGCAAATAGACATCCTAGAAACAGTCTGTGCTTTAAGATAAGATACTTCATGACTGGCATTGCAAGGACTGAGAACAGGCTAAGGTAAAGTGTTAGTAGAATGACTTAGACGAATATTTTTCTTCTTCATCCCCGTGCCTGTAGACTAAGTTGATTTCTTTACAGCAATTATTTGTACCTCTGATATAATGCCCCTATATTTGGGTGGTTGTCTGCTGTGGCATTATCAAGCATTAAATGCTAACAAGCTGAGAAAAATTTAAGTTAGCAAAGAAAACATTGATAGACCTGAAGTAGAAAATAATGAGTATTTTTAAATTGCATAAAAGTCTCCACAAATCCTAACTTCATATTAAATTTTGGTGAAGAGAAATGGACTGGCTTATATTACTGTGTGGGAAAGAGCTACTCACTTGCTCATTCATCCATTCAGTCATTTACCTATTTACCAAGAAATTACTTAGCACCTACTATGTGTAAGAAGGAAACCTTAGCTTTCTTGAAGCACTCATTCTAATCTAGGGTTGTGAGGGGGAAAAAAAACATAAACCAGGTGAAACAAAGCTTGATAATGATAAATACTGATGAGAAAAACAGAATAAGGTAGAGGAATGGAGTGTGGAGGAAAGTGGGGAAGGGAGATTCAGTCTCTGGTGGGGAGTCTAGAAAAGGTCTCATGGAAGAAGTCTTGTGAGTGAAGAGCCAGTTGAGGTGAGGGAGTGAACCAAACAGATTTCATGGAGTTGGGGGCAGTTTTCCAGCAGAGGAAACCACCCAGGGAAACAGGGTATTTTGTGTGAATAGGCGTTCAAGCTATTTAGTACTTCCATTTGGTTTTCCGTAAGGCATGTTCCTCTTTTAAAGGCATGCCTACAGTGATTGCTTCTACCTGCTTTGATTCTAGCTTCCCTTGAAAGCCTTCAGTTTTTCCTCAGAGATTACATTAGAAAATTTGCTGTCGATACTTGTTTATTCTAACTGTATTGGAATTGGGTGCCTGGTGAATACTGTGTCTTAATCTTTTTGGAGCTGGACTACATGTATTTAAAAGTTGCCACAGTTTATGTCTCTAGAGGTAGAGAGAAATTCAATGTACCTTTGGCAGATTTCCTTTTGTTTGGGGAAAATCTCTAATTAGGTTCCCTTAGTTACACAAATATAAAGTGAGTAGCTTCATTGTTCTTAGAGGAAATTGTAATGTCATCATTGACCAGAATTGAATATCTCAAATAAGGTTTATTAACAGAACTACATCTCCAAAATGTTGGGAATTTATTTTCCTTTCTTAAGTGGGGATGTAGGGTATGAAGTGCTTAAAATACTATGTCTGTTATTGGGGAAAGTACATGCTTTTTGTTGAAGCTTCGGTCCATAACTGTGAGAGGCCAGACCAAAGCAGTCAGATGTATTGGTCCGAGTGTCCTGAAGGTCTCTCCTCATAGTGGGGGATAAAATGAGTCAAGGAATTGACTGAACTTGGAGCAGGGCTGCCTCTACAAGAGTGACGTTTCTTGATTCGTTGTGAATGTCATACTGGTTTCAGTAAAGAGATCTTGTAGAAGGATGAATGCAGCTGTAGCATGGATATATTGCATATGTACACTTTTGACAGCTGCTGAATGAAAGAACGCCAGTTGAGTCATAAGATTATTTAGATCACTCCTTGCCGTGAGCCTCACCTTACCTCAGCTGCGTTAAGGGCCCAACAACCATTCTCCTGCGGTCACACATTGGGTGCCTGCACCTCAGCGGTGTGTAGAGGTCCAATCAGAGCATGGCTGACATTCTGCAGCACAGCGAGGGGCTGTCTCTGAGAATAACGTGTACCCCTGGTCAAGACTAAAGGAGGTGAGGCACAGTGGGAAGGATATTCACAAAGAGCCCTGAGTGAGAAAAGAGTGAGGTAACAACACTAAGATCTTAAATAAATGTGTGTGTTTATAAATGTGACCTAGTTCACTGTTGATATATAAATGTATTCCCTTTTGTTGACTTTGTAGGTGACCTGAAACTTACCAATGGATTAATACTGATCAAATTTACAATATTTTAAAATTCAAAATACATGTTTTTTTTATGATATAACATTATATATAAAACTATCCCTTTTTAAAAAAAATAAAAATCAAATGCCATAGAATTAAACTAAAGAAGTGAAGGACTGGGGCGCCTGGGTGGCTCGGTCGGTTGGGTGTCCAACTTCAGCTCAGGTCATGATCTCACAGTTGAGGAGTTTGAGCCCTGCATTGGGCTCTGTGCTGACGGCTCGGAGCCTGGAGCCTGCTTCGGATTGTGTGTCTCCCTCTCTCTCTGCTCTCCCCTGCTCACACTCTGACTCTCTCTCAGATATAAACAAACATTAAAAAAAAAAGAAAAGAAGTGAGGGATCAAAAGCCCAACTGGGAGTCGTTTTACAGATAACCTCGATGGTTCTGGAACAGAGATTGGCAAACTATGACCCATGAACCAAACCTGCCAATCCACGTGTTTTTGAAAATAAAGTTTCATTTTCTTTCATTCATTTCTGTGTTGTTTATAACTGTTTCACACGTATATAGGCAATATATTCATAATATATAGGCAAAATTGCATAATTGCTGAAGAGACCTGTATACAATATCTGACTACATAGAGGAAGAATTTGCTGACTGTTGTTCTAGGATATCTCCTATTTGCTTCCCAGGATAAAAATTCTGCCTTCTTATTTATTAAAACAAAAAGGGGTGTTGATGGCAGCAACTGCTTATTGACATATAGAAATTATAGGTTATAGAAACTGTTTTCATTTTTTCCCTATTTGTTCACCCTGAGAATTGTATTTTCTGTGTCATAACATGTTGTTTTTCATACTCTCTGTTCTTATGGTTTTATCTAGGATTTTTCATTTATGTACCTCAAATCTTCTTTTCTAAGTCTCTTTTCAGATAGTAAAGTTTCCTGGCAACCCATTTTTCCCGGATAGAGGGAGAAATTCTTGTATATCACCTATCACTCTGCTATCATAAATTGTGAATCCAAAATACACATGCTGTTCCCCGGTGCTGTCTTCCTAGCCAATGATCTTCATAATGCCTTTTTCTCTGTAATTTGAATACAATTTGAGGAAGAGTTAAAATCTACCCCTTCTCTTCTACCCAGACTTCAAACCCACTAGACATTCCAGTATTTATCTGATGTTAAGATTCATCCCCGAGTGAAACAACATTGAAATCTTTCTAATTCTTCCAAGAACAAATCGTTTTCTGTGGAGATTTGTCCTGAAATAAGCCATCTTGTATTATCTGAAAGTTGATATTTACATTGAGAATTATAGAAATGTGAGACTAAAAACTAGAAATGCAATTTCATTTTCCCCAGTTTTGATTCTTTAATGGAAATTATTTTCTGCTGTTGAAGACTGTCTCTACAATTAATATGGCAACAGAGAGCCAGTGCTCTTTTTTGCTTCTGTCGTAAATTCCCCTTTCATGTTTCCCTCTCCTCTTTCCATTTATGTTCCCTTGCACTTGGGAAAATATGCTTTACAAAGGGCTTCTTTGCATATCTGTCTTCTTTGAATATCTTAGAATGTAAGCTCCTTGGAGGGAGGACCTGTATCTTTTACATGTTAAAGACCTGACACAAAATGAGCCCTAAATAAATGTTAAAACATCATTAGACCAAACACTTCAATCATTCCCTGTTTAGAACAAGAGGACAGGAAAGTAGTGACAGCTGGGGTCTACTTGAGAAGTCGATACCTTCGGGTGCCTTTGTCAGGCTACAGCCTGAGGCCCCTTCTGTTGGAGAGATAATAGAAAATATTAAACGTACTGACAGGTGTCTTAAGCAAGAAAGGAAGAGAAATGAAGGAAAGTGCCTCTGGGGCAGAACATTTGAAAATAGTTTGTTAGGAAGGGAAGAGAAATCATATATTGGAAAATCATTTTTTCCCAATTGTGAAAGTAAACAAAATAGTTATGATTAAATGTGAAGAGAAATTGCACATTACTTTGAACAAAGAATGGCGCTACTGGCAAAATGATGCTTCACAGAATGCAAACTGCTGCCTTTGACGTGAAATCATCAAGACTGCTGGTTATTGGGACAAAAGAAGTCCTTAAATATTAAGAGCATGAGTTCTGTGAGATGTCTGCGATGTATAAGAATTGCATGTGTACGTGAAGTAGAGATGTGACCAATACGATGAAATTCATAGTTACAAAAATAAAATTAAGAGAGGAAAAATATCAGGGTCCTGACTGTAATTGGTTTGTTAATTAAAGGGCTAATCTAGAAGAGTTTGAGGGGTGGAAGGAATCAGAAATGGGACAGAGTTGGTATTTGTCTGCAGGAGGAGGGAACTTAACATTGGTGCTGGTCTGTGTGTGCTTCTTTGTTTACCTTCTCTCTTGCTTATTTGTTCACCATTTTGCAAACTAAATATACTATGTTTTCTTATAAAAATCCAGTATATAATCAAGATAGGAGACTGAAATCCAGTCCAACTAAAGATTGGACTAATCTTTAGTCCAATAGATTTTAAATTGAGCTCTATACATTAACTGACAAATGGATCTGAACATGTCTAAAACACGGTCAAGTTTCATCCTACATCCTGAGATGGCTCTATCCATCCCCAAAATAATGGATCTTCATTGCTTTGTTCTTGCAAAAGCAAACAACTTTCTTCATTGTCAATTAAGAGTAAGGCTCAGAACCACTAGCTGCCCACGATTGAGTATCTATCAATCAATCACTCCTTCTCTCTTTCAAAATCGTAATATTGGCTAGTAACATTCAAAACTTAATTTTAAGAAAATATTAGAAGAATGCTTTGTTATTTGGAATTTGGCATTTCTTACTACTTAAAGAGATTTCTAATCGATTAAGGCCCTGCTAACAGGTGAAAAGGGATATGTCTTGGTAATGTGTTGAGTGAGAATTTTTAAACTTACATGCGTTCTTCTAGCTGCAGGAAAATCATGTCTCCTCGCAATCTGTAAATTTTCATATTCTGGATCAGTTTTGGAACAAAATAAGTGCTAGGTAATTGTGAAAATGCAGTTTTTAGGTATGTATTCCCTGTGGAATCACAACCAATCTGGCATCAACAGGAAAAGGTAATGAGAAGTGTAATTACCTAACATAAATGAACTCAGTAGTGGCTGTTTTCCATTTGAAAATACCACCTGTTTCTATTAGCATTTCCAGACTTCCCAGTTGTGATGTACTGTCCAGAACTGAGTATTTAGATAACATCTATGTATAAACTTAGGAAATATGCTAGTTTTCAGCAAGTCAAAATACAATAAGGATGATATTAATTAAAGCTGATGCTGAAAGTTAATCTTACCTAGTAAGTGGAGAAGGTATCATTTTATTGTGTCAGGGTATTTTGTTAACTAGAAAGCCAAATTTATAATATAACTTAAAAGTGGAGATAAAACCTGGTACTGTGAAGCCATGTGGTTAGTAAGTACAATTGAGAGTTTGACAAATTTCCCTTGTCAAATGAAGCTAGAATGCATATTCTTCAAGTTCCATACATTTTGTGGCATTTTAATTTTCCTCTTTGCACTTGCTAAAAGCAAAACTCTTTCATCATACCTTGTAATATATAAATGGCAGTTTCTGTGAATATTGACTAGATTTTATATTGACAGATGAGTTGAAGTGCCCTTGAAATTTAAAAAAAAAGACTTCATTGTTACTTACTTTTTAAAACAAATACACTTTACTGTTACCTTTTTTCTATTAATAAATTGAGCAACAGTGTCATTCTGTTCCTTCAGTAGGATAGTAAAATAGTTTTATTACAATTTGGGATCTTTAATACATTTTTATAGAAAACAGTTATGAATAAAAAGTCAAATATTTCACTGAACAGAGAATTTGGTGTGAATAAAATAATTAACATTCATGAAACTCGGTATATACATTTGTAATGCAGGGCATTTTCTTGTGGCTATGATTTGATAGCATCCTAACATTAAAATTCAACAAAGTAAATTGAGCACAATAGCAATAGTAAAATTTCACAGTTCAGTTAGGTATCTGTTTATACATTTAGCTCGTCTGCCTTTTTGAAGAAACACTTTAGCAAAGACCGTGTCACATAGGGTTTTATATTTTAAATGGATCTGATTACAAATGAAAAAAATGAGTTAACTTTCGTAGATAGCTTTAGAATAATAAACATTCTGTCTCTGAAAGTTGAATGTGAAAGGGTTATAAACTTTGTTCTGATGACACATTACTTTATGGTCCCAGGGAAGGCCACGGTTTATAGAAGTGTTGTTCCCTATTACCTCCTGGTCCCATTTATCAGACTCATTAAGTAGGCACTTACTAAACACCTGAGAAAATCATTAATTATGTGGTCTCACTTCCACCTGTGCCTTGATTATAACTCTTTCTGTCTTAGTTTGGTCGTCAAAAACCACTTGTGAAATCAATCTTTCACTTCCACATTTAATCCAATTTAATGTTCTCCCTTTGTAAAATTAAACCACACGATATCTCCAACAATAATAAAAGCAATTTCCCCAGCTCTGCTTCACTGTGCCCTCCGGCTATCACCCCTTCACTCTGCTTTGGATAGAATTGTCTATACTCACTTTGTATGAGTGTGGACCTCTCCCTCACTCTTTACTTATTAACCCATATCAGTATTGTAGACTCTAGAGACTTTCTCCAAAACTAATTGTTGCTGATGCTTCCTGTGACTTTAAAGCCATTACATTCAGTGAACATTTGTCGGTCCTCGTACTTTAACACTAACATCCTTCAAATATGTTGGCCGTTTGATCTTTTTTGAATCACTCTCCATCCACCTGCTCCTTGTTTTCTCCCTACATTTTGCTCCTGGATCCTGTCTTTCTCCCTGCATACTGTCATCTCCCACCTGACCATTAAATTTTGGAAGTACTGAGGTTGTGACTTAGTTATCTCCATAAGGATCCCCATATGTACTTTCCTACTTATTTCCATTATTACATGATGACTCTTAATTTTATATGTGAACTTCTGAATTTTCCTGTGAGTTTCAGATCTACATAAGATTCGATCTGACTTATATATGTATGATAAAAGTTAAGCTAAATCTATGCAAAACTATACCCAAATCTTTTCCTATAAACCGTGACTATACCCAAGATTCCTAAGCAAGAATACTATGACTATGAGTTAAATTGCCCAGGTCAGACACATAAGCTTTTCTGCATGGCACAGCTGTCTCCCTGACTTACAGCTTTAAAGTTCTCAAGGCCTCTCTAAAAACATGTGCTACCACCTTAAATATTATCATCTCTCACAAGGACAATAGAAATACCATGCTATCATATCTTTTCTGCCATCACTTTTCACCTTTCAATTCCTTGTCCACATGAGTGACACTTTCAAAACACGTATCTGATCATAAAATTCTTCAGTTGCCTCCCATTGTTCGTATAATAAAACCTACAATTCTTATGAATGCAATCCTGAAATGTGCTACTTCTAATTCTCCTGCGTCTATCCCACTTTCCTGTTGAGTCTCTGCTTTTGAGCCACACAAGCCTTCTCTGTGTTTCTTGGGAGTTCTGTGGTTTTTTCATACCATAGTCAGGACCACAGAACATAGGTGTGGGCCCTGTCGAAAAAACATATTTTCAAGGACCCGGTAAACATAAACTGCCTTAAATCTGCACAGGGCTCCTTTAAGACCATCAGCCCCTAGTAATGCCCATTGACCCATTATTTCAGTATAAATGGAACTGACTGAGGGATAACTCTTCCTGGTCCTTCGGACTAGAACTGTCTCTCTTCAGTCTGTTAGCTATTTACTCATCCTGCAAATTTAACCCTGAGGATCATTTTTATAAGGAAGTCCTCCCTGTAACCCCACTCCTTTTTCTTAAATTAGTCTATGAAGATCAATTTCCTTTACAACGCGCTTGAAATCAGTAGATCATCTCAGTTTGAAATCACAGGTGCTATTATGGTAACTTTATTAATATCAATCTTTTCTAAGCCACAGACATAGTGAGTTCAGAGATCATATGTTTTTATTATTTTCTCTCCATGATTTAACCCCAATCCCAACATATAGTAGGTGCTTAATGAAAATTTCTTTAGTGAATTAGTGAATCAATCAATATAATAATCTATTAGTAGGTTTTGGTGTTCAAAGCAGATAATCACTTCTCCCCCCGCCCCCAATTCTGAACCAGTAGAAAAAATAGACACAGGGAGTAAAGTAAGGATCAAACAATTTGTGGAAAACTGGATTGTGAAATGAGACTTTGTCCAAGGGCCAAACTTGTACCTCTTTAACCTCTTCAGTTGAAGTTCCCACAAATCATGGACAGAGCAACTGTCAAATGCAGACTTCTATCAAGCAGAACCTTCTTCTCTTGGCTAACTTCGTAAAGGGGATCAAATCAAGAGAAAAAGAACACGCACTGTGAGGAAGTCCACTGCAAAAGAAAGAACCGAAGATAAGGCTGCGCCTGCCCAAACATACTATCCCCAGTCTCATCGGTGATAAAATCCCTCAGCCTTGCATCGGAAGGGAGAATGACATCATGGAGAATAGGCGTAGCATGCAGGACCTGGCTCAAGCATTGCACAGGGTTCAGTGAACTGCCTTGCTCTCTTTGCCTGCCTCTGCCCTTGATGGCGCTGCAGACCTCCCCACGACCCCATGTCTCCTTCCAGAAAACTGCCTGGATAGACTCTGTACGACTTCAGTCAGGAAGTATGTTTGCCCCTATCTGGCACCGTCCCTAGCCCAAATCGCAGCTAATTTGCACTGTCCCTTACTGGCCATATGGGAACATCTGGATCACATTCTGGCCATCTGACAACTCATGTCAGCTCAAGAGAGTAAACACTCAGCTCCTCCCGCTAATCATTCTATACAACTGAAGTTTTGTTTAGGTGACCAGTGTGTTAGTGATGCCCAGAACTTAGACCTCCTCTTGGTAAAAGGAGGAAAGGAAATTGTCATCTAGAATTCATCAGACAATTTCATTTATCTAGAAATAACTGACATTGTGCATTTTGTAGAAAAGGCGCTCAAAAATAAGTTGTGTCATAAATTTTAAAACAACCAAGATTGGGGTTAGAAATAGTGAATTCTGCATTAGAGATGATATTCCCTCTATAAACCAAGATGCTGTCACATGTGGTCAGGACAGAAACTGCCTTGGCTACAACGGGTTCATTTTCTTTATTTACAGAAACAGCCAGTCGGGGACATAAGCTATGCTATTTATGATTTAAATAAGTTCAACTTTTTCCCCCCACTAATTTGTACATGTTCCTTATCATTGTCTTGAATGATACTAGGTTTAAATTGAAGGTCTTATAAGGAAGTATTACTAAATCAAAGACCAAAAGTGTTTCACTTTGGCCAAATTATGATTAAAATTAAGAAACATTTTTTAACATTTTATTGAAATAAACACTGTATCTCTCTCTCTCCCTCTACACACACACACACACACACACACACACACACACATTCAGCATCATACACAATCACTGTGTTTCTCACTGACCTTTTAGGTTAAAGAAAATGATATTCAAAAAAATCAACAGGAAAGGAAAGTGACAAGGTCACTAATGTTGATTGCCTCAAATCCAAGAGGGACTTTAAAGAACTCATTAACCGAGGAGTCAGTATGTCTGTGTTCTTAGGTTTACCTAACGTTCTAGTTAGCTAGGTAGTTGACTATAAGGACACTTAGGGGAATTCAGAATGGTTTGATTTATAGGCTAAAAATTTAACCAGGGGAAATAGTGCAACCTGGTATTCACTTACCCCCCCCCCCGCCCCAGTTGGTATATAAATCTGTAATTTCATTGTAGTAAACCACAAATATACAGACATACATACAGTACTGGGTATAGCAAGAAGTAGTAATGTTTCTCAAACCAAGATTACTTTATGTCTACAGGAAATGAAAGAAATTATTCACCCTAAATTTACTGTAAAATAATCTAGATTAAATTTGTATTTTTGAAAATGAATGTTTTTCTATGCAATAAACCAAAAGGGCTTTTCTATTTTTCTTTGAAAAAAAATATATATATATATATTTTAAATTATGTCTAGATAAGAGAATAGCTACTTTGAAATCTGAAATTGTAGGCTTATTCCTCATACTTTGTAAAGTTTTCTTAAGTTCACATAATGAAAGAATAATTTTGGAATTTCCGCAATCCTCTGGTAATGCTTTGTCAAGTTTAGGGAATGTAGTGTCCCTGAAATAAAGGCACGTTAGCAGCCTGGTCTGTTTCTTGTTACTTCTCAGATCCATTTTCAACTGCTTGGATATAACTTGGGAATAATAGTTTATGAAAGTTGCTAAAAAACCTTGAAACCAACCAGGCTTTCCAATTCACCCCTAGGAGGTGACAAAGTTGCAACTAAAGTGCATCTCCAACTATGTGTTTGGGTCCTAGTGATCCCCAGTCCCACACTAGTCTGAATAGTAACTCAATATACAGATCCTAAAAGGGAATTCACTGACCAAGATAACAAAGCCTGACACTAGTCAAAGGCATAAGGATAGATGTTGTTCAGGAGTAACTATTACAAAAGGGAAGAGGCTCCAGCAAGAACTGAATTCACCTTTACCAAACAATGGGCAGGAGACTGTTTCAAGCCTGGGCTGTGTTAAAGGAAAGGCACTGAGTAGTGTTAAAGAGGTTTGGTTCAAGGGACCAGGCCATATGGGTTTCTTAAATGGCTCACACTCAGAGAGCAAACAGACCTGTCCCAGCTTTATGACTGGAGACAGTGGTGCAGGTTGTAGCAAGCACCATCTGAATTGGCCCTTCTCCTCCAGGAGGGAGCAGGAGTGAGAATGATTCCTTGGAATGTTTGCATCTTGGGTTCTTGAAAAGACAGTTCTGATGGTAGAGGGTTTACATAGCAAAGGGGCAGAGAAAGGATTTATAATGCAAGCTTTCTGCTCATTGGGTTTGTTTCTTGGGTTTTGGCTGGAACAAATAGTACATTCTGGCCACTTTGACCTTTCTTAAGCAAGAACTTGAGGGCACTAGAGTCGTCATCCTGGGGATGTGGCCTTGAGTGGTTAGAATCTCTGTTAGTGTTCGTTCATGTCTGGTAGTGTGTTGTGTAGGTATGGGATAGGCATGGCGGTTTGAAGAAAATCATTTGTGGTTTGAGTCCGTAGTTTTCCCTTGCCAAGGTCGAGGCCTGTGTGAGTAGAGAGTTCAGAAGAACCTAAACAGAGTTTGGTCAAGGAAAGCATCTTTGTCAGAATTCACAGTCGTTACCTGGTCATTCAGTTCTTGTCCCAGATGTGCCAGAGAATTTGAGACCAGAAACCAGGATGGGGAGATAGAGTTTATTGAGTAGGTAAGTATAATATATTTTCAAGAGTGAAAGTGGGTCACTGCTGAAGCAAGAGTGGCAATGGCCTGAGAAGTTCTAGCTGCATCCTTTTAAACCTGTTTTCTGTGTAGGTAAATTTGACTTTGATTGACATTTTTGATGGACAGCGTGGTTATATAACATTTTGGTTTCTGTGTGTGTACCTACCCATGATGCCTTCTGTTATAATTGTATTTATGTATTGTATATTTATGAGTGTCTAATGAGCTTTTGTTGTGATCTTAAAGGCAAGGCAAATTGCACCATCCATTTCTGCACATGTTCAGCTCTCAGAAGTCCCCTGTGGCTTTTGAGCCAGCTCTGTGGCTAGACCTTTCCTGTTCTGTTAGCCCTTAGAGGTGGCTCTGAAGTTGTGGCTGTTAACCTTCAGCAGTGGCTCTGACGGGTGGCCAGCACTGCTTTATCCCTCTTGCCTCATGCTTCCCTAACTGCCTAACAGCTACACATAAATAGGACAAAGGATTTCCTGTGATACGTGATGTTCAAATATTTGAGTGGTGTGTAGTCAGTTGGAGTGGAATGAATAGTATTAGTAATTTGGAAATTTCTAATGCTAGCTTTCTAAGTTATTGTGTGTATCAGTCAAGGTTAAGTCAAGTTCAAAATAATATTATATGATTATATGTCTCACAGATAGATATTCTTATGTAATTATAGGAGCCAGTTATGCAATCTATGTAAGACTTATTTTTGTGTCCGATGCCGGGACTTAAAAGACAGGTAGTTGGGAAGAGAAGTTGGATGCAACAAGCTGGAAACCACACACACACACACACACACACACACACACACACACACACTGCAGCCAATGAGAATGGACTGAAGCCCATATCACTTTTTCACTCTGACCTTGGTGGAATGTGTCCTGAGAGGGCAGGAGACCCTTGTCAAGAAGCAAACATCATAGCTGCCCTTGAAAAGGAATGTTCGGAGGAAGGTGGAACAGTTTAAGGTCCAACTGCTGTCTAGGAGGTAAGTCAACAGATCAGACAGAAGAGAGTGAGCAACAAAATGGCAGATGCTTACTTCCATCCTCCAAATCTTCCCAAGAATCTCTCCTGTGGACCACTCTAACCAGAATCTGATAAAAAAAGTATATTCGGGAAAATGTAGTTCAGCCTAGCCATGTTGATGCATTACAAAGTCATCACAATCTACCTCTCATCAACTTGGCAAACATACACATCTCTTGAAAACATACTTAATCTTTTGTGTGTGTGATTTTTTTTTTACATTTAACTTAATTAATTGGTTTATTTATTTATTTACATCCAAGTAAGTTAGCATGTGGTGCAACAATGATGTCAGGAGTAGATTCCTTAATGCCCCTTACCCATTTAGCCCACCCCCTCCTACAAACCCTCCAGCAACCTTCTGTTTGTTCTCCCTATTAAAGAGTCTCATGTTTTGTCCCCCTCCCTGTTTTTATATTATTTTTGCTTCCCTTCCCGTATGTTCTTCTGTTATGTATCTTAAAGTCTTCATATGAGTGAAGCTATAGGATATTTGTCTTTCTCTAATTTTGCTTAGTATAATACCCTCTAGTTCCACCAACGTAGTTGCAAATGGCAAGATTTCATTCTTTTTGATTGCCGAGTAATACTCTATTATATACATACCACATTTTCTTTACCATTCATCCATCAGTGGACATTTGGGCTCTTTCCATACTTTGGCTATTGTCGATAGCACTGCTATAAACATTGGGGTGCATGTGCCCCTTTGAAACAGTGTACCTGTATCCCTTGGATAAATACCTAGTAGTGCATGGGGCGCCTGGGTGGCGCAGTCGGTTAAGCGTCCGACTTCAGCCAGGTCACGATCTCACGGTCCGTGAGTTCGAGCCCCGCGTCGGGCTCTGGGCTGATGGCTCGGAGCCTGGAGCCTGTTTCCGATTCTGTGTCTCCCTCTCTCTGTGCCTCCCCCGTTCATGCTCTGTCTCTCTCTGTCCCAAAAATAAAAAAAAAATAAATGTTGGAAAAATAAATAAATAAATAAATAAATAAATAAATAAATAAATAAATACCTAGTAGTGCAATTGCTGGGTCATAGGGTAGTTCTATTTTTAATTTTTTGGGAGAACCTCCAAACTGTTTTCCAGAGTGGCTGCACCAGTTTGCATTCCCACCAGCACTGCAAAAGAAATTTCCTCTTTGTCTGCACCCTGGCCAACATCTGCCGTTTCCTGATTTGTTCATGTTAGCCATTCTGACAGGTGTGAGCGGGCATCTCATTGTGGTTTTGATTTGTATTTCCCTGATGATGAGTCATGTTGAGCATGTTTTCATGTGTCTGTTAGCCATCTGGATGTCTTCTTTGGAGAAGTGTCTATTCATGTCTTTTTCCCATTTCTTCACTGGATTATTTGTTTTTTTTGGTGTTGAGTTTGATAAGTTCTCTATAGATTTTTGGATACTAACCCTTTATCTGGTATGTCATTTGCAAATATCTTCTCCCATTCTGTTGGTTGCCTTTTAGTTTTGCTTATTGTTGCCTTCTCTGTGCAGAAGATTTTTATTTTGATGAGGTCCCAATAGTTCATTTTTGCTTTTGTTTCCCTTGGCACTGGAGACGTGTTGAGTAAGAAGTTGCTGCAGCCAAGATCAAGGATGTTTTTGCCTGCTTTCTCCTCTAGGATTTTGATGACTTCTTGTTTTACATTTAGGTCTTTCATCCATTTTGAGTTTCTTTTCATGTATGGTGTAAGAAAGTGGTCCAGGTCCATTTTTCTGCATGTCTCTGTCCAGTTTTCCCAGCTCCTCTTGCTGAAGAGACTGTTTTTATTCCACTGGATATTCTTTCCTGCTTTGTCAAAGATTAGTTGGCCATATGTTTTGGTTTATAATCAAGGTAATGCTTCATAAAAAGAGTTTGGAAGTTTTCCTTCCATTTCTATTTTTTGGAATAGCTTTAAGAGAATTGGTGTTAACTCTTCCTTAAATGTTTGGTAGAATTCTCCTGGAAAGCCATCTGGCCCTGGACTCTTGTTTTTTGGGAGATTTTTGATTCCTAATTCGATTTCTTTGAAGGTTATGGGTCTGTTAAAATTTTCTATTTCTTCCTGTTTCAGTTTTGGAAATGTATGTGTTTCTAGGAATTTGTCCATTTCTTCCTGATTGCCCATTTTATTGGCATATAATTGCTCATAATGTTCTCTTATTGTTTGCATTTCTGCTGTGTTGGTTGTGATCTCTCCTCTTTCATTCTTGATTTTATTTATTTGGATCCTTTCCTTTTTCTTTTATATCAAACTGGCTAGAGGTTTATCAATTTTGTTAATTCTTTCAAGGAACCAGCTTCTGGTTTCATTGATCTGTTCTACTGTTTTTTTGGTTTCGATAGCATTGATTTCTGCTCTGCTCTTTATTATTTCCTGTCTTCTGATGGTTTGGGGTTTTATTTGTGGTTCTTTTTCCAGCTCTTTAAGGTGTAATGTTAAGTTGTGTATCTGAGACCTTTCTTCCTTTTTTAGGAAGGCATGGATTGCTTTCCTCTTATGACCGCCTTTGCTGTGTCCCAGAGGTTTTGGGCTGTGGTGTTATCGTTTTTGTTAGCTTCCATGTACTTTTTAATTTCCTCTTTAACTTCTTGGTTAGCCCATTCATTCTTTAGTAGGATGTTCTTTAGTCCCTAAGTATTTGTTACCTTCCCAAATTTTTTCTTGAGGTTGATTTTGAGTTTTATAGTGTTATAGTCTGAAAATATGCACAGTATGATCTCGATCTTTTTGTACTTGTTGAGGGCTGATTTGTGTCCCAGTATGTGATCTATTCTTGAGAACATTCTATGTGCACTGGAGAAGAATGTGTATTCAGCTGCTTTAGGATGAACTGTTCTGAGTATATCTGTTAAGTCAGTCTGGTCCAGTGTGTCATTCAAAGCCATTCTTTCCTTGTTGGTTTTCTGTTTAGATGATCTGTCCATTGTTGTAAGTGGGGTGTTGAAATCCCTGCTATTATGGTATTATTATCAATGAGTTTCTTTATGTTTGTGATTAACTCATTTATATATTTGGGTGTCTCCACGTTTGAAGCATAAATGTTTACAATTGTTAAGTCTTCTTGGTGGCTAGACCCATTAATTATGATATAATGCCCTTCTTGATCTCTTGTTACAGTCTTTATTTTAAAGTCTATATTGTCTGATATACATATAGCTACTCTGGCTTTCTTTTGTCAACCGAAAACATACTTCATCTTTAAAGACAATAGCAAAGTCACATTCTGCCTAACATGAAACAATTATCCTATATACAAATAAAAAATGTTAATGGCACAAAGATGATAGATGACACTAAGTCTCTCTCTCTCTTTTTTTTCTGTGTGATGTTCATTCTTCTAGGTAAACATATTACCTTTTGATATCCATTAACTGAACTAGGCCATAATACTAATTACTATTAACATCTCATTTTAGATGATCAGGAGATGAGAGAATAGAAAAAAGTTAAAGAATTGGTTATAATAAACACAAATATAATTTATCAAAATAAGGAAGAAATATTCATAACTATTTCCTAACTTGTTTCTGCAAGTACTCTTGTGATTTGTATTTGTATTTGTATTCTTGTGAAGGTATTTGTAATTACCTTCTTCAGCTACTCGTCCCATATTCTCTTTGCCCTCAACATATACTCAGCTGGATCCTTGCCTGGTAGTATTATCCAGACCTTAATTTCTGGGGGCTCTTTGCCACTAGCAGTGTAGCTTGCACTGGATCTTGTAGTCTTCCAATTACTTTCATCACAGGGCATGGGAGTACTGAGAAACCTAATAGATTTCTTTCATTATAGACATACCCATTCTTGACACATATTCTGTAGTAGAAAACCAAAATTCCTTGATTGACAGGATCACTTACCCCAGCCAGTACAGTAATCCCCACCTTTTTTCTCCTGTGGATTCACTGGCACAAGGAACTCAAAGAGCCAGGTAACAGTCTCAAGTCTAGCAAACATGGCTACTTCAATATCCCTATATTTATTAAAACTAAGGAACTAGTATTATTTGCTAGAAAAGATGTTGCATACAGAAAATTTGTTTAGTTCTGATATTTTTAACTTTATCTCCATCTGAGCCAAAAGGCTTTGGCATGCATGTTCTCTGTGGCAATTATAAGAGTATTTTTAGTAGCTATTTGTTCCGCAAGGAACCCACTGAGATTTAGGTTTGCTCTTTCCAGGACTTTATAAAAATTAATTATAAAAAGATAAAATATTCCAGAATTTAATTTTGTTTTATATGCTCAGAGCATTAGCTATTGAATCATCAAAACTCACCTCTCCACTTCTGATCCCATGTACCAAAAATTATTTGGAAATATTAACTATATCCTCTGGTTAGTAAAAGGGAAGTACAAATTAATTCCAGTAAAGCTGAAATATCAAATCAAAATTGGTTAGAAGAAAATATGTCTCTGGAGGTGACTATTTAAAGGGAGAAAAGGTAGTGATGTAATTCTCCATTTAATTGTGTGCTTTGTTAGGGTAATTCTTGAATTTGTCTAAAACATACATTTCTGGCTTTGTATTTATAGTTATCCTGTGCAACACAGTTTGAAAAAGAGGGCTGATTATATCTCTGATTCCAGTAGTGATCTGTATAGCCTTTAATTAGAATTTGATTTTATTTTCCATGTTCTGTATTTCATTGAATTTGGTAATAGCTCTCTCTCCTTATGTCTTCTTCTTTTATTTCTTCCCTCACTTTTTGTCATACTTCTGTTTGAAGCCCCTTTAGGGTTCCCCATTACTTATAGAGTGGTTCTCAATCTTTAGTGATAATAAAATCCCTTGTTGGGACAATCTGCACTTTTAAAGTATGCCCCACAATGAATCTGATGTCACTTTTAAGAAACATTCATGAAATCAGTGAATCTGCTCATGAGGCATGTAGCCCTTTTATTAAGTTGTCACCTGTATGCCTCCTCTTCTGTCGTGACTGCCCCCCTCCCCCCCGGTTGCAATCATATCAAACTATTTCTCCTTCCTTATTTGTTCTCTCATACATCCTTATTTTTGCACGTGATGTTCCCTTTCAGATTTAGTTAATAAATTAATTTGATTGTGGGTCATTTCTCAAGCCTATCAGAGTAACTCAGAATAAAATTTATGATACTTGAATACTTGAGGCAATAAGCTTCATGTCCATAAAATAAGTCATTTTATCAACTTGTAACTAGAATAATTAAGAAATTTACTAAAAGGTCATCTTTTATATGCTTTTCCTCTCTCTCCTTAGAACTCAATACTTTTTGATTGGTTGATTTATTTGTGTAATAAACTCTATGACCTTATAACTTGCAATACAATCTTCTTTTTTACCCACATCACTGCACCCAAATACAAAGGTATTCAGGATAATTACCTTGACATTAAAAACACCAAAAGCATTCCACAAATACATTTTCCAACTAGTTACTCAGTTTACCATTTTTGTTTTGATACGTTTATCTTTTTAAAATTTGGAACTGTTTTAATTCGCAGATTTTTAGGTAGATAAACTCTAAGTCTCCTGGAGTCATTTTCTAAGCTCTCTAACATGTTTATAATAGAACCTCCTATTTCCCTTTTATTATCAGCAGAGGTGGGTAGTGTTGAAGAAGAATTGTAAAGTTAGACCTAATTTTAAGGTTTTTGATTAAAATGTAATACATTTTTTTTCTCAAGGAAGTGGCATATCAATTATACTTCAACATATGGTAGAGATTTAGGTCTATGCTCTACTGAGTGCAATATGGTGGTGTATCTCCTTCATGAATTTATCAGGAAGTGTTTTACAAATTATGAATTAAACCTGTGGATACGTGCATATCAGCCTTGTGATCCCTTTTCTCTGTGATTCAAAGGGATCAAAACATATAAGATGGCATAGAGTGAAACTGGTAGAAAGAGGGTAACAGAAGTAACAGGAAAAGACAGCACATGAGGGACATTTGGAAAGGTTCCAGGACTCAATTCCAAAGTCTAGATCACCACAAAAGAGGGTTGACTGTGTCCCTGGTCCCCTAGCCACATGGGAGTGTTTTAGGGGAAAAGCTGTATGAGGATCAAGTGAAAATGGTATATCTCAAAACTGCAGTCATTCAGACCTAGACAGTTCTTTGTGGGAAGCCTCAGTGGAAAATCTCCCTGGGGGAATAGTGTCCTCCCTGGAGTCTGCAGCCAGAGTTAAGAACATGTGGCACAGGCAGAACTATCTCTAATGAACACCTAGGGCTTTAGAATATCTATTGGTGGAAAAACCATCACTTCTCCAATAGTAGTAAAGATTCTCCTCCAGAAGGGGTATAAGGTTATAATCCCTATAAACAGAACCTGATGCAGATTTTTATGAGAGTGACTTGGAGAGAGTGGTTTGGAGAGAAAGGGATGAGAGATGCAAAACAGGGAAGAAGAAAATCATCACACAGATGTTGTGTCCAGCCTCCTCTCCTGAGGAGCTCTGCATCAGAAACATTGCTTCCACCAAGAACAAGGAGCTCTCTCTGTCTCTCTCTCTTTTTGTACATGTTAATTCATTCATTTTTGAGAGAGTGTTAGCGGGGGAGTGGCAGAGAGAGAGAGACACACAGAATCCCAAGCAGGCTCCAGGCTCCCAGCTGTCAGCACAGAGCCTGATGTGGGGCTTGAACTCACAAACCATGAGATCATGACCGATCATGAAGTCGGATGCTTAAACGACGGAGCCACCCAGGTGCCCCAAATGCTCTCCTTTTTTATCCTCATGTCAGTAATTCCTTGGCTCTTGACTTTCAAAGAGTGTATCCTGGATGGGTGGTAATTGCCTTTAGGCTCAGGGCAATTCTCTGCAGCAGCTTGGAGATGAGCGTGGGGCCTGGCAAGGGTAACCTGTACAGAGTGCCAAAGCACCCACTACGAGGTAGTATGTGTTCTTGCTTGCGGACAGGAAGATAGCGTGTGAATACTAAGAACAACTTATTCCTAAATAGGTACAAACAAACTTGGAGACTCGATACTATACGCAGAAAATAAAGATTAGTCTGCCTGAAGTCAGGCCAGTTGAGCGCCACCTTTTAATTCAGTATTTTTTGTAATGACCAGTTTATGAGGTCCTGACTCTCCAGCATATTTTAAACTCCATGAGGGGGGAGTCTGTGTTAGCTTTTTTTTTTTTATTACTATACTTCCAACTCTATAGAGCAAAGCATAAATTAGATGCACAATAAATATCTGTCAAATGAATCAAATAATAAGCATAGATTATAAAAGATTTCGTTAGAGCTTTACAAAAGAATCAGAACTAACACACACACACACACACACACACACACACACACACATTGGATGCACATACGTGCAGAGAGAGAGATTTATTTTAGGGAATTGGCTCCTGTGATTATGAGAACGAGCAAATACAAAATCTGCAGTGTAAGCTGGTAGTCTGGTGGCAGAATTCCTTCTTCCTCAGGGAACCTCAAGGGTTTTCTCTGAAGGCTGTCAACTGCTTAGATGAGGCTCACCCACATTATGGAGAATAATCTGCTCCAAGTCTTTCAGATCATTCTTTGAGAATAGTTACTCAAAGACCACTGATTTAAACGTTGATCACCTCTAAGAAATACCTTCACAGCAACATCTAGACTGGTGGCTGGCCAAACAGCTGGGTACCATAGCCTTGCCAAGTTGACACATTCATCACAGGGACTGTCATCACAGCTATCTTTGCAGTACTTATTATATTTCTCCAAGCAGAAAAGTTTTCATCAAACTCTCATAAATATATAAAAATCCCATAATAATAATTATATAACTACAATGTCCTTTTTCTGAATCTTAGAGTACTAGAATTTTCAATAATCCAGAAACTACAAATGATTATCAACTGAATAGTAGAACATTGGCTTGCTTTCTTTTTCTGTGCAGGTAAAAATGTTTCCATACACCAGTTAGCTCAGACTAAATCTTTAAATGCAGCACGAAAGACTGTGAAATTTTCTATTTCGCACATAGAATATTTCATAGCAGAATCTCCAGAGTGTTACCCATGATAATATATTTGGTGGATGTACATTAAAACGGTGCCTTTGAAGATCATTTAAAAAACAATAGCTGGTATTTCAGACCAATACTATAGTTCTCAACTGCAGGATCCTCTAGTTTTCCTTTCAGAAGCAGTCGGCTCACATCCTGTAATATCTAAGAGAAGGAGCACCCCCCACCTATTTCGCTGAAGTGACAATTGACAATCTACCTTGCCTTTTCTTTTCAAAGATGGTGACGGTGAGAGAGCTTGTGCCTTTGAGCGTAGCTGAGATGTCCAATGTAGAGTCCTTCACCTGTTCCATATTCTTTTGCTGAGATTTGTAACATGGTGCCATGCCTTTTTGCAAGTTTCTGGCAGATCTGTTGTCATTTCCTGTCGAATTCTTCTCCTTAAATATATGTCCATTGTCATATGTATGTCTGCAGGCACTTGCCTCTCTCCTTGTCTCTTCCCTCTGTCAATCTTGGAGAACTTCTTCTTTACTTTTTCTTGTTGGATGCTAACTTCTGCTTTTACTTCTGGCTGTACTTCCCTTATGACATCTTCCTTGTTTTACTTAAACTAGTTTGGTGTCCCTCCAGAATGCACCCAAATTACCTTGAACCAGTCAGGTCACTTGTCACAGTTTTTGCTTTCAGAATCAGAAATTTTCTTCAGGAAGTACACAATTGTTCAGCATTATGGCTATGCACTGACCATTGGATTCAACTTAAATATTGATAAGTACTTCCTATGACTCCCAAACTGTGATAAGATTGAGAAATATCCCTTGTTGTATTAATATTTACCTACGAAAATAAAGATGAACGTTGATCATGTTAAATGGTCTATGAGGAAAAAAACTTCATGCTTTGATTTTCTCTAGTATCGGGCTGTTAGAAGGATGGTAACTGTGGCAAGGAATTAGTATTTTTTGAATATATTTGTGACTTCCTTTCTGAGCCATTTCTGCTACATTCTTCATAAATACAATCTTAGAGCAACTTCCTGACAGAGATGAATGATTCTGTGTGTTAGAGTAATCCTAAACTATGAAACACCAAGTAAATGTAAAGCAAAATAAAATATAAGCTATTGATTGATTGATCGATTGACTGACAGTGGGGAAAAGGCAGAGAGAGAGAGAGAGAGAGAGAGAATCCCAGCTAGGCCCTGTGCTCTCAGCCTAAAGCCCGAGGTGGAGTTCAGACCCACGAACCATGAGATCATGACCTGAACCAAAGTCATATGCTCAACCAACCTAGCCACCCAGGCACCCCAAGCTTCTTTTTAAAAAATTAATTCCAGTATAGTTAACATACAGTATTATTTTAGTTTCAGGTATACAATATGGTGATTCATTAATTCTGTACTTTGCTCAGTGCTCAGCATGTTGACCTGTCTCATATCGCAACCAACCTTCTGGTAACCATGAGTTTGTTCTCTTTAGTTAAGAGCCTGATTTTTGTTTGTCTCTTTTTTTTTTCTTTTTTTTTTTCTTGAATTTCACCTGTGATTTAAACCAGATGGCATTTCTCTTTCTAACTTATTTTAATTAGCATTATACCCTCTAGATCCATTCATGCTGTTGCAATGGCAAGATTTCATTCTTTTCTATGGCTCAGTAATAATCCATTGTAAATATGTGCCACATCTTTATCCATTCATCTATTGATGGACACTTAGGCTACTTTCATAATATGGCTACCGTGAATAAGGGTGCAATAGACATAGGGATGCGTGTATGTTCTCAAATAGGGTTTCTGTATTGATAAATACCAAGTAAGGAATTAATGGATCATAAGGTAATTCTATTTTAATTTTTTTCTATACTGTTTTTACAGTGGCTGTAGCGCTTGGCATTCTCACCAACAATATATAAGGGCTCTTTTTTCTCCACATCCTCACTAACACTTGAAACTTGTCTTTTTTAATTTATCAGTTCTGACAGGTGTGAGATGGTATTTCATTGTGGTATTGATTTTCATTTCCCTGATGATCAGTGATATTGAGTATCTTCTCACATGTCTGTTGGCCATCATGTGCCTTCCTTGGAAAAATGTCTGTTCATGTCTTCTGTCCATTTCTTAATTGGATTGAGGTTTTTTTGGTATTGAGTTTTAGAAGATCTTTATATATTTTGGATATTAACCTTTTATCAGTTGATTCATCTGTAAATATTTTCTCTCATTCAGTAGACTGTCTTCTAGTTTTGTTGGTTTTCTTTGCTGTGCAGAGCTTTTTATTTTGATTTAGTCCCAATATTTTATTTTTATTTTTGTTTTTCTTACCTGAGGAGACCTGTCAAGAAAAATGTTGCTATGGCCAATGTCAAAGAAATTACTGCCTGTGCTCTCTTCTGAGATTTTTATGGTTTCAGGTCTCACATTTATGTCTTTAATCCATTTTGAGTTTATTTTTGTGTATGGTGTGAGAAAGTGGTCCAGTTCATTCTCGTGTGTGTAGCTGTCCAGTTCTCCCAACACCACATGTTGAAGAAGCTGTCCTTTTCCCATTGCTTATTCTTGCCTCCTTTGTCAAAGATTTATTGGCCATATATAATCATGTTTGTTTTTTTTTCTGTGATCTCTTTTTGGCTTCAGTGACCTATGTGTCTATTTTTGTGCTAGTACCATACTGTTTTTATCACTACAGCTCTGTATTATATTGTGAAATCAGGGATTATAGTGTCCCCAGGTTTAGTCTTCTTTTTCAGGATTACTTTGGCTATCTGGGGTCTTTTGTGGTTCCATAGAAAATTTAAGACTCTTTGTTCTAGTTCTGTGAAAAATGCTGTTGTATTTTGATAGGGATTGCATTATATCTGTAGATGCCTTTGGGTAGTAAGGATATTTTAACTATATTTGTTTTCCCAGTCCATGAGCATGGGATATCTTTCCATTTGGTTATGTTATCTTCAGTTTCTTTCATCATTGCTTTATAGTTTTCAGAGTACAGTCTTTCACTTTCTTGGTTATGTTCATTCCTGGGTATTTTATTCTTTTTGGTACAACTGTAAATAGGACTGTTCTCTTAATTTTTCTTTTGGCTACTTCATTATTATTGTATAGAAATGCAACAGATTTGTGTATACTGATTTTGTATCCTGAGACCTTATGGAATTCATTTATAAGTTCTAGTATTTTTTTTTTTTGGTGGAGTCTTTCAGGTTTTCTGTATATAGTAGCATATCATCTGCAAGTTGTGAAAGTTTTACTTCTTAGCAATTTGGATGCTTTTTGTTTCTTTTTCTTTGATTGCTAAGGCTAAGACATCTAGTACTATGTTGCATAAAAGTGGTGACAGTGGACATCCTTGTCTTGTTCCTGATCTTAGGGGTAAAGCTCTCGGTTTTTACCATTGAGTAAAATGTTATCTGAGAGTTTTTCATATATGATCTCTATCATGTTGAAGTATGTTTCCTGTAAACCTACTTTGTTGAGAGTTTCTTTTAATCATGAATGTATTTTGTACTTTGTCCATTTTTTTCTGTATCTACTGAAAATATTATATGGTTTCTAACCTTTTTTGTATTTATGCAATGTTATCATATTAATTGATTTTAAATATTGACCATATTTGTATGCCAGGAATAAATCCCACTTGATCCTGGTGGATGATTGTTTTTAAATGTACTACTGGATTCGTTCTGCTAGTATTTTGTTGAGGATACTTTCATCTATATTCATCTGAGATATTGGCCTATAGCTCTCTTTTTTTTTGTAGTGTCTTTATCTGGTTTTGATATCATAGTAATGTATGCCTTGTAGAACAAATTTGGAAGTTTTCTTCCTTTCATTTTTTGGAATAGTTTGAGAAGAATAGGTATTAATTTTTCTTTAAATGTTTGGTAGAAGTTACCTGTGAATCTATCTAGCCCTGGACTTTGATTTGTTGGAAGTGTTTCAATTACTGATTTAATTTCACTGCTAGTATTGATACGTTCATATTTTCTGTTTCTTCCTAGTTCAGTTTTGCGAGGTTGTATGTTTTGAGGAGTTATCCATTTCTTCCAGGCTGTTCAATTTGTGGGTGTACAATTTTTCATAATATTACCATAATTTCTTGTATGTCTGTCTTGTTGGTTATTATTTCTCCTCTTTTATTTGTGATTTTTTTAATTTGATTTCTCTCTCTGTTTATAATTATGGGTAAAGGTTTATCAATTTTGTTGATATTTTTAAAGAAACAGTGCCTGGTTTCTCTGAACTGTTCTTTAGTGGGTTTTTTTAAGCTTTTTTTAAATTCTAATTAGTTAGGGGCGACTGGGTGGCTCAGTCGGTTGAGCATCCGACTTCAGCTTAGGTCATGAACTCGCGGTTTGCGAGTCCCAGCCCCGCATCAGGCTCTGTGCTGACAGCTCAGAGCCTGGAGGTTGTTTCAGATTCTGTGTCTCCCTCTCTCTCTGCTCCTCCCCCGCTCATGCTCTGTCTCTCTCTGTCTCTCAAAAATAAATAAATGCTAAAAAAATAAATTCTAGTTAGTTAACATACAGTGGGATACTCGTTTCAGGTGTACAGTGTATTGATTCAACAGTTCCATACAATACCGGGTACTCATCGCAAAAAGTGCACTCCTTAATCTTCAATGCCTGTTTAATCACCCCATCCCGTTCCCCTCTGGTAAACATTAGTTTGTTCCCAAGAGTCTGTTTCTTTGCTTCTCTCTCTCTTTTTTTCCCCCATGTTTGTTTGTGTTGTTTTTTAAATTCCACATAGGAGGTAAATCATATGGTATGTGTCTTTGTCTAACTGACTTATTTCACTTAGCATTATACTCTCTGGCTCCTTCCATGTTGTTGCAAATGGCAAGATTTCATTCTTTTTAGTGGCAAGATTTTATTCTTTAAAATGGCTGGGTAATATTTCATTGGGTGTGTGTGAACATGCACGTGTGTGTGTGTGTGTGTGTGTGTGTGTGTGTAGATTTATGTATCCACCAGTGAATGCACACTTGGACTGTTTCCATAATTTGGTTATTGTAGGTAATGCTATCAGCATCAGGGTGCATGGATCCCTTTGAATTAGTATTTTTGTGTTCTTTGGATAAATACCCAAATGCTGGATAAATGCAAATGCCGGATCATAGGGTAGTTCTATTTTTAACTTTTTGAGAACCTTTATACTGTTTTCTGAAGTGGCTACACCAGTTTGCATTTCCACCAACGGTGCAAAAGCGTTCCCCTTTCTCTGCATCCTCACCAACCCTTCTTTCTTGTGTTGTTGATTTTAGTCATTCTGACAGGTGTGAGGTGATATCTCATTGTAATTTTGATTTGCATTTCCCTGATAATCAGTGATGTTGTGCATCATTTCATGTGTCTGTTAGCCATCGGCATGTCTTCTTTGGAAAAAATGTCTATTCATACCTTCTGCCTAGTCTTTAATTGAATTATTTGTTTTATGGATGTTGAGAATTATTAGTTCTTTATATAATTTAGATACTGTTCCTTTGTCAGATACGTCATTCACAAATATCTTCTCCCATTCGATAGGTTGCCTTTTAGTTTTAGTTTTGCTATACAGAAGGTTTTTATTTTGATGAAGTCCTAATAGTTTATTTTTGCTTTTGTTTTCCTTGCCTTAGGAGACATACCTACAAAGAAATTGCCATTGCCAGTGTCAAAGAAGTCACTGCCTGTGTTTTTCTCTATGATTTTTATGGTTTCATGTCTTACATTTAAGTATTGAATCCATTTTGAAGTTTTGTGTATATGTGCATGATGTAAGAAAGTGGTCCAGTTTCATTCTTTTTGCATGTTGCTGTCCAGTTTTGATAAACCCAATCACTGTCCCAATACCATTTGTTGAAGCAACTATTTTTCCCGTTGGATATTCTTTCCTGCTTGGTGGAAGATTAATTGACCATACTGTTGTGGATTTATATCTGGGTTTTCTCTTCTGTTCTATTGATCTGTGTGTTAGTTTTTGTGCCAGTACCATACTGTTTTGATCACTACAGCTGTAATATAATTTTAAGTCCAGAATTGTGATGTCTCCAGCTTTGCTTTGCCTTTTCAAATTTGTTTTGCCTATTTGGGCTCTTCTGTGGTTCCATACAAATTTTAGGATTGTTCTACCTCTGAAAAACGCTATTTGTGTATCAATGGAGATTGCATTAAATGTGTACATTGTTTTGGGTAGTGTAGACATTTTAACAAAGTATTTTCTTCCAATCCATGAGCATGGAATGTCTTTCCATTTCTTTGTGTCATCTTCAGTTTCTTTCATCAGTGTTTTATAACTTTCAGAGTACAAGTCTTTTACTTCTGTGTTTAGGTTTATTCCTAGGTATCTTATTGTTTTGGGTACAACTATAAATGGGGTTGATTCCTTAATTTCTCTTTCTGTTGCTTCATTATTGGTGAATAGATATATGAATGATTTCTGCACTATGATTTTGTATTCTGTGACTTTAATGATTTGTATGAGTTCTAACAATTTTTGTTGGGTCTTTTGGGTTTTCTATAAAAAGTATCGTGTCATCTGCAAACAGTGAGGGTTTTACTTCTTCCTTGCTGATTTGCATGCCTTTTATTTCTTTTTGTTGTCTGATTCCTGTGACTATAACTTCCAGTACTATGTTATATAACAGTGGTGAGAGTGGACTTCCCTGTCTTGTGCCTGACTTTAGAAGAAAATCTTTTTTTCCCCATTGAGGATGATATTAGCTGTGGGTTTTTTCATATATGACCTTTATTATGTTGAAGTATATTCCCCCTAAACTTACTTTGTTGAATATTTTTATCATGAATGGATATTGTCTTTCTTGAATGCTTTTTCTGCATATTTTGAAATGATCATGTTTCTTAGTGTTTTCTTTATTAATGTGGTGTATCACATTGATTGACTTGCAAATATTGAACCCCTCTTGCAACCCAGGAATAAATCCTACTTGATTGTGGTGAATGATTTTTTTAATGTATTGTTGGATTTGGTGTGCTAGCATTTTATTGAGAATTTTTGCATCCATATTTATCAGGGATATTGGGCTGTAGTTGTCTTTTTTAGAGGAGTCTTTCTGATTTGGGTCTCAAGGTAATGCTAGCCTCACAGAATGAATTTGGAAGTTTTCCTTCCTTTTCTATTTTTTTTTTTTTTTTTTGAATAGTTTGAGAAGAGTAGGTATTAACTCTTGAAATGTTTGGCAGAATTCACCTATGAAGCCATCTGGCTCTGGATTTTTGGTCATTGGGAGATTTTTGATTACTGGTTGTTGCCTTTCTGTTTAAGTTTCCTGTTTCTTCCTGTTTCAGTTGGTATTTATATGTTTCTAGGAATTTATCCATTTCTTCTAGGTCTTCCAACATGTTGGAATACATTTTGTCATAATACTCTCTCATATTCATAAGATTGTATTTTTGTGGTGTTGGTTCTTATTTCTCCTCTTTCATTTGTGTTTTTATTTATTTGTGTCTTTTCTCTTTTTGATAAGTCGTGCTAGGGGTTTATCAATTTTCTTGATTTTTTTTTTTTCAGAGAACCAGTTCATGGTTTCTTGGATCTGTTCTATTATGTTTTTTAAGTTTCTGTATCATTTATTTCTACTCTAATATTTATTATTGTCTTCCTTCTACTGGCGTTGGGCTTTGTTGTTGCTTTTTCAGCTCCTTTGGGTGTAAGGTTAGATTATTTGAGATTTTTCTTGCTTTTTGAAGTAGCCCTGTATTGCCATATACTTGGTTCTTAGTCCTGCTTTTCCTTCATCTCAGAGGTTTTGGACTGTTGTGTTTTAATTTCCACTTGTCTCCCTGTATTTTTTAATTTTCTTTTTGATTTCTTGGTTGAGCTATTCATTGTTCAGTAGCATGTTGTTTAACCTCCATGTATTTGGGTTCTTCCCAGATTTTTTTCTTAAAGCTGATTTCTAGTTGCATAGCATTGTGGTCAGAAAATATGCATGTTATACGACTTCAATCTTTTTGAATTTGTTGAGACTTGTTTTTGGCCCTACTATGTGATCTAATATGGAGAATATTCCATGTGCACTTGAAAAGAGTGTGTATTCTGCTGGTTTAGGTAGGAATGCTCTGAATATATTTGTTAGATCAATCTGTTCCAGTGTGTCATTCAAAGCCAATGTTTCCTTGTTGATTTTGTTGGGATGAACTATCCAGTGATTTTAGTGGGCTATTGTAGTCCACTACTATTATTGTATTACTATTGATTACTTCCTTTATATTTGTTATTAGCTGCTTTATGTATTTGGGTGCCTTTGTGTTGGGTGCATAAATATTTACAATTGGTATATTATCTTGTTGGATTGTTCCCTTTATGATTACATACTGTTCTTCTTTGTGTCCTGTTACAGTCTTGTTTTAAAGTCAGTTTTGTCAATATAAGTATTGCTACCCTGGCTTTCTTTTACTTTCTATTTCTATTTTACTATCCCTTAACTTTCAATCTACCTTTGCCTTTAACTCTGAAACGAGTCTCTTGGAGGCAGCATATAGATGGGTCTTGCTTATTTATCCATTCTGTCACCCTGTGTCTTTTGATGGAACATTTAGTCCATTTACATTCAAAGTAATTATTGACAGGTATTACTGCCATTTTGTCAACTGTTTCATGGTTGTTTTTGTAGTTCTTCCCTGTTCCTTTCTTGCCTTGCTTTTTCTTTGATGGTTTGCTTACTTCCTTTAGTGATAAAGATTCCTTTCTCTTTGTTTTTGCCGGCTTTTGATTTGTGGTTACCATTAGGTTTATATATAACATGCATATAGCATAATGAGCATGGTAGCTGTCAAAACTATCCCAGAAATTTTACTTCTAAATGTATGTATGAAACCCCAAGTATTTGGAAATTAAATAACATTCTAAGTAATCTATTGTCAAGGTAGAAATCACACACTCAAAGCATCCTACTCTTGATTTGGGCTCAGGTCGTGATCTGTGGTTCGTGAGCTCGAGCCCTGCATAGGGCTCTGCTCTGACAACATAGAGCCTGCTTGGGATTCTCCCTCTCCCCCTCCCCTGCTTGACTCTAATTATTTCTCTATCAAAATAAAAAATGAAAATAAAAAAAGGGCTCCCGCTTTCAAGAGGCTTAAATTCTAGTCCCACAGCAGTCCCAGCAATGTGTTGGGGCAGACATCTAGTCAGACTGCAGGACCCGCCCAGCAACACAAGCTTCTCAGAAAGCACCTCAGGTAAAGTACCCTGCAGTTCAGTGCTACTGCATCTCTGGCAAACACCTGGTCTGACAACTCAAGCCCAGTGTGGTCCCAGAGTGGCCCACAACAAGGGGATCAAACTCTGCCCTCCAAAAGCAGAGAGCCATTTAAGACTAATGGTCTAAAAGCAGAAGTGGCTCAGCCACAAGTTTAGCGTGCACACAACACACAGAGGAGACATTCCTGAGGTGCCAGGTTTGTGTGATTAGGGTACACTGCACTGCAGGCCAGCACAGGGCTTCCTCTTCATAAGGCCACTGCTTCCAAGAGAAGGACACTTAGCTAACTTTCCTAACACATAAAAATAGACACAGGGTTAGTCAAAATGAGGGGAGAGAACAATATGTCCCAAATGAAAGAACAGGACAAAATCACAGCAAGAGAGCTAAACAAAATGGAGATAAGGAATATGCCTGATAGAGAATTTAAAGAAATGGTCATAAAGATATTCACTGGAATTGAGAAAAGAGTGGAATACCTCAATGCGACCCTCAACAAAGAGAAAACAAAACAAAGTAACCAATCCGAGATGAAGAACTCCATAATGGCAATTAAAAATGTAGGGAATACATAGTAGAATAAAGGGAGCAGAAGAACACATCAGTCACTTGGAGGACAGAGTAAGGCAAAGAAATCAAACTGAAAAGGAAGAGAAAAAATAAAAACTCAAAAAATAAAAATCGAGTAAGAGAACTCGGGGACACCATCTAGTGTAATAACATTTGCATTGTAGGGATACCAGAAGGAGAAAAGAGAGAAAATGGGGCAGAAAATTTATATAAAGAAATAATAGCCAAAAACTTCCAGAATCTGGGAAAATAAACAGAATTCCAGATCTAGGAGGCAGAGAGATCCCCTGACAAAATCAACCAAAGTAGGTCCATACCAGGACACATAGTGATAAGGAGAATTTCAAACACATCATGAAGAAAGAGTTACATTCAAGGGAAACCCCATAGAGCTATCAACTGATTCAGTCAGAAGTTTGAAGGCCAGAAGAGATCTGTATGATAAACTCAAACCGCTTAAAGAAAAACAAAAACAAAAAACAAACAAAAAACCTGGGAACCCAGAATACTTTACCCAGCAAGGCTATCATTCAAAATAGGAGAGAGAAAGAATTTTCCAGACAAACAAAATTAAAGAAATTCATCAGCACTAAACCAGCCCTCGAAGACAGTGCAGAGCCCAGTGCAAGGTTGAATCTCATGGACTGTGAGATCATGGCCTGAGTTGAAATAAAGAGTTGGATGCTTAACTGACTGAGCCACCCAGACACCCATGGACAATGTGTAACCAATGTATAATACAACACTTAATACACAGTAGGTATTTAATAAACATTTGTCAAATGAATTAATGAGCATTGTATCAATATAAGAACTTCTGTCCATCAAAAAAATTTAATAAAACTTCTCTCGATTTGTCAATTGTGTCTCTGTTGTAATATTGCTCAAGTATTTATCTATTCGTATACTTACATAATATGCATGTACACATAGATGAGTCGCACATATATTTTAAGTATTAGAGAACTTTAATTTTCTTTGATGAAATACATAATGAGATTATTTTAATAATATGTAATATTGCTTGAATATCAGTAATATTGATTTATTGGGTTTGTGTGTATTTTTGTTTTTTACCATTATAGTCTTCCAGTATTTGAATCAATATAGCCTATAAAAGTGAAGGATGAAAGTAACCAAAGGGTCAGCAAACCACCGTTTAAGCACTTCAAAGTTCATCTTTTAAAAACCACATTTCAAAGAATCTATATGAAAGCAATACACATACTTTTTCTATTCTTTCAGTCTTATAATTAAGCATTCCTCAACGGTCCTTTTGATGAGTTATAGAATAGGTTATTCCTGCCTTCAATAAACTCAGCAGTTTGTGAAAACAAAATTTTATCTGATGTTTTATCTTATATAAATTAATATTTATATTGTAGCTTTATGACTTTATTTTCACTTCTTCCTCTTCCATAATCCTCATATAAAATCTGTGTAATATAATAGTTATGAAATGTGATATTGCTGCAATTGTCATTTTTGGTGGCAACTTGTCCTAACTAGTTGGACACCATGATTGATGTTTGCAAATATTCCAGTGAATAAGAGAAAACCAGTGTAGTGTAGAAGCTGTGTCTCATCTTTATTTGTATCCCTTGTAGTGATTGCTACATTCTTACACTGAATGGAAATTTAATGAAAACATAATGGATGGTTATAACTGTTCCCTATTACTGAAATACTCTGACTTGTCACTTGCCAAAACATTCTCTTTCTTCAAGATATTTTTCCTAGGTTTATTAATTTTAATTTACCATGGTTTTTAAAAGTACATATTTCAGATGAAATATATGATACTAAATTTTACTAACTTTATTCATCGTATATATTGGTTCTTCTTCTATTCCGTCTGTGAATGCTAATATGAGTAGCTCTGAAAGTGAATTTCCAAGTTGTGTAATTATGCTGGAAATAATATCAGGATTATGTGATCTGTAAAATATCAAAATATTTCAAGCATATTCAATGCTTCAATAGTGAAGCAAAATTCATGAGAAGTCTTTACTGTGTAAGAATCTACTCCTATATGAACAAAAATGTGCTTACAAGTATATTTATAAAATTTGTTCTTTGACAGTAAATCTTATTCAATCAATAAATTTTGATATTAAAAAAAAAACGCATCTCACTCTTACATTTCCCAAAATCCCTATCAAACTGCTTCTGTCCTAGAGATGTTTCCCTGCATACTTACTGTTCCTTTATACAGATTGAGAAAGGAAATGGATGTTGAGAACCAATCAGTAAATTGTGAAATCTAATTGAATCTCTTTTTAAAGTTTTGGTAAGAAATGGACAGTTTATGTTTGTGTTTCTTGCATTTTTGTTTTCTACAGTGACATAATTGAAAGTTGAATGTCCTTGCTTAATGTATAGCTAGAAAGCATGTTTTGTAATTTTCCACAAATAAATGTTAGCTGTAGGCATTTTGTGCATGCCCTAAATCAGGCTGAGGAAATTCTCTTCTATACCTAATTTGCTAATAAATTCTACCATGAATAGATTTTGAATTTAGCAAATGCTTTTTTGTACCTGTTGAAATGATTATGTCTTTGTTTTGTTTTTATGTTTTTGTTTTTGTTTTCATACTGGTAATATGGCAAATTAAAAGATTGGATTTTTAAAGTATTTTTAAAAAATATTTATTTTTGAGACAGAGATGAGAAGGCAAGCAGGGAAGAGGCAGACAGAAGTAAGACAGAGCAGGTTCTGTGCCATCAGCCCGGAGCCCAACATGAGGCTCGAACTCACAAACTGTGAGATCATGACCTGAGCTGAAATCAAGAGTCAGACGTTTAATCGACTCAGCCACCCAGGTGCCCCCTAGATGTGATTTTTTTAATGTTGTAGCAACCTTGCATTCCTACAGTAAACCTACACTGGTTATGGATGCTTATCCTTTTTTTATATTTTTGAATTATATTTGGTCATCTTCTTTTAGGGAGTTTTGTTTCTGTGTCCATGAGATATACTACTCTGTATAATACCCACTTTGTTAATATCCACTTCTATTTTCGCAGTCACTATGATACTGGCCTCAGAATATGAATTGAAAAAAATTTCAATCTCCTTTATTTCTTCAAAGAGTTTGAGTAGAATTGATACTTGTCCTTCTTTAAAAGTTTGATAAAATTTACCAGTGAAATCATCTGGAGCTAGAGAATTCTTTGTGAAAATATTTTTAATTACAAAATCCTTTTTAATGTTCTGTGTTGTCAAGTTTATTCAAATAGGTTTTTTTTCACAACTTCATTTTTATTATTTTAATGTCTGTAACATTGTGATGTCTCTAGTTCTGAAGTGAGCAATTCTGTCTCTCCTCTTTACTTGATCATCCTTGCTAGTTATTTATCAATCTATTCATCTTTTCCAAACAACTTTAAGTTTTATGTATTTTCTTTAATATTTCTCTATTTTTATTTGTTTTCTGTTCTTAAATTATTTCCTTCCTTATTCTGAGTTTAATTTGCTCTTGTATCTCTGCATTGGGAAAAATAGATATTTATATTTATGTATTTTTATTTCCTTTTAAATATAATCTTTCAAAGTTACAAATTTTCCTGTAAGTACTGTATGTATTCTGAAAGTTTTTATGTTGTCTACTTATCATCATTCAGTTAAACATACTAGATTTTTGTGTTTGTGATCTCTACTTTGACAGTAGATTACTTAGAATGTGTGATTTAATTTCCAAATACTTGGGGTTTCCCACATACTGTTAGAAGTAAAACTTCTGGGATAATTTTGAGAGCAGTTTTACCCATATTATAATCTTATGATAAAAGGGATTCAGTGCTCCATGGTGTGTTATTGATTACATTTTGTTGTTGCAAGCCCACTCTCCCTTAAGCCAAATTGTAAATGAAATTAACGAACTTTTGGAGTGATCTCTTTTTCTTCTTCTGTTCACTTCTAAATTTCTCTTGTTGTCTCGCTTAGCTTAATTTCTCCAAACACAATCTTAGGAATGCGTCCGGAAATAAGCCTACTAGTTGACTAGGTATTTACATTGACCTGCTCCTGCCTGCTAAAAGGAAGTAACTTTCCCCTGTTCCAGTTTGAAAAGTACCCAAATTCTGATTGGGTCATTCTAACTGCCTTTGTATGGGGTATGTGTATACAAAACTGTAGCTTTAATTTGAGTAACAGAGCTACTGGGACAAATTTGGCTGGTGATCCTCTGCTTGTTGTAGACCTTTCCTGGGAAGTAGGGGTCAATTTTGTACTGGACAACTACCACATTATCCATCCATCGCTGTAGATAGAATGTTAGTGTGTTTTAAAAATTTAAGTTCAATTACAGAGACTCAAAAACTATCCATGAATCAAAGTTCATGTCATAATTATTTTAATTAAGCAAAAGAAAGATGCACATATTTTATTCACTGACATTTTAGACAACATTTTACAGCTTTGTCCTCTAGCAAATCTCCTTACTTTGTGTGACAACCTGACCTAGATTTTTGCCTTTCTCTGAGTTCAACTCAATATTTCCACCCATTATTCTCCATCAGTAATGTGTCATTAATCTCCATCATGACGAGTCTGAATAAGTATTTCTTTATCCCAGAATTGTATGTATAGTGTTTCTGAGTCTATTTTCTTGGCAAGATTTTGCATTCTGCATTTGTTCATTTCTTTGAATTCCTAGTAACCTCCTTTATTTACCCTTTACTGTGGATCATTTAAAAAATAGTCATAAACACCATTCACATTCCTGATTTGTTTCCTTACAGGAGTTAGAGAGTGTTGATGAGCTTACTTTTATTCCTCTTTCAGTAATTTATCTCTGTCTTCATATGTGCTTCACAGATTATATCGATTTCAATTCCTGTGCCATTTGTTTTCATTACCTATGCTGATTCTGAAAGTTCTCCATCAACAAGACGACATCTGGTGTATAAAACGCTCTTTATTCTTACTGTTTTAAAATTATACTGTTTTCATTGGTTATCTATTTTAGTTGGTAACACACCATATTATATGTATTTAGAATATACATTTTTATTTAGTGAATGTGGATACTAATCAGATTTCTCTTTTACAATAGGTTATGATAGAGTTCTCTTCCTGTTCTTACACATTTTAGCATTTTGAAACTGCCTATCATTTCTTCCCCTATGGCTGACACGCAAAAGATGTCTCACACTATGTCATTGGATATAGTTTTTACCAAGTTTGTAGGTTTATATTATAACCAAGCTTTAAGTCTGTTGTTTTCTTTGAGTTTAATTACATGTTAAAAGGAATCACTAATCAGAAGAGAACCATGTATATTGAAACACCAGTGACAAGAGAATAATAATATACTACCAAAATCAAAACGTAAAGAATATTATATTAGCAGAGTACCTCAAAAGCACATGGCTGGAAGACTTGATCAAAATAATAAATATATCCTGCAGGGAACCTCATTTCAGCTTTAAGATCAAAATGCTTCTCTCAGGTCTTCCTGTTTGATAAATTGGTTTTGTTGTGGAATTTTTGCTCTAAGTAGAATTTCTTGAGTTAAAGAAAGTCTGTCCTTTTGCTCTTTTATCTGGTGCTGTCATTTTGCTCTTTTAGAAAGCATTGTTTTTAGACTTATGGTCCACACACATATCAACAGCCTTTTTTTCTCTGGATTGTGGGTCATATTCATGCTAACTGCAGATTGATGAGCGTTTCTTTAAGCTAAGTATTTAATTTGGACTTGAGGTTCTGACTCTAATCTAAAACATCTTCCATGGTCAGTCACCTGAATATGCTTATGATTTGGTTTCCTTCTGGGACTCTAATGACTCTTCCTTACATATAGATCATCTTTACACTTGATGAAACATTAACTGACATTTGGGAGGACCGTTTTCTTTCTCAGATTGCTTCATGTGAGCGTTATGTTTTGCAATCTAAAGAGTTAGATATGTGTATATTTGTAGAGTATATGACTTCAGTGAAAATATTCAGAAATGTATATTTTGTTCTTACCTACTTAACCACTGTGCTTGCTATCTTTCTGTATTGTTATGGGCAAATATGTGGATACGACTGTGATAATTATAATTTCTAAATCTGAAATTAATGAGAGAGTTTATTAGAAGTTTCTATTAACATGAATTTTGAATTACAGTAGAGCTTGCTTAAATGTAATTACGATCTGTTAATGACTTCCAATTGATTTTTGTTATGGCTACTACAAGCAGAGAGCACCTAATTAATTTTCCTAAATAAGTAAAATCGAGCATTACCAGTGTCAGAATACCACAGTGTTCTGAGCCAGTGAATTGAGAAATATTTGTAGGAGCAAAAGCAAAGAATCCGTATATTTCAGAAATACAGGAGACTTTAGAGCTCATCCAACAGAATCCTTTTATTTCACGAATAGATTGAAATGTTGCGAGTTTACATGATTTGTCTGTAGACATAATCATGAAACGATGAGCAATAAAATCCAGCCCTTCAAATCCTTTCCACTGCAGTCTGCTCTTCATGACCATATATCTGGAAGTACTGTTTGACTCAAGGAGCTTGTCTAAAAAGTTAGTAACTGACTTACCACTTTCTCTTTCTTTTCCATACCATGCATCATGGTGAACAGATGAGTGGACTATCTATTGTGTCATCACTAACAAATCCAGGTGAGACTAGAGTTGTGTTTCAGGCTTTGTACCTCATGGTTTATTAACAATGCATTCCACACTAAGTACAGAATTGATTCTAGGTGTGATATTTTCCAAGTAATTCAAATCTCCTCCATACCTTAGCTTGAAAAGTAGTTAGTGGTGTGAGGTAATCTAAAATGTTTTTTAAATACCATATCAGCATTTAACTGAATAACTTTTTATTTGTGTAATCTGGGAATCCATGGGTCACAATATCTTGTCTTGAATGATATTTCAAAATAATATGATGATCACAAATATTGACTGCCATACACATTCTTCACAAGGATGAACCTTCCAGTGGTGCTAGAAATGCTAATTATCTGGCTCCAACATACATCTACTAATAAGCAATCTGTGTTTTAACAAGGCCTCTTGGTGATTCCTGTGCACCCTAAAGTTTGAGAACCACTGTTTGAAATTATGAAAATATGGTAAATGACTTCTAATGGAAAATTGTTCACAGGTAATGAAAATTTTCATTCTGCTAATAAATGAAACAGATGAGAAATATTCTCTAGTAGATATTTGGAATTTGAGTTTCAACATGTTTTAAGCTGTATGATCTGCACCACACTGTATCTCAGATTAGGAAAAAAAATCACAAGATGGCATATGCAGAATTGGTAATGCAGTTTTGAGTGTCCAAATGGTTATATTATTAGATAAGATTGTTTTAAATATCTCTAGCCCAGGAAAACTGATGTACCTCTCGAATCCAGTACCAATGGAAACCCTGAGGTGTCTACCTTACCCCAAACCAAATCCTCACTAAACAGATCTGTACTGTATCCAGTACCCACTATCATGTAGCATATTTAAGATAAGCAATAAAATTACCTAAATGTTTCAATAAACCCATTCCTTGCTTGGGTTTCATATAAACTGGACATACTCTATTACCCTTGAAGAGTCACAGTGTATATTTCACATGTAAAGTCTCTAAAATTGTCATAGTACAGAAGCCAGATTAATTTTAAGCCCAAAAGTATCAAATTACTTTATTATGGATAGCTTTCCTCAAGTCATACATTTAAACATTTCATGAAACTAGTATTTTTTAAAAGTGTTGATCTAAACATTAAAAGCTGTGTAATCATAAAGTTACAGTGTCGTCTTTGTAGGACCTAGTGGTATATGTAAAAGATGTTTAACCAAGAACAAAAATTTTCCACTGAGGGGTGCCTGGGTGGCTCTGTCAGTTAAGCATCCCACTTTGTCTCAGGTCATGATCTCACGGTCCATGAGTTTGAGCCCCACATCAGGCTCTGTGCTCACAGCTCAGAGCCTGGAGCCTGCTTCGGATTCTGTGTCTCCCTCCGTCTTTGCCTCTGTGTCTCTCAAAAATAAAGAATAAAAAAAATCTTTCAAAAAATTTTCCACTGAAAATATTCCTTTGGTAAAAGAATAAGTATAGTTTCATTTCACAAGAAGTAGTATTGCATAATGGCCTGGATTACTCTCTCAGTTCCCGCCCTCATCACCTAGGTAACCTTGTGCATAATAATCACTATCTCTGTGCTTCAGCCACTTAAACTATGAAATGGGAATAATATTAATACCTTACTCATAAGGTTGTTGTGAATCTTCAAAGTTTCTAGCACTGAGTAACACAACTCCTAACACACACTAGGAATAAGTGCATATGTACTATTATCATGATTGGCTTAACTAAATATATTTACAGATCTTCAGGCCCTCATATTGTAGGAAAATTTCTTTTGGTAAACTGGTAGCTATATATTTAAAATCTTAATATTTAGTACTTCGTTGAGAAGAAGAGAGAAAAATATGATAAAATCTTTTATTTTGGTTTACATATATGGAAATAAAGATGTATTCTATTCTTATTGAAGTTCTTTTTCTAAAATTTTTTTAACATTTATTTACTTTTTGAGACAGAGACAGAGCATGAATGGGGGAGGGTCAGAGAGAGAGGGAGACGCAGAATCTGAAACAGGCTCCAGGCTCTGAGCTGTCAGCACAGAGCCCGACACGGGGCTCGAACTCACGGACCGTGAGATCGTGACCTGAGCCGAAGTCGGACGCTTAACCGACTGAGCCACCCAGGCGCCCCTCCTTATTGAAGTTCTAATAAAGCAATGCATTTTATTACTTGCTAATGCAGACTCTTATAATACTAACATTAAGAAAAAAATTAAATAAAAAATCCCCAGATGTAAATTACTGAGAATATAGTAACCTGATGCTAGGCACTGAATATTAGTAAAAGAATAAATTACCATATACTCACTGTGGTATTAAGAACTAAAATGAATAAACTCTATATGTCTACTATATTACTAATTAAAAGACCTCTCTTATAGGGAGATGCAGAACTCCAAAATGCAACTTGAATATCACTACATCCTGTATAACAAATAAAAACACAATTTTGGCATTTCAGGAGCTTCCTACCACTCAATTAGATTTAGAAGAGTCTCTGCTATAGATAGAAAGATCGATTTTTCTGTTTCCTGGACATTAAAATACATTGAAAGAAAGATAGTTTCTTTAAGTTAAATAAAATATGTACAGCCATATTCTACTTGGATAATATTTGATTTCATGAAACTATTTTTAAATGCAAGATATATAATGTATATCATGCATATGAATGTATGGAGTAACATGCACCAGGTGTCATTCATACCCATTTCTGTGAATGATGGAATTTTAGATGTCATATTTTTGATTTTTGCTTATGTTTTTTTATTGTACTGAAATGTGTTCTTTTGTAAAACAATATAAAACACTGTTTACAATTTAAAAAACTACCTAGGCACAAAGTCAATTATCATCTCATCTCTCAAGACTTTCCTGATCTTCCTCAAACAACACAGTTGATTTGAACTTTGAAACCATGGAGCACTTTATGTTATTTTCTTAGGACCAATCAAATGTTTGAATACAATACATTACCGCTACTCACGTGATTCATAATAAAGCTTCTTGAGAAAAAAAGTTGTACTTTCCCAGCCTTGAATGACAGTTGATACCCTGTTTCAAATATAATTGGTATTCAATAAATATTTGATGAATTATTTGAAAAAGCTTATTGACTCAATAACCTAGTTGTAAGCCTAGATAGTACTTTTGTAGTTATCACAAAACAAACTGCTGACATTTTGTAGGGACTTTTTGTTGGCTTAAATTAAAGGCTTCAAGTCAGTGATTTGAATAAAAGATTCAACAAGGTTAATTGCCTTAGTAATGTTTGGGGTATGTGAAGAACTAACTATAAAGGGCTGGAAATTGTCCCAGAAATGTGCGCTCTCTCTAGCAATGGCCCTGCTGAGCAGACACATGACGTTTCCAATATGGCCTTAGCCAAATAATAGCAAGCTCAGCCCTTCTAGAAGGATTCAGATATCTTACGGTAAAATCCAATATAGTAATTTTAAATTATATAGTAGAATGCAAGTGGAATGTGTTTAACTATGGCTCTGTATTAACGCTATAAGTCACTTGACCTCCCCCTTCTTTTTGCAGACAGTATGGGAGTCTGATGAACTGATTTTGGTTCCTTCCAGCTTTAAGTGTCTATGCTTTTTCTTTTCATGATTTGAATATCTACTACAACTGATAAATGAATTCAGTAAGGTTGCAGGATACAAAATCAATATAGAGAAATCCGTTGCATTTCTATACACTAATAATGAAGTAGCAGAATGAGAAGGAAAATAATCCCATTACAGTTGTGCCAAAAATAATAAAATACCTAGGAATAAACTTATCCTAAGACCTGTAGTCGAAAAACTATAAAACAGTGATGATAGAAATTGAAGATGACACAAACAAATGGAAAGATATTCCATGCTCATGGCCTGAGAGAACAAATATTGTTAAAATGTCTCTACTGCCCAAAGCAACCTACAGATTTAATGCAATCCTTATCAAAATACCAACAGAATTTTTCACAGAACAAGTAATCTCAAAATTTGTGTAGAACCACAAAAGACCCTGAATATACAAAACAGTCTTAAAAATAGGACTGAACCTGGAGGTATCATAATGTCAGGTATCAAGGTAATACAAAGCTTTAGTTATCAAAACAGTATGGTACTGGCTCAGAAAGAAACACATAGATCAATAGAGCAGAAAAGAGAGCCCAGAAAAAAACCCACAATTACATGGTCAATCTCTGATGAGGGAGGCAAAAATAAGCAATGGGAAAAAGACATTCTTTTCAACAAATAATATTGGGGAAACTAGACAGCTATATGCAAAAGAATGAAAGTGTACAAAATTCTCATACCATACACAAGAATAAACTAAAAAATGGACTAAAGACCTAAATGTGAGACATGAAACCGTAAAAATCTGAGAAGAGAGCAGAGGCAGTCCTGTCTCTGATATCGGCAGTCACTTTTTAAATATGTGTCCTGAGGCAAGGGAAACAAAAGCAAAAATAAACTATTGGGGCTACATCAAAATGGAAAGTTTCTGCACAGCAAAGGAAACAGCCTATAAAACTAAAACACAGCCTACAGAATGGGAGAAGATATTTGCAAATGACATATCTGATAAATGGTTAGTATGCAAAATACTGAGAGAGGTTATACAACTCAACACCAAAACACCCAAATATCCAGTGTAAGAAACGGCCAGAGGACGTGAACATTTCTTCAAAGAAGACACACACATGGTCAACTGACACATGAAAAGGTGCTCAACATCACTCGTCATCAGGGAAATGCCAATCTACTCCACAACAGATATCATCTCACACATGTCAGAATGGCTAAAATGAAAAACACAAGAGACAAGTGTTGACAAGGATGTGGAAAAAAAGGAACCATTGTGCACTGTTGGTGGTAGTGAAAACAGGTGTGGCCACTGTAGAAAACAGTATGGGCGTTTCTCAAAAAATTAAACATAGAGTTCTGTATGCTCTGGGAATTCTACTACTGGGTATTTACCCAAAGAATATGAAAACACTAATTTGAAAAGACACGCACTCCTGTGTTTACTGCAGCATCGTTTACAACAGCCAAACGGTGGAAGCAACCCAAGTGTCTTTCATAGATTAATGGATAAACAATGTGTGGTGTATGGGGGCGCCTGAGTGGCTCAGTTGGTTCCGTGTCTTACTACAGCTCAGGTCATGATCTCATGGTTTGTGAGTTCGAGCCCTGCATCGGGCTCGGTGCTGACAGCTGAGAGCCTGGAGCCTCCTTCAGATTCTGTGTCTCCCTTTCTCTCTGCCCCTCCCCTGCTCACAGTCTGTCTCTCTCAAAAATAAACATTTAAAAAATTAAAAAAGAAAACAAGAATATGTGGTGTATGTATACAATGAAATATTAGCCATAAAAAAGAATGAAATCTTACCTGCAATAACATGGATGGATCTAGAGGGTATAATCCTAAGCGAAAAAAGACAAAATCACCATATGATTTCACTAATATGTAATATTGAAGAAACAAATGAACAGAGAAAAAGAGATAAACCGAGAAACATGCTCTTAACTACTGAGAACCAACTAATGGTCACCAGAGAGGAGTGGATCGGGGAAGGAATGGAATAGGTGAAGGGGATAAGAGTATATTTAAGGTGATGAAGGCTGAGTAATGTATAGAATTGTTGAGTCACTACATTGTACACCTGAAAGTAACATAACACTGTATGTTAACTATACTAGAAAAAAAAAAAAGAATGGTTAGTATTTCTGTATTTTGCAAAGCATTAGTCACCATTCCACATACTTGACTGGTAGGGTTTGGGTGTATACTGAGTTTTCCTTCTGAAGCTAGTGTCAAGGCTGTGAATTACGGGTCAGATTAATTTATGCATGTGTAGCCTTCCCTGAGTTTTTGCTTGGGATAATATGACATTAAAGCCAAGAATTATCCTATTCATTGGAAAGATACTTGTAAGCTGCAATGCCACTACAAAAAAATTTCAGAAGTTTGAGGACATTAAGAAGTTATGGGGAGTAATCATTTTTCTGTTTTTCTGTTTCTTTCATGTTAAGTATATATCCTGAGTAGAGGATTTCCTTAATCATGATCTCTAGATGTTGAATAAGAACATTGAATTCTATGCAACAAAACTCTTGCTTCAATGCAAGAATATTTTGTGGTAACTAATCAGAATATTAGTAATGACTAAGTACTGGCCTGGGGTGCCTGGGTGGTTCAGTCAGTTAAGCGTCTGAATTTGGCTCAGGTCATGATCTTGCAGTTTGTGAGTTCAAGCCCAGCGTTGGGCACTGTGCTGACAGCTCAGCCTGGAGCCTGCTTCAGATTCTGTGTCTGTCTGTTTCTGTCTCTGTCTCTCTGTCAAGAATAAATAAACCTTAAAAAAGTAAAATGAAACAATAGTGAAGTATTGGCTTAGATATTTAATAAGAGCATGTAGCCCTGGGATGCACAGTAAAGAACTGACTGTTAAATGACTTTCATCCAGAGATGACATTCTGATTTTCTCTTACATTGAGAACTATTCCCTTCACATTTACCTGTGTCTAAATGAGAAAACTAATAGGCACGTATTTTAGTTTAACATGTAAGCAAGCAATTACGATGCCCTTATGTATACCTGGAGCAGTGTTGTATGTATGTGTCATGTATAAAAAACCAAGAATATTGACATTGTATAATGAAGAATGAAGTTGAAGCCATACTTGCTATGTTTTAAATTAGGAGTAAGCAAGGAAAAGAATGAAGAAAACAAAAGCTTCAATAAAGAGTCCCTAAGTTATTCATACAAATCCTGTTATTTCTATTGATTTAGTAACTAGTAAACCTCATTTTCCACTCTGTGAAGTGATAATGCTCCTGGCCATGAGCTCCTTTATTTCAAGACTCTAATTTGAAATACTTCAATCACCTCTGAAAGTTGCAGAATAATCCACATGGTGATGTCCCAGAAGGAATATCATATTGCAAATGTGCTATACTTTGCAAGTACAAACAGAATGTTAAAAGATCAGGTTACCTTTCTTCTTGGAAATCTACACTACACCTAAGATGTGAAATACAGCTTTTATTTTGCTGGAGGCCCTCAGAGGTACAGCTGCTGGTTGGCAACACCATTAAGTAGGTTCAAGTTGGGAATGGAAGGTTAACAACAGTCTGTGTAATAGAAATGTAGACAAAAGATAATCCAAGTTTCCAGCTTTCAAGGGATTCACTGGCAGTAGCTGACTGTGAGCTCTCAGTATTAAATCTAATAAAGTCCTCAGGCAGAGCAATGGCGGGGTTGTTACCTTTGAGAAATGGCACTGTGGTTTTCCGCATTTGGATCAGAAATAGGCACGCTGGCAGCTTTTCTATTTTAGGGGAACCTGAGCTGAAATCAAGATTTGTAATAGTTCTATATCTCTAGTTTTTACAAATGAATTAACATTTCCAGTATGAAAAACCTGAATGGAAACACTGCTAGGATACTGCTTCCTTCCAGTCATTTTCCAAGTAATAAAGCGATACAGACACTGACTTATAATTCTGCAACTGTGTTTTATCAAACTAAACTTTATCCTAACTTAATTTTCTCTCAAAGCTAACAGTGTCATCATGGGAAGAGTTTCTAATGTAAGGGTTACTAATCACCTTCGACTTAATTTGAACAGAAAGCAGAATTCCAGCTAGAGAAGAATACTATAATTTGCAAAGGTTTGAAAAGTTGCAGTTACAATTCCCTTTTTCAAGATGCCCTTCACGTATTTCCTCTGAGTCATTTCTCCTTTACTCCAGAATAACAGAGTTCACTGAAGACTCAATACAGTCACTTTATCTAGGAAGAGCTAAATAGAAATGATATATTCCTTGACAAGGGCTTAACATGCTCACTACACTTCGGCATCGGAAATCTTTACTTTTCATAAAGAATTTGCCCGTGACCTTTTATCTAATTATTTTTTAAAGAAAAATCTGACACCAATGAGAAAGACACCACTGTATCAGTCTGATCTTCTTTGAATTAAAATATGCCTGTATGTCTAATATAGATATGTAAATATATAAACTGAAAATGCAGAAAACCACGAGTAGTAAAAACACAACTTACACCAAACCGTAATACCACTGAACCACTAAACAAAATGGAAACTGCCAGTGGAACCACCATCCATGGGTAAATCAGGTGGATGCTACCTTTATTTCAATTCCAAAACTTCTTGTACTTAAAAATCCTTATGAGATACATTAGATGGCTTAGTGCACCTTTAACAACTGCTAGATTCAGAGTGGGGATTTCATTCAGTCCAAGGCTGGAGGAAAGTGAATTTAATGTAGTCTTTCTAAAATGAGAGAGGGTGAAAATTGGATTTTCCATTAAATAGGACATAATCAATAGGAAAAATCAAGGAGAAAGTAAACTGCACAAGAAAATGGAAGTGCTAAACAGGATGCACTGAGTAATGTCTGGGTCAGCCCTTTGTTCACCTTTGTTTTCTCTTAGATTACATTTTATGATCTGAATACACATACCACCTGCTTTAACACCAATGCGCATACACAGTCCTCTCCAGCCACTTTTCTTTCCCTTGACAATAAATCCATCAAGTGTGAATGTTCTAGGACATCTTCAACTTTGCTTAGATATTGTATTAGAGGGAAAAAAAACGCAGTAGGATATATAAACATATGTGAAGATATTTGTCACAGGAATTGGCTCACAGGGCTAGAGGCTGAGAAGTCCACAGTCTGTTGTCAGCAAGCTGAGGAACCAGAAAACTCGTGGTATATTTCAGTCTGGGTCCAACGGCCTGTCATCCAGGATCACTGATGCCTGAGGGCAGGAGAAGATAGATGCTCTAGTTCAAGAAGAGAGAGGGAATCGGTCCTTCTTTCATCTTTTGTTCTGTTGGGGCCATCAGCAGACTGAGTGAAGAGAGTTTCCCTCACCACTATGAGTGGCCATCTCCCAGTCTACTGAAGCAAATACCAATCCCTTTCAGAAATTCCCTCACAGACAGATCCAGACATAATGTCTGACTAGCCATCTGGACATCTCTTAACCCAGTTGACACATAAAATTAACCATTTCAGATACAAATTGGGTATTTTGCAACAGGAAAGATATTTGGATTCTCTAATAAGGGATATGCATTGTAGAGAGAAGTTGTTTACGTTACATTAACACAATAAATCATTTAAAAGGAGACATGTACTTACTTTGTGATGCATACTTCTAATTTCTCACACAAAATACACTGGGGCAGAGCACCTTAGGGATGGTAGGGCACAATGAAGCAAGCCTAATGTAAGATCATTCAGATTATTGCACAGCCTACATCCTTCCACCAAACATTGAGTGAAGCAGGTGTGTGTTCTTCCTTCGTGTGGATGGTGGTATTAGGCCATAAATGCTGTAACTGTGAATCGGAAAATTGCTGGTTCATAGCTCTGGTTTCACAGCTGGCAAGTAGATTGCACAGACATTCCCCAGAGATAGCATATGGTCTTTGAAGACCTAGATACTGTTGAAATTAATTGAATTTATATGACCTCTGGATCAAAAGAAAAGTCATGATGGCACTAAATGGTCCTATTACGGTGGCTGCATATGAAGTTAGCATGAAAAGATAAACACCAAGTACACTTCAGATACTTAATCAGTAGCACTGCCCACATTAGCTCTTTAACTATGCCATGTTTTCAGTGCCTTTTGCAACTTCTCATAATCTGACACATTTTCTTTTGGACACTGTTGTAACAAAGTCAAGCCATCTTCTTATGGAAGTCCGGAGAAACGTTTATGGCTCTACACCATAGTGTAATTTAGACTTCTCAGCCAAAATTCCTATCAGAATTAATTTGTAATCACCCCTTCCCTGAAATAGAAAATGCCCCGACAGAACATAAATGAAGAACCAAAGAAACAAACCCCAGTGAAACAAAAGAACTACCGATGCAATTACATTTTTAAGGTGAAAAAGAGAAGTGATTAGGTGCTTCTATTTTTTACCATTTCCTTTATGCAAATTTAAACTGTTTTAAATAAAATACCCCCCCTATAAAGAGCTGATCTTTAGTAAGTAAAGAAGTTCCATTTCAGCTTCTATTTAAGGATGGAGGTAAGGGAAATAGGAATATGTGGATATAAGTGTTTATAGGAATCTTAGAAGATTTTGATAAATTATATCTTGTTGAAATTGTAAAGCCGACAGACTGAATTTTGCTTATTAAACTCTTGAAAACTATCACCTATTGCAATACTAATAGTTGATCTTGGTTTAAACTAACAATTTATAAAAAGGATCTTAGCAAATAATTTATTTGGAAAAAATTAATCACTCATTTGTCTATGCGGATGATTAGTTTGATACTAATGTGGAAAATGCTAGACTAAGAAACAAGGCTTTTCTGTCCTAATACCTGACAAAAGGGTTAGTAGTGGGAAAAACTGAAAAATTAACGTCTACCAAGTTGCATTTAATGGCAAAAAGTAAATTTTTAATCCTTTTAAATGCTCTGTGCTACACAATGGGGTTCTCAAATTTCGGAATTTAAGATGTATGAACTCGTAAGGGTTTAAAAATGAAGCAGGGTCTAGAAAACACTAGATATAAATTTCTTTTCCAAAGCTAAAGAGATTTAAAGTCTCAGCAGGTTTAATAAACTAATTTCTGATATCCTATTTTTACATTTAATATATAATAACATTAATAAAAATTGATCACTCTCCTTGAACCCACTTGAAGGAAAAACAAAACCGCTAAAATCCAGAAAGCTCTGTCACGTTTTATGCTTTTTTGCATGGAATTTAAGGATGGACAGTTCAGAGGCTACTTAACAGAGCTCACTTGTTAGGTTTTTCTGAGGCACAGATAGTCGTGATGAAACAATATGATAAGTGCTTACATCATCATATATCAGAGTGTCCCTCAAGCTGAGGGGGGTAAGGAATGACTAATTTCCAGATACCACAGGGAGGGAGGCATTACGAAGCTCCATTAAGCACCACAATGCTGTCTTCTGACTGTGGCAGTGACACCAAGGAGGAATGACGGCTCCAATAGAAGACATTTTAGAATCAATATTCAAATTTTCATTAATATTTTGCTTTGACTAGAATACACGTATAAGCCAGAATCAAAGCATTAACTTAGATAAATTCAAGAATGGGAGTCACAGACAATGAAATGGTTTATCCCAAAACATTTTCTGAAGTAACAGTAAAACTACTTCTAAATAAGACCCTCCTTCACAAACTAAACCAAAGAAATGACTGAAGTAAACAGAGAGTTACTTCCAACAACACCCTTGCTTCTTCCGGTTACCTCCATAGTTGCCTGGCAGTGGAGTCCTTTCCTGCTTCTTACGTTCCTAGGCATGCTCAGGGTTCTGAAATGATTTTTTACTAAAGGTAAGCCAGTTAGTCAAACAAAAGCTACTGTCTTTGCAGTAATGAGTAAATATGGGACACATGTGGATACTCTAGAATGATAAAATTCCCATTTACCAGATGTTCTGTCTTCTAGAATTCTGCAGGATCAGCACATTCAAGAACAGTCGAACCTTGTCCTGCCTTCTTATGAAAAGTCTTAATTCACTGGTTTGAAGCACGGCTCTCTGTTCTCTTCCTCAATGGATTCACAACCCCAATGCACACCCGGAGATGTGAATCACCTCAGGCATCAGGGCAGGCTTTGTTGGAAGATTTCTGCCATGTCTAATGATACTCTAGTTATTATAGTTTTTCTTTCTGTCCCAAATTACCAGTAGTGTCCTCATTTTCCTTTCTTGGCTTTTTTTGTTTTTTGTTTTTTGTTTTTTGCCTCTATTTTCTACCATGTTTATTAGCTTTTGTGTGAAAATTCTGTCCCTTTTTTATAGACTTCATAAACTCATAAGAGACTTCTTTTTTTTTCCTCCAAGTTATAACAGCAAAATACAATACACTAGGTGTACTCTTTGAAATTTGGATTCCTTCTTTTTCTGTCTTTTCGTCCCGTCCTCCCTCCCTCTTTTCCTCCTTTTCCCTTTACTTCCCTTTTTCCCTCCCTCCCTCTTTCCTCCCCCTCTTTCTGGCTCTCTCTTTTGCTTTTTGCTGTATATCCTTGGGCTGATCTATTGACAGCAGAGCAACTGGAAGTGTTTAAGGTGTGTGTGTGTGTGTGTGTGTGTGTGTGTGTGTGTGTTTGTCAATATATAACCATGTTTTTTGAGATGTGGACAACCGATCTCCTTAAGGTTTTACTGGTAGCAAATCTATGGTGTTTATTATGTTAAAACGTGGTAAGTACTGAAAATATAAATAGGTTCATAAAAGCTTAAATTCATGGATAAAGGATTTATTATATTGCCACTATATATGACAACCGTTTGTTTTCATATTTACATTCAATTTCTTTGCCAAAGACTCTCCTAAGTATATAATAGGTTTGACATAGGATTTAGTCTTGTATTCTTCACACCTGCCCTAGTCATCACCAGCATTATGCCTTCCAGAAATTTTTTAAGTTATTGGCCCCCATGTAAATAACTCAAGAATACAAGCAAATATGCAATTCACAGGTTTTATTAAATATAACAAAGGGTAGTTAACTTTTGATTCTTTGGAAATAATTTATTCCATTCACATACTTTTTTTTTTTTTTTTTGCTTTTAGTGTGATAGACACGTACTGATGTTAAGACACATTTAATCTATTTGATCTATGAATATATTGGGAATGGTATTAACCTATAATGACAGTTTTAATTGTTAATGCTCATTTTTTTAAATTTTTTAATATGCAAACTTGATTCCCAGAAACAAGGACTTAATTACAAACTAAACTTCCTTGGAAAAAATCGTAGCTCTGAAATGGTTTTTAAATCAACATATATTGCACTTAAATTGCAGATAAGCTCTGAGGTGAGAACCACCCCTAGATGATCAGGCAAAGCCTGACAAGAAGCCAAGAATCAGCTCTTGATGGGGGCTCCGTGAATGCATGCACCACTCTTAACCAAGGCATTTTCACTTGCTGTAATTTGCATGGTGTATTTCCTGTCTACCCTGCCTGAAAATATTTCCTTTTGGACTTAGCTACAAAGGTATTTTTGATGTCTTTTGTCTGTCTGTTGTTGAACCCTAAAACAACATCCCAAAAGAGTGACAGTTATATTTTATTGTCTTCTCTCTACATAAGAATGAGGAAATGTTGTATGAAAGATAGGCATGTGCATTTGATAGACTTTTTAAAGGAGGAAAACATTTCTAAGAGAAGCTTCAAATATTCAAAAAATGCAAAATGAAGATGACTTTATTGCTGTAAAATCCATCATGTAAAATTAGACCTAATATTTGTGGGAGAGGAATTAATGTCTATGTTATAATTTTAACTCAAGAGCACAGTTTGAAGGATCAGTCAATAAAGTATACTTCATAGATAAAAGATACTTAAAATATTTTCCCCTGATCATTACTACCTTAAAACTATTTTCAAATCTAGGGGCCCCTGGGTGGCTCAGTCAGTTAAGCGACAGACTCTTGTTTTTAGCTCAGGTCATGGTTGTGAGCCCCACGTCAGGCTCCGCACTGCCAGTGTCCAGCCTGGTTGGGATTCTCTGTCTCCTTCTCTCTTTGTGCCCCTCTCCCATTCAAGCTCTCTTTCTCTCTCCCTCAAAATAAATAAAAACTTTTTAAAAAATTAAAAAAAAAAACCCTACATTCAAGTTTTAGGATTACTAGAATGGAGCCTAGATTTCTACAATGAAATGTTTAAGAGTATTACGTTAATATTCTATGAAGAAATTTCACAAATGTTTAATAATTACACTTTCAATCCTTAGTGGAATAAAGTGCCTAAAACCACTCAAGCTGTAATTTCTGGGTCTGCATCACTTCTCCGCCAGAAGTGCTCTGATATTTATATGACGCTTTTCTTCTACCCTTAACATCTTGTTGACGGTTTACTATATTTGAGACTTACACTGTAGCCTGTCTGCTTTATGGAGCAAACATCAATTCCAGTTTGAAATACACGCGAGTAGCATTTCCTGACTCTGCTTGGCTTACGAGGTTAGTCATTCTTCAGTCCTGATTTTCTGCAAGAGCCAAACAGGTGCTTTTTAATGTACTTCAAGCATGCCAGGCTGAGAACAACAGGCTTGTTAAATAAATGTTTTTCAGAGACTTAATCTGAGGGTCATTAAAGGTAGGAATAGACTTCTAACTGTGACTTGCAATCTTGTGTCCTGGAGGCATGCGTGGATGTAATGAACTGACATGGATGTTTCCAGGAGCGCCTGTCTTGTGCCAAACTGTGAGCTTAGTGTTTTCGGGTATATACGCTGTCAGTCAGTCGCAAAAACACAGTGAAGTGAAGTTGTTAGGTAGGAATTGAGGCTCAGAGAAGTTAAGTAACTTGCATAAAGTCGTGCGCTGGTTAAGAAATAATCGAGGTAGATGCTGGATTTGAATCCAGATGTTCAGACTGTCTATTGTGCACCGCGTTGGAAGCCTACGGGACGTTAAGAGGCCCATCTGCAACTACAATTCTGCCTTTGGTGAAAGATTTCCTGTACTTTTACAAAAGAGTCGCTTAAGTCCTGTTCTGGGAACATTGTTCCCACTTCAGGACTTGTTTGCCCTGTGCAAAGTTATTTAATCTGAGAATCTTAGGTTTCTCTCTCTAAAAATAGCGAAAATGATACTTCAGACTGTCGCCCAAGGGTGTCATGAAAATTAATGTAATAATCATGGTCATCAGTCACTTTAAGCTACTAAAGAAAATTTCTGACTGGTAGATAAATCCACAAATTCTATTTTTATCCTCCTCCAGAGCCCCCACCGTGTGCCCGCTCCCCCACTTACTCCCATTTTCCAAGAACACAATGAAGAAAGGACAGAAGACACTGCAGTTACAAGCGCCATGGCCCCAAGGAAAACACTAATAATGACATGAATCTTACTTTCAATTCTGATGAACAGTCTTCTTTGCCCAAAGCCTGGTTCCTTTTTTAATACATAGTGAATATGAGACTGACTCTTAAATAATTTCTTTGATAAAACCATAATTGTAAGCCTGCCTAGATATAAATTTCTATATCAGCATATACATTATATGGCCTTCATTAATATTTTGTGAATGAAAGTTGAATGATACCAAAACGACCATCCTTTCTCCGGTAGATGTTATGCAAGACTGCCTTCAAGTTAAAGGAATCATAAAGGAATTTATGATGATAAAATTTATCTGAGACTAGAAGAAAGATTTAATAACAAAGGAAATAGCACAAAGCAAAAATTCTTGAAGAAGACCGTAGTAAAATAATCATGTTTAGCATGCTAACACATGCCATTAAACAGATCTGTCTCCTCATTCCCGCATTAATCAAGAACTAAATCTTTGTGACCTTTAATTTCCCTAGTTGTTAAAATGGACTAAATAATAGCTTATGTGGGGCAGGGAAGGGGAATGAGAAGTAAATAGGATAAAACTTGTAACATTCAAAGGTAAGTTACTGATCAATTCAAGTTTACCAGTTAAATTTTAATATTTAACTTTTTGTTTGGTCACTAGTAATCAGTAGTAATTTCTGTTAGTAAAGTAGGCATTCATATTATAATGATGGTTTTATAGAAAGTGGAGGCACCAAATTATTTTATGTCATTTTTTCTCAGTTTCTTCAAATTCAAGGAATTACATGGACATAGTTCCAAATATTGAGTTGACATAATAGTTAAATTTTCAGCTATTCGGTGAATATATCATCTTATCGGGTTTATCTATTTCCATAAAATATGCTGTATTGGGTTGAATAGTGCATTCTCAAATTATGAAAAGTGGATTCCTACATAGAAATGCAGGAAATTGGACATAGAGACACAGAAGGAAAACAAAACATGATGATATAAACAGAGATTGGGATGATGCATCTACAAGGCAAGGAACACCAAGAATTTCTGACAGCTTCCAGAAGCTAGGAAAAGAAGCATTGAGCAGATTCTACCTCACAGTCTTCAGATGGAACCAACCCTGCTGATACCTTGATTTTGGATTTTGAGCCGCTCAACTGTAACAGAATACATTTCTGTTGTTTTAAACCCCCTGGTTTGTTGCACTTTGTTATAAAAGCCCATGGAAACCTACAGGTATTGGTACCAGCCAGTTGGGTAGAACTGCAACAAATACAGAAAATGTGAAAGTGGCTTTGGAATTGGTAATAGGTAGAGGCTGGAAGAATTTTGATGCTTAGGATAGAGATACCGAGATAGCCTTAAAGAGATTGTTTTTAGAAATAATGTTGGGACACGTGGGTGGCTCAATTGGTTAAGTGTTGGACTTTGGCCCAGGTCATGACCTCACAGTTCATGAGTACAAGCCCAGTGCTGGTCTTTGTGCTGACAGCTCAAAGCCTGGAGCCTGCTTTGAATTCCGTGTCTCCCTCTCTCTCTGCTTCTCCCCCACTCATGCTCGCTCTCTCTCTCTCTCTCTCTCTCAAAAATGAATAATTGTTAAAAATTAAAAAAAAATTGATGTTAATGGCAATTCTGGTGAGGTCTCAAAAAGAAGTTAGAAGAGATGTAGAGAAAATGTCTGTTATCTGAGGAGAATGTGTATTATCACTACCCAAATGCTGCCAGAAATATGTTCAAGTGCTTCTGGTAAGGTCTCAGACACAAATGAGAAACATGGTATTGGACACTGGAATAAGATGATCCTTTGCTTTAAAGTAGCAGAGGATGTGACTGAATTAACTTCTGTTGGGTGGAAAGTAGATCATGTAAGTAACAAACTTGGATATTTAGCTGAGGAACTATCCAAGCAGTGTGGAGAAGATGAAGCCTGATTTCTCTTTGCTGCTTAGGGTGAAATGTGAGAGGAAAGAGAGAAACTGAAAAGCACGAAGTTATCAGCACTTGACGACTTGAAAATTTCCCAGTATATCAGGACAGTAGGCCTGGGAAACAAACCCAAGGGTGTATCTGGGCAATCTTCACTAAAGAGATGAGGAATGTGACTTATGGATCCAATAAACCTCTCTGCAGAAGCCAGGAATAGAGATGGGATTATCCAGGAGGGATCTGTGGAGAATCCTCATATTTGATGGTATGGATCCCCTTGACAGCCCAGAAAAACAATAATAAGGCTTTTGAGAATTTTATAGCTACACTACTGGCCTAGACTAAAAAGGAGGGAGATGGGACAAAACGAAGAATGATGCTGAGACCAGAGACAAGGATGCTGAGGCCAGAAAAGACAAGTCTGGTGCCTTGGATGGCCAGGACTGTGGGCTGTCCCAGGGCTGAGAGGGCAGAGCATCAAGCCATGTGAGATGACTCTCAGGCCTAGAGACCTATTGAAATTTGCTCTTATGAGATACACGTTTGCTTTAGACCAAATATATATATATATATATATATATATATATAGGAATCTATATTCCATCCCTGTCCCATAACTGTATCTTGGAAGCAGATAACCGGTTTTCTCGTTTTGCTCATCACTGAACAAAAAGGAATTTTGTCCTCAGATGGGCAGTATGCAGAGGCTCACTTATATCTGATTTTATAAGATTTGGAATATTTTTGAGTTGATATTAAATGAGATTTTAAATTCAGAGTTAATGCTTGAATGGGTTAAGACTTTTAGGAATGTTGAGATTGAGTAAATGTATTTTGCACATGAGAAGGACTTGGATTGGTGGGGGGACAGAAGGTGGAGAGGACTGGGTTGAACAGTGTCCTCTCCCCAAATTCACATCCACCCATAACCTCAATATGTAACCTTATCTGGAAATAGGGTTTTACAGGTGTAGTCAAGTCAAACTGCATTGGCTTGGGCTCTAAACCAGTATGAAGGATGCTCTTTTAAGAAATGGGAAATTTGAATATGAAAACATGGAGGCAGAGATTGGATGGATACATCTATAAGGCAAGGGACACCAAAAACTTCTGTCAACCGCCAGAAACTAGGACAGAGGCATGGAACAGATCTTCCCTCGGAGTCTTCAAATGACACCAACACCAACCTTGATTTTGGAATTGTCAAAGAATAAATTTGTGGTGTTTTCAAAGCTCCAGCTTGTGCTGCTTTGTTATAGCAGCCCTAGGAAACTAACTGATACATACTCTTGCCATTATTGTAAATGGTGATAGTAAAACTAATAATAGATTTTCCACCCTAGTAACTCCCTTAATATATAAATTTACATTGCAACTAAAACATACGACCATATATTCACAACTGTGTGGTTAACCTTATAAAGAGTAACTGATTTAAATGGAGACAAAATAGGAAAAGGATATGAATACACATTATTCATATACATTATGTGCTATATTCAGAGAAAAAGCAGTAACACTGCTTATAGGAATTTTTCCCTCTAATAACAAATTAAGATAAAAGTATATTCAGTCATTCAACTAAGCCGGTTTCCAATTGTTCTAAACAGGTAACACAAAATTGTATTTAGCGAACCTACTTTCAGCCAGAAATATTGTTTGATACACTAACATGAACTTTGTAAATTTTTTGTTTTTGTTTGGTTGGAATTTGAGTGAAAAAGATTATAAAAGCAGACGATGGGGGGGAAATGCCTACATCAAAGTAGACTTCAGGTTGTACTGTGAATATGGTCACCCACATGTGCAAATGATAAGACACTAAATTTAAAGCTAGATTTTTTTAAAGGACTACAAGTAAGAAAATATTGTTTTATACTATTTTGTTGTTGGCTCAGCCACGTCATTTATGACATTTTGTTATTTTTGGTATGTTGACATTAGATCTCCATAGAATAGTTCGAATCCTATTCAGGTTTGCTATAACTGACAGAGATAAGAGAGCAAACACAAAGGGCACCTGGGTTGCTCAGTCAGTTAAGTGTCTGACTTCTGCTCAGGTCATGATCTCACGGTGCATGGGTTCAAGCTGTGCATCAGGCTCTGTACAGAAGGCTCAGAGCCTGGACCCTGCTTTGGATTCTGTCTCCCCCTCTCTCTCTCAGCCCCGCCCCTCCCCTGCTCATGCTGTTTCTCAAAAATAAACATTAAAAAAATTTAAAAAATAAAGATAGCAAACATAAATACTGAGACTTTTAACCTGCCATTCGGGGAGTGTTACTATTTTACTATACTTCATACTACTTAAATGATATAAAACAGATACTTAGGATGGGTTTTACAGTGTTTAAAGTATTTTCTTCTTATCTCTCTTAATGAAGAACATGAAAGTATTAAATACTTTGGAAATACTAGTGAAAAGATGAGTTATCTTCTTTCATACTTTGTTGATATTTTGTTGCTGGGGGTTACAAGTTCTCTGTGTAGCATTATATATAAAAAGTAAATGTGGATTGGGGTGTTTTTTTTTGTTGTTATTTACTAATATCCCAAATCTGAGGATAAAATATAGTATGATAAAATGCGGAAATGCTTTCTAAACATTATTAATAAAAATAAAAATTCAAGATACTTTGAAAGATAAGGAAGTGAAATAGTGAATTTATTCTGATTGCCTGTGAGCTTTTTGGATGATGAGAAGAACATGTATTATCATAGGACATTTTTAAGATTTTTGAGATCTAGAAAGAAAAGTGAGAGACTATGAATAAATTAGGTGTTAGCTGAAGGTCACTTTAACTGCACTAATTTAGAAATATACAGAAAAAAAGAATTTCCAATTTCTTACTGAGACACAATATATGCACAGGAGATATGATTAGATATGGCTTGAGATCCTGTTTGGACACCTTCTTAATTATCTTTAATAAAAATGAAATTTTAGAAATGAGATTAATTCAACAAATCAATTGATAATGACTAATTAATTAATGTCAGTTATCATTTATAAAGCAGTTTGAGGCTAGAACATGCCATGCTTGGTAAGTAGTAGTAGTAAAATTATAATGATGAGGAATGTGGATAAAAAAGTCTGGCATGGGTAACATTTTAAAGACCCGTTTATATTATGAATGTTATGAAAAATGACACAGTATTTAGGAAAAGATGTGCAGCTCTGTGTCTTAGATTTCTTTTTAAATCTTTTTTCTTATACAATTAAAGGTGTCTTTTGAATTCACTATTAGGCTTCATTTCTAAGGTCAATCAGGAAGTATGGAAGCCCCTAACCTATAACAGCTACTAATCTTAGCATTAGGAATTTCATGATGAACCAATAAGCAGAATCCCTGCTTTCAAGGAACTTCCATTCTGATGGAAGAAGCAAATCTAAAGACATAAACATAAACACAGAAAGAAGAATTTAGGAGACCAATATTTGGTATGAAGAAAATTAGGATAAAGTGAGGGAGCGATGTAGCTAGGCTATGTAGGAAGCTCTTTTGAGTTTTGATATTACGCTTGAATAATGAGAAGACACCAACCAATGAGCCAAGATAACAACAGATACAAGCATAGCCCAAGTCAGGAATAATGTTTGCTAGTTCAAGAAACATGAATCAAAAGCAGCCAAGTGCACTGAGACTGTAGTGGAATACAAAATGGAAACCTGACAAGGAGTGACTGATGGAAATTTTATTCTGGCAGTTGAGTAGAGAATACATTCTATAGGTACAGGTTTAGGAGAAAAGGAACAGATTAAGGATTTACTTATTTTCCAATAGCTTTGTTGAGGTATATTTTATATATCACCAAGTTTATTCATCTCAAGTGTACAAATCATTGACTTTTAGTAACTACCCAACAGTTTAACCATCATCATGAATGGGTTGTAGAATACCCTCCCCCTCATTTCCCACCAAAGATCCATTATGTCCACCTACAGTTAAGCTCCATTCCCATCCCAAACCTCAGGCAACCACTACTGTGCTTTTGGTCTCTATAAATTTGGTTTTTTGTGGACACTTCATATACATGGGTTCATACTATATGCGGCCTGATTACTGATAGCAGTTAATGCCAGAATAATAGAAAGGATGAGATGTGGCCTACCTTGGGATTGATTTTGGAGGTAGAGCTGGAAGGACATTCTCTTAAATTGGATGGAGAATCTAAAGGGAATACAAGAATTAAACATAAAAAGATTCTCAGACTTTTGTTTGTTTTCGATTGTGTGATTATGTGTATGGTGATCCTCATGATGATGATGACAAATCTCCAAGGAAAATATTTCGGAATTTTACTAGATATGAGAATCAAGATCCCAAGTAGGCAGTGCATCTGGGAGAAGTCAGCAGAGGACAGATGGTTAGACAGTCGTATGGATGAGGGTGAGAACAAAACAGGAAGGGAGAGAGGAAGCAGGAAGGAGAGAGCCTCTGAGCACCCTAACGGTCTGTCCTACACAAGTTGCAGTACTCAAAAATGTGGGCCCCTTGTTAAAAAAATTGCTGAGAGCTTGAATTATTTCTGGTGTCCAGTCCAGCATTTACAAAGCGTGGAAGTCTTCACTCCATCATAATGACAAGTAAAAAACCTGAACAAACTAAAAAATCAACCTCTTCATAGATCTTTCAGAGAAGTCAGATTCCCAGGGCAAACTCTTGCCTCCAAAATCAGAGAGAATGAGAGACAAGCAGATACAGAGAATCACAACTATGGTACCAGAAAGCCACGTGGAGAAACCTGCACAGGAACCAGTACTGGGGCTGGAAAACCACAACTGTAATTGGCAAATTGCTGGAGTCTCCGTGTAGACAAGTGTGAGAGAGGAAAAACTCCAGGGGGACCCAATTTTACCTCTTGGAGCTGCACCAGGCCTCACAGTGAATCCTGTAGAAAAATCCCCTCAGGGCTCTGGTGAACAGAGGGGAAAATGAGTCGTTCCGAAATACACCAAAGTTTACTGTTCTTCTTAACAAAACTTGCTCTGAGGAGACACTTTCACTGGAGTCTGACACTTGCAAGCAAGGAGCTCCCCGACTTCAGCCCCCTCTAGCCGTTTTTTTTGGGGGGTGGGGGGGAGGGGAAACACTGCTTCAGTGAACTTCAGCCATTGCATCTCACCTATTCGAGCAAAGAAGAGCAGCACTGGTGAAGTTCACAATTCAGGTGCACAGCCCCACCAAAAGCCTGACACCTAATCATGGGATTACGGAACACATCCCGTTCCCCCACACTTTACTGCATTAGTAAACGAAGATTTATAGCAGTTTCTTTCACGCAGTAGATCATACACACCTTTCAACAAAAATCCCAGGGCACACTCAGAGGAAAAATGCAGAGTCTGAAGAAAATGAACAACCATCAGAACCAGAGACAGATATAGCAAGGAATTGGGAATTAAACAGATACGAGATTTTCTTAAAACTATGATTAATATGCTAGGACTTTAAAGGACAACATAGACAACACGCAAGAACATATGGATAATGTGAACAGAAATTCTGGGAATGAATAAAAAAGAAATGCTAGACATTAAACACAGTGTAGTAAAAAAAATGTCTTTGCTGGACACAGGAAAATATTGGGCATGACTGAGCTCAAGGATTAGACAAGAGAAACTTCAAAAACTGCAAAGAGAAAATTATTTGGAAAAAAAAAGAATATCCAAGAATTGTGGGGCAACTACATAAGGCACGAAATGCATAAATTGGAATGCCAGAGAGAAAAGAACACGAGAAATAATTGAAGCAATAAATGACTGAAAATGTCCTCAGATTAATGTCAGACACCTGACTGCAGATCTAGGAAGATCTGCAGAGATCGTAAGGACAACACCAAGAAGGATAGATGTAAAAAGAAAAAAAAGCTATACTGAGGCAAATCATACTTGAACTTCAGAAAATCAAAGATAATGAAAAAATCTTGAACAAAGTTAGAAGGGGAAAAAAACTTAAGGAACAAAGAGAATTATGTACAATTTCTCCTAGAAACCATGCAAGCAAGAAGAGAGTGGAGTCAAATATTAGAAGTCTTATGGAAAAAAAAAAACAAACTACTAAAACCTGGAAGCAACCAAGATATCTTTCAGTAGGAAAATGGGTAAATAAACTTTGTATATTCAGACAATGGAGTATGATCCACTGATAAGAAATGAGCTATCAAGCCATGAAAAAGCATGGAGGAAATATATAATACATATTATCAAGTGAAAGAAGCCAATCTGAGAAGGCTGTATACTGTATGATTCCAACTACATGATACTCTGGAAAAACAAAACTGCGGAGACAGTGAAAAGATCAGTGACCATCAAGGGGTTGGGGGAAAGGAGGGATGGATAGGCAGCACAAAAATTTTTTAGGGCTGTATAACTATCCTGCACGATAGGAGAATAGTGGGTACATGTCATTATATAATTTGTCAAAATCCATAGAATATACAAAAGCAAAAGAAAACCCTTACATAAAGTATGGACTGTGAGTGATAATGATGTGTCAGTGTAGTTTAGTCAATTGTAATAGATTCATCCTCTAGTGGGGGATAGTGATAAGTGGAGGAAACAGTGTGTGGGCAGGGATGAGGGTGTTTGGGAAATCTCTGCACCTTCCACCTAATTTTCCTGGGAACCAAAACCTGCTGTATAAAACAAAATTCATTAATAAAAATTACTAATAACTTCAGGACGACAACAGCAAAGAATATAAACAATCATGGGATTCTTTCTAGTAGGATACTCTGTGCACCCACACACATTTTGCACACCCACAAAGTCAGTATCAGGGTTTGGTAAAAGAATAAGAGACATCAAAAGAGATTGTGTCTTATAGAAGTTTAAATCAATAAAGATGTCATGGACTGAATTATGTCCCCCCAAAATTTATATGTTGGGGCTCTATCCCCCAGTGTGGCTGTATTTGGAGACAGGACCTTTCAGGAGATAGGTCAGGTTAAGTGACAATAATTGTGAGGCCCAAATTTGGTTTGTCTAGTATCTGTATAAGAAAAGACAGACACCAAAGATCTCCTTTCCCCATTTGCCTAGAAGAAAGGACACGTACGTGCACAATGAGAAGGCAAACATCTAGAAGTCGGAAAGAGAATCTCACCAGAAACTAACTCTGTTGATTTATAGCACATTGGTCTTGGACTTCTAACCTCCAGAACTGTGATTAAAAATATTTCTGTTATTTAATCTACCCAATCTGTGATATTGTATTATGGGAGCCCTAGAAGACTAATACAAAATATTTCAAAGAGGGAGCCATCACTATATCCAGTGCTTTCAAGCGTATGCCCTACATGCATAACCTTCTTACAACTACAGAAAGGTGGAAGAGATAGTATTTATTCTCTGATAGTAAATTTTCCATACCTAATTGTTCTTAAAATATCATGTCTGTGCAATATATGTGAAGGATAATTTTATGTGTCAGTGTGACTGGATCACAGGGTGCTGAGAAGTTGGCTTACCATTTTGGGGTATGTCTATTATTGGTGTTTCTGGGAGAGTGTAGCATTTGAATTGGTAGACTGAGTAAAGCAGATTGCTGTCTCCAGTGTGAGTGGACAGGATCCAAACCACTGAAGGTCTGATAGAATGAAAAGTTGGAGGCAAGCAGAATTTGTGTTTCAGCTAACAGTGAATCTGGATCACCATTCTCGTCTGCCCCTGGGGCTGACTGACACCTGTGGGTCCCCTGGTTCTCAGGCCTTTGGACACAGAGTGTATGGACGATAGACTACGGGCTTTGCTAGTCTTCAGGTTACAGATGGAATATCATGAGACTTCTCATCCTCCATAATTGTGTGAGCAAGTTCCTCATAATCAATCAGTCAATCAACCAATCTCTCTCTCTCTCTCTCTCTCTCTCCCTCTCCAGTTGGTTCTACTTCATGAGAACACTGACCAGTACAATGTATCTCATTCATTACTCAATTTCTTGGTTAAAAAGTAATCCATGACTGTTATAAAAACTATTCCAAAAAATTTGAAGAGTATATAGACAAAATAAAACATAAAATAAATATCACCTGTAATTTCAACCTATCCGAAAAGTCATTTTTATACCATTCCATATAGCATCATGCTGTACACATATGTAGTCTTTCCTCTTAATATCCCTATCATTGCATCTCTATATGGTTAGATACTATGTAGCCATTACTGTGTCAGGTGAATGAACCACCATATTTTCACGTTTTACCACTTTAAAAATATCTACAGTATGATGAGTATTTCATGAACTATTTTATATTCATACCTCATTTTACTCTTGAAGCAATCCATTGATGTGTTTGTTCATAGTCCCATTGTATAGTTGAGGCCCTGAGGATTAAAGAATTCAAGCAATGTGCCCAAAGTTAAAGATTTAGAAGCTGGGGTTCTAAGTTTTTTACCCATGCCACTCCAATTCCAAAGTTCTGAATTACCTTAATCTTAATTATTTCAGGTGTGTATCTCATGTATTTTTCAAGTGCTGTTGTATGTATCTGGAGAACATGTTCTGTACCCTGTGCTTCCTTTGTGTGCCCTTCAATATTTAATAGACTACTAGGCACATGTTTGTTTCTAATTAAATTCTTAATTAATTTAATTGAATTTACCATATGGTCTTTGCTACTTCATCATTAATTTATTTCTGTTATTGATTTGGACTCAGTAAAAATATACATGATCTCCATTGATAAAAACATTAAGAGTTATGATTTATGTGGCTTAATCAAGATATTGTTTTACTAAAATACTTCGGGTTAATCAAGAGAAAGTTTCTATAATTAGTTTCTTTTTTCCAAATGCTATGTGTCTAAAATGTCAAGAAAGGTAAAACACTGATGCATGTTTTAACTGTACTATTTATCAAATGATGACAAAAATGTGAAGTACAGCTCCAGTAATTCATAGGAACCAAGTGTGTATTTTCTTTCCAGGGAACTTAGTGGTTAATAAGTTGAAGAGAACAATGCAGAATAATTGCTAGGTCCTGACCTCCCACCCCAACCCTCTCAGTTTTTTCTCTCTGTGAGCTTTCAGGCCACAGCCTCTTTTAATATATGCTCCTGCAATGACACTTAAAAACTTCTTTTGCTATAATATTGTCACCAGCTACACCCCGAGACATGACCTTTACTGCTCACCTGCTTGTACCCACCGATCTTTGTCGCATAATTTTCTGTAACCTTTTCTTTCCAGTTTATCTTGTCACTGTGGCGAAAGACCATACAGGCAAAGCATCCCCTGTGGGAAATCAAAACTACCCCGGAAGCAATAACCACCCCCTGGAGGAGGAACTCCAGCGACCCAGACCACCCAGGCCAGTTTGAACTTAATGCCAACTCAGGCCTGCACAGACAGACCACGAAGTGACTCCTGGAGTTCCCAACAGTTACCTTTAGCTCACTATAGTACTAAGATCTCTGCCCAAGGCACAAGCCTCATTTACATGACATCCAATGCATTGATTGGCTTCTTTCCTTAAGTCACAGGAGCAATGCTACGCCTGCCTCTACAAATGATGAACAAGGCCTCCCTTTGTAAGTATTTATCCCTAACCCTAAATAAAAGGAACCCATTTACCTTTGTTTGGTAAATCACAGTTGTGGCGGTTATTTTCCATGATCTCCTCGTTTGCTGCAAATAGTTTGCTTTGTGCAACAACTCTACCTGCTATGGTTTCTATCTGTGATTCACCAAGGAGCAGACTCAAGTTAGTTCTGTTACAATATTTCTTCACTCTACACTTTTTCTGACTTTTTTTATTTTTGATGTGTCACAAACTAATCAATGTGCCAGTAGGTATCAAGACAAAATGATTGACCAGAAGAAATGATTTAAAAGCAAAATAATCAGTGAAAGACAATAGAGTGATGCATCTTTAAAAACAGGGAGTGTAGAATTTGTGTATCTATATATAGATATATAGATATAGATATAGATATAGATATACACACACATGAATTATGAACATGAATTTTTGATAGTTGGTATAAGTATTGGCTGAACAAATCTTGAATCAAATGTGTAATAGTCAAATATTGTTTGATATGAGATATGTATTAATTTGAAATGTTTATTAATATTAATATATTTGCATAGGGATATTTAATTAAAAGATTTTAAGCACCATGACCAAGTGATATGCAAGTAGCATAATTCTAACCCAAGTGCAAGTGAGCATTGTTAGTTTTGTTAGTTGTTGTGTTTTCACGATAACTAACTACTCATTTAAGTGTGATACCTAGTAGATACTTTGAGTTTCCAAAAGTCATCGAAAGCAATGAGACTAAATTATTCTATAAACTGTGATTCGGTGTTTACTTACATACATAATCCTTCTCCCTTCGTGTCTGGCTCAGTTGGTCTGCACTGGTAGGTGATAGGTAAAGGGATACACAACTGTGACAATTACCTGAAATCTAGAAGAGCAGAGTAAAACTCATTCAAAGAATATAAATATACAGCAAAGAAAGGAAGCAAAATTTAGATAGCAAAGATAGCTTTAGAAATATCAGATGGCACTCTCTGTCCCAAAAATAAATTAAAAAAAAAAAAAAAAACGTTGAAATATCAGATGGGACAAATGAAAAACTATACAATGCTATTTTTGTTAATATAATTGAGAATAGGGAAGCTGAAGGGACTCCATAGAAATCTGCTTTTTGCTCCTTTTCCTGCTTCTATTCTTGATAAGACCTGCACCCCTACCTTACACGGGCTTCATACTGTATGTTCTCCTTGTAAAGGACAAGTAGTTAATGATTCTTTAGAGCTTCCAGCATAATAGATAACATCCAAGGATGGATCAGGCAAGAATGACTGGATGAAGCCATCGTGTGCATATTCCAGACCACCAGTGCTAGAAGTCTTGATACCAAGACCCCCTGGTTCTAAGGAATAAGAGATTTATGGAGGAAACCTGGACTATTGTCCTTGTTCTTACCAGTACCTGGATGCCTAGAAGGACACATACACCAGAGCACAATCCTCAATAAAACCCCCACACCCAAAGCAAAGATGAGACTCTCCTTTCTGAATCTCCCAGACTCTCCACCTGCATCTGAGCTCCCTCTGTATATCTTCAGTAAACTCTGATTCACTTCCTGCTGGCTTACGTTTGATTTCTATCCTGTACATAGCCAAGGATCCTCTTGGTGGGTCCTGTGGGACCCCCCTGTGGATCCTTGGAGCCGGCCTGCCTACATCGTAATAATACTTAAAATATATTTGTAAAACAGTGTGGTATAAAGATATTGGTATGATTCAAAATAAGACCTAATGCATTGGCAAATTTTGAACAAAGGTAAGTAAAGTAATTTGAAAAACCATTGTGCATTGATTATCTTATTGTGTTAATAATCAAATATTGCTTAATTTGAAATATTTACAGATTCTCATACTCTCTCATTCAGGTTTCCTTATAAACAAAGGACAATGATCAAGAATTATTCTTTTTGTTCAGATGCCCAAATATATTCTGTAGAATTTTCAAAATTCAAAATTCATCTTATTCTTCCTGGCCAACAGAAAAGCAATAATCTCAATAGGAGAGTGAAGGGGACTATGATAATGTTGGTAACAAGGATCAATTTAAAATCAACTAATACAGCATGTTCTACCATAGCATATATAATAGCTGAAACCCATTTTAGAGTGAAATAAAAATAATGACATTAATAGAGATAATAGGTGTGATATTTACAAGGAAAAATTATATAGAACCACCAAAAATACTGGTTTGAAAATCTACATTAAGCCTAAGCAGTTACAGACCAACAAAATGTTTCTGTTAGTATCCAGCAATCATTTCCCCCTCATTCTAATTTTTCTTCATTAGGATAGCACTGACATTATAATACAGGCTTTATGATTTTTGTTTTTGATTTTTCATTTGTTGTGTTGTTTTCCCATTCTGCTACTAAGTAGTTGACATTTTATTGTCTATGGGGGAGGAGTGGACGTTTAGATGTGAATCTAAGAATATAGGCGTATATGACCAATAGATCCTCATTCACAGATTCTATATTTGTCAACTTGCCTATGCATTAAAGTTTTTGTACCCCCCCCCCCAATCAATACTTGCAGCTCATTCACGGTCATGCTTGGATTTGTATGGAGTGGCTAAAAATTGAAGTCATTCTATGTGTATGTTTCCAGGGAAGTTGAAAGAGTACAGTGCTCTGCCTTCTTATTTCAGCTCTCATACTACAAATGCACCTTTTTCATAGTCTATTTAGTGTGACATATTTCAAATTTTTTAGCTTTTAGTGATTTTACTATTTAAAATGACCCCAGATGTAGTGCTGAAGTGCAAGAAGGCTGTGATGTGCCTCATGGAGAAAGGAAATGAGTACATGTGTTAGATAAGCTCCCTTCAGATATGAGTTACAATGCTATTGACCATGAGTTCACTGTACATTATTCAGTGATATATATTAAGTAAGGTGCTGTTGGAAGGAAACTTCTATAAGACAAAGCTATGTACTGATCAAGGCTAAGCTGATGAAAATGTTGTAACCAGAGTTTGCAGGAACCAGCTCTGTAGTTCCCCTAGGAACACTTGTTCAGTATTAGCTAATGCAATCTTTGTAGAGACTATACAGAGCACAACTATATGAATAAGAAGAATTGACTGTATAATCAGTTTTTTCTATATGTGATTTGGACCTATAATTTACTGTAAGTTATTAAGGAAAAGTATACATACTTTGCTGCACTATAAGTCTGTCAAAAGCTAGGTTTTGATTATTTTGGAGAGAAGACATTCATTTCTCACACAACCTTAAGGTGCTATGGAAATCAAAATATGATTAACAGTTATGCAAACTTGCTATTAGTTCATAGCCTCTTCAAAAGATGAAGCAATCCCACTAACATCACATATTTGTAAGGACTTGTTAACTTTTAGAAAGGTGTGTAAACCATGGCAATATTCAGACAATATGAATTGTAAATTTGATTTCATACTTTTTGAATATGCATATTCTTAGTTTTGACGGCAGGACCCAAGATGCTATGTAAAAATTTCAAAAAATTATCATTTCAACTTAACATTCAGTAGCAAAGTATACTGTTTAATGTGTCTTTGGGAAATTTTGCCCTCTGGGAAATTTATACCCTCCTTGCACTCTGGATTCTTCTATCAAACTTTTCGACCACATGGTTCTTTGGATGCTTGATAGGCATCTAATGGGCATCTCAAATTAATATGTTTTTCCTAAGACCTTATTGTTTCTTCTGTTTTTTCCTTCAGAGTTAAAAGCAGTTTCGTCTTTGAAATGTTCATATCAACCACCTCAGTCTTCCTTAACTCTTTTCTCCACTTTATATGTTCATGCCATTAGGAAATCCTGTTGGGGGAATTAAATCCTTCAAATATATGCCAAGAACTCAGCCACCTTGTTACTATCCTTGCTTCTACCACCTTGATCATTTCTTGCTGTTTTCCCAGTTCCTCTCTTGGCCTCTCCAGTCCATTATCAAATGAGTGACTAAAGTGAAAGTTTTTAAACAGAATCTTACCATATTTTTCATCAGTGAAAATTATCTAATGGCTTCTTACCTTGCTTGGAATCAAAATCAGTGTCTTTCTCTGGGCCACAAGACCCTTCATAATTTGACTCCATCAACCATCACTCTTTTGGCTATATTAAATCAAGTTCCCATTTTTGAACTGAAAAACAATAAAATAAACTGTCAGGCAGATAATCCAATTATAAATGTGATGACAGAAAGAATATAGTTAGCACTTGATATGAATGGATACAAGAAAAAAAATTGGCACAGTATTGATTAATATATTGAAGGAAACTATTTTTGTAGAAAGTATTATAGAAATTTATACCAGCAAACTTAAACATAAAACTTACACGTTTCTTTTTACATTTTGAACAGCACTTATTTTTCTCAAGAAGTAAATAGATTCATAAACTCTGTTTCTGTTCAACTACTTAAATTATTACCCAACTTTAGTGAACAGAAGTAGAATATTGGAAAGGCTGCTTTAAAAAAAAACTATTTGCAGTGATTCCAGATAATATATAATTTTTAATTTGCTCACTTCATTTTCTTTTTTAACCCATTAATAATATATTTAATGTTGAGGTGCTATTCATATCAATGTGAAACCCATCTCAGTATAGTCCTATATAAGAAAATAAAATCCTGAAGACCATGAACAAAATGGTATATGCATATGTTATAGACATATGTATATTCATCATACTGCTTCATGTAAACTTACTACTGACTAGTAAGAAGGGATTATAATATCTCATATGGTTATTAGGAAGAGCAAAATATAAATATTAGCATATTTGATTATTCACATTGACTGTCTTCCTGGTCTTGAACAGTGTCGACCGTTGAACATATACTTTCCACAAATTATAATGGAGTGAAGAATTAATCAAAGGGTATCATACCTCTACCATTTTAATTTAAAATGGAACATTTAGGAAAAGGCAGAGCAAAAACATTAATGATTACGAAGAAGAGAGCAGAATAGTGAAACAGTCTTTCATAGAGAATTGCTTTTAGAGCAAAGATGGAAAGAAAAAAGTGAGAGAGAAAAAGAAGGCTCAAAGATAGAAAGAAGAGAGATACCTAAGCCCCTGGGATTTCTCTTGGGAGAGGCTATTATTTGTATTGATTTTAGTTTCCAAGTTTTCTTCTTCTCTTTCTCTGCTGGCCCACCATGTAATCCATAAATAATAAATAGACGAATAGTGAGTCATTCTTTCGATCACAAGCATAGCAACCATCACAACACATTAATCCACCAGCTGAGCACCACATCATGCCCGTCATAAAATGCACTTCATCGTGGCATCAAGACCCAAGAACTTAAACTTGCTATTGGCCTCTGGACTCTAACAAATGGAGTAGCACAAAATGAAAGGATCCTTACATGCCAAGTATGTCAGCTCTTACTGTTACTTGTGCTTTCATTCACATGCTTGCTTCTTTTCCCATAAACCTTGACTTGAGTATTGAGTTTCTAAGGCAAGAATGGTTGTTGTTACATTTAACAAAGTGTTATACATGACCTGTTTCTGGGCGCTTGTGATGGGACTCATACAGTTTTCTCTAAGTAATATAACTCTGTTATTTGTCACATAAATCTGTGAGAAATGGAAAGCTTCAGACTGTGAGCATGTAACTGAATGGCTACTTTATAAGCTCAAAGAAGAGACGCATAGAAGTGACAAATGTTAATTAAAGGACTCTTTAGAAAGTAACATCAATAAAGATAATCGGGAATTAATAATATTTCGGTGAGCAATATGACTGGATAGGAATATCATATCCTACCTGTATGAAGATCTTTCTTATTCTATTGAAGAACCATCTTATTTTTATGATTTTTTAAGTCTTTCTAGTAGTATAACAAACATCCGGAAAACTGTACCAATCATTAGTGTGTACCTTAATGAATTTTAAAATGTCAGCACACTTGTCATCCCAGCACCAATAAGAGCCAGAAGATTAACAGACATCTCCAAACCCACGTCTTGTCTGTCCAGATACTTTCTTCCACAAAGGTTGACTTTTGTTCACGGAGGCTGATTTCTAAGTATTTGCTCTCTGTCTGACTTCTTGCGTACATAATAGTTTGACATTTCTCATTTCTGTACAGTAGGAAACTGCTTAAGTATACTACCATTTCTTTTTCCATTCCATGGCTGATGGGCAGCAGTTATTTTGAATCTCAGGCTATTACGTATAGTGCTGTTATGAACACTTTTGTACATATTTTTGGTAAACATACATGTCGGGTGATACACTATGCACATATTCATTTTAGTAGATACTGGCAAACATTTTGGACAAGTTTTTATACCAGTTTGCACTCTCACTATCAATTTGTGAGCATTCCAGTTGTTCTACAATCTTGCTGGAGCTTAGTATTATGTATATTTTTAATTTTTATTTTGTTCATCTTAGCTTTTCTGGTAGTTGTAGTGTTATCACATATCACATTTTGGATTTAACTGGCATTTCCTAATGACTAATGAAGTTGAATATATTTTCATAAAATTATTGGCCATCTGGGTAGCTGTCTTGTTTTATGAAATATAAAATCTTTTGCTTATTTTTCTATTGTGTTCTCAGCCTTTTGTCATCATTTGTAGGAGTTGTTTTTATATATTAAATGAAAGTCACTTTATATTTTTGATTTTAATTGTGACTTTTGATGAATATAAATTCTTATTTGAACGTAGTACAATTTTTCATTTTTTAATGTTATGATTAATGGGTTTTATAATGTTTCTGTGTAAGAGAAATTTGCCGTTTCCAAAGCCATAAATATGTCCTTGATATTTTCTTCCAAAGACTGTATAACGTAACTTTTACATTTAGATCTATAATCCATGTGGGATATAGATTTGGAGAGGTGGTACAATTTAATTACGATAACTAGCACAAAAATCTTTATTTTATACTTCAGTATCATAAAGTGTCATGAATTTGATTGTAGAATGTCATTTGGTCAATGTGTCAGTGTGGATCCAATCAAGACAGAGCAACCATGCAGGATTTGAACAGAGAATATCAATATAAAGAAAAATGAAGTATAACAAGAGTTTAAAATAATGAGAGATGGGCTAATAAGACAACTCTAAAGAGTATAAAAATGTCAGATATAAAGAGTAGTCACCAATCCTAGTATTGATATGAACACCCAACAAAAAGCTCCCTATATATCCCCATCCTGCTGAGATACAGACCTTGTTGAAGAGTATACCACCATGACTCACATGTTGCCAGAAAGTTGCCTATGGTGGATGATGGTGGAACTTGCTGGAAGCAAAGCCCTTTCTTCCCACAGTGTCTCTCTAACATTCTCTACTGTGAAAGCTTCAGGACCACCTGAAAAAATAACCATATTTTAAAGGCCCATATCCATTTACACAGAGTAGAACAATGGGTTTACTTTGGAGCTGATAGACAAGGAATTAATAATATCAAGGACAAATTCAGGTTTAAATTATAAAGACTAGGCAATTGGATACCCAGGACATCTTGATTTAACTCTAGTATCAATGAAATATGGCCATTCCTGTGACATGGTTTGGAAGGTAGATCGATTCCCACAACCGGTGTGCCTGTGGCAGATGAAGACCACACCATACTAATCTGAGAATGAACTGCTCAGCACGTTCTGAATATGAAGTCCTCGGAATCAGCCTCTGTTCAAGTCAGGCACCATGGACCGTGTGGACTCTTTACAAGACAGAATCTGGGCACAAGTTATTAAAATGTATCATGACATTAAAAATACTGTTTCCAAGTTATCTCTCATAAAATTTACCCACATTAATAAATTCACTCATTTATGGTAGTAATATCACTTACGAGTTAAAATAGACTGGCAAGTATCACTCCCTGAAGTATCTTAATTCTATCTACATATAAGCATCTTGGTTATATGTTTTTTTGAGTACTTCCAATTAAAAACTTTGTTTGCTTTCATAACACTGCATTCTTCTAGTTTTCTTTTTTTTATGTTTACTATTTTTTTAGAGAGAGACTGGAAGAGGGACAGAGATAGATGTAGAGAGAGAAAATCCAATGCAGGCTCTGTGCTATGAGCATAGAGTATGACATGGGGCTTGATCCCACGAACCACAACCTGAGTTGAAATCAAGAGTTGGATGCTTAACCAACTGAGCCACCCAAGTGCCCCTTTTCTCCTAGTTTTCTTTCTGTCTGTTGTAATTTCTTTCCTATTCTTTTCCAAATGTCAGCATTTATCACTATCTCACCTTTTTCACTCACTTTTTATTCTTTTTCTTTAAAATTTCATCTATTTCTGTGACTTCAACCCTCATCTGTCTGTGAAATATATAGGTCTGTATCTCCAACCCTTAACTCATTGTCAAGATTCTAGAGTCATAAATTTCTAAATACTTTTAAAACTATTATACCTTATTGCATTGCCAGCAACTCAGATTCAAAATAACCACAATTTGTCCCACTAAATGTGTTTCCATCCAGAATTCAAAATCCTTATTAATGTCAGGATTAGTCATCTAGTTGTCATTGTTCCATATCTTATCTCCACCTTCCATACTTCCTAGTCCATTATATTCATTACATTTTTAAGTTTTCTGGATTCACTGTGTTTCTTTTTTGTCCTATATTCTCATTCCCAGTATATATGCACTAAAATTTTAAGAGTACAAAGAAAAGTGACATATGGTATTTAGAATAAATTGTGTTTTGAGGGTATAGGCTAAGGAAGCCGAGATTCTACAATCTATTATTAATAAATCCAAAATATATAAATATCCTAGGTCTTGGAGTACATTAACAGGCCATGAGGTCAGCATTTAGGTTTTGATTTCAAAAGATATCATCCTAAGTGTAAGAAACAGGTTGAGCTTAAAAACAAAACAAGAGAAGGAGAGACTAAAGACCTCTTTCGGATTCTCACTTGAATGAAGCAAAGCAGATAGAGGACAAAGAAAAGTAAAGTTGGAAGACACTGGAAGAATACCTTAAGATCAAAAAGGGAGACTTAATCTTGATGGAGAGCCTACACAGGAACTCTCATGATGATGAGAAAGGTAGCTCTAAAACAAAGGGTAGTAAGACATTTCTGAGATGTTAAGGTCAAAGGTAAAGATTAAATGTTGGATTATAAACATAAGAATAAGTTAGTGTACATCTTAGATAAATATTGAACCTGAAATGGTGTTTTAAAAATAGGATATGAAAATGATTTAGAGTCCAGATTTTCCTCTTGTCTAATTCCTTATAGCAAAATTCTTGGTACTGTTGGAAGGTGCACAGAAACACACTGAAAAAAACATTCACCTACAAGAAATTTGATTCCCAGGAGGATGAATGAGCTCTTGAGGTCAAGCATAGCTCTAGAATTTTATGAATTTGTGGGATTTTTTTTATTTACTGCTCTGTGAATTGCCTCCTAAACTAAGGTAAGAATTATTTACCTTTTTCAGAAGTGAGAATTGAAAGAAGGTTAAGTGACTTTACCAAAATGTGAGAGCTGTTCAAAAGTAGAATTCTAAGAGGAGTTCTAGAAACCCTAGTAAATTGCTAAAGTTGTTTAAAATTACATGTGGTAATTTAGAAAATTCCAAATGAGTGGTCCTACTCAACTACTCATACCTTATTTGATCAAATATTAAAATTATTTCTTACATTTTTATTTTCTAAGTGAACAAAATATCTTCAGCAGTTTAAAAATAGTGCTTAGTAGTATATATTTTAAAACATTTAAGAAAATAATTTTTATTAAACAACAGTCTATTTGACCTCAATTTATTAGTCAATACATATTTACTGAGTTCACATTATTTGTACAATACTGTGTGTGATCCTGTGAGGCTATACAAATACATTATAGTATAATGTCTAAAAGCATGGGTTTGAGTCTAATTGCCTGGGTTGGAACTATTTCTGTAAATTTGGGGACATTATTTAACTTCTTTCATCTATGAAAAGTGGCTGATGATAGCGCTTCACTAGGTTATGAATAATAAGTGAATATGTACTGTGAATTAGAACAATACTTCACACATAGTTATTTCTCAATATTTGTTCCCATGAATATATTATAACAAATAAACATGGTGCAAGGTATTCAAGCCACTGTGCCATGGTCTTGTACTATCACGCTTTATCAAGAAAATTATTTGTGGTATAGGGAGGTGTGGGGAATAAGCTTAGGAGTTCCTTGGGGCTGCACCATGGGTTAACAAGGCATAAAGAATTAGAAAGGCATAGGATGTACACACCCAAATTTGGGTAAATAAGATCAGGCAAACCTGGCAAAGGCCCCAGTATAGGACAAAGGTATAAGAGGAGGAAATCTCAGGATGAAAATATCCAAGATTAGGTAAACAAGATTAAGTATTCAGGGAAGAAAGGCCCCCCCAATTTACTACAATACCAGAAAACTGCTTTCACAGAAAGGAAGGACAAAAACAGGATAACAGGACGTTAGACTGAAGCAGGGCAAAGTTGCCCAGAGGAAGCTAATTAGCAAAAGAAAGGTGACTTGTTGTCCCTAAGGTGCTTGCTATTTCTTGTCCCCTAGGCCAGTTTAGGTAAACAGAGTTGGGGCCTCATGTCTGCTGTAAACAACCTTCCACCCAGCAGAGCAATTTTGTTTTGTATTGACCTAAACCCCTAACACCGCATATCTTCAAAACTCCCTTTCCCCATGCTCATGAATTAATGTTCATGGTTTCATGGTCTCTTTACGCACATCCATCATGCTTGTAAGCCTTATGATCTTAATGAAAACGGAGCAAGGACCCTTACTCGGGGCTCTAGTCTCTTCCCAGACATTTGCCTCTCTCGCATTTTAATTCTGCATCCCACTGTCTGGCTGGACAAGAGAGAACTCCAGACCCAGAGTCTACAACAGGGAGGAAAATTTCCCCTGTATCTTCCAGAGTCTTTAGCTGAGACACCTGCAATTAAAGGCAGATTAATAAGAGTTAAAAAAACATACATTTGATTAACATGTATGCCACAGGTATACATGGAAGATGCCCTTGGGGAAAATGGGTAACTTTGTGAGGTGGCTTAGAATGCAGGCTTAGATACCATTCTAAGAGACAAAGGGAAGGAGATGTGGGCCTCTTAGGTGAAAGGAAATTATTTTTAGGAACGATGATGGGTACTTGGAGAAGAGATGGGAAGTGTGATAATTTGTGACAAAGTTTAGGTGTGATGTTGACTTTCAGGTTCCTCTCTTGTGACAAGAGTCAGTCCTTCCTGGTTAATGACACTCTTGGAAGGAGATTTATGACAAGGAGTTCCCTTTGGAAGATCTGCCTTTAAGCAGATAAGGGAGGTTCAGAGAAATCTCCCTGCATTTGCTGTTTTCTCAAGTACCTATAGCCCCAATAATCGATATCCCAAAGTGGCAGATTTTGGAGTGGCATATTCCACTATTCTTCTGTGGATTTGGAAAATTTTGGGGAAATTGTCCCGTGATCATCCTTTGAGAATCCCTCGATGTTGTAGAAGCAGAGGGAATGGAAAGTGATTCTGGGAGGAAATATGATTGGGAATCAGAGGAGATAGGATCGGAAACCAGGTGGTAGCCTTGTCAACCAGTTTCAAAAATGGACTGAAGAACCATGTATACATAAGTCAATTAACTAAAGCTACTTGGCTTTCTTCATCTGTTTTCCTTTTCTCTCTCCTGCCAGAAAATGCTCGAGGTTCTTTTGGATACAAGAAACCTCTGGGTACAATGTTCTTATACAAAAAGTGACCGCTGACTATAAAGAGAGTTCTTAGAAAGAGAACATGAATGAAAGTCAATTAACAATGAGTTACAACTCCTTAAATACAAGAGTTCCTTATAACCTTATAAAAAGAGCATTTGTAATTTCAAACTACTAAGAAGGAGATGAATCGAACCACTCACCTTCCAGCTAATGATGTTTTCTTATAAACAGATTTCAGTAAATGACAGTCTTAATCTAAAATGTGGGTCTGTGATCCCAACTGCTACAACATTCTGGCATTGTCTTGATTATTCATAGCAATATATACACTTACTACAATAGAGAGTAATGCATTGTGAGTACCGACATCACACAGTTGTCTTTATTTTAATTTTTATTAATAAAAAATTTTAAACGTTTATTTAGTTTTGAGACAGAGAGAGACAGAGCATGAACAGGGGAGGGTCAGGGAGAGAGGGAGACACAGAATCTGAACCAGGCTCCAGGCTCTAAGCTGTCAGCATAGAGCCCGACGTGGGGCTTGAACTCACAGACCACGAGATCATGACTTGAGCTGAAGTCAGACACTTAACTGACTGAGCCACCCAGGCGCTCCCTTTTTTTCACAGTTGTCTTACTTTAAATATCTCCTCTTCCAACCTCTCTGTTGCCAGAGACTGCCATGTCTGACTTTGTTTCTGAAAAGAATTCACATTGAAATACAGTGTTATCTCAGATAGGAAACATAAAATGGGCTTGGCTGCTTGCCATTCTGTCAGGTGTCTCTGTCAACATCTTTCCCTCTTTCCTTCATATTTGAGGAAAGAATTTAAAAAAAGGATCTTTCCCCATCTTAGGGTTCAGGGGGACATCTACCCAACTCATTTTGTGATGGACAAGAAAGGTTCCTGGTCTAAAAAATCATACTTAGGGTAGCATAAATGACATCAAATTGTAGTTTTCTCTTCATGGATTCTGAGTATAGTTTTCCTGTTATTTTTAATGGAAAATTAAAATTACAGTTAAACTTTCATTCTGGCTACATGAAGTCATGGTATATATAGAAAGATGAGTCTTGCCACAAATTGACTAATATACATTGGGATCTTGAACCAAGAAACTCAAAAATGGAGAAGGTTTCAAAGGGGTGATGAACACTTACAATTATTAATTCCCTATTACCTCATTTAAGTATTGTCCCCAGAGATTCTCACTTGGTTTCACTGCCTTTATAGGAGCTGAAGAAGCTAGTGCTTCTCCTCTGCTTTTGGTGTCAAATAAATCTACCTTTAAAATTATATCACACAGCCTATCATTTTCCACTTCTGCAGGTACCAGGAAACTCTTGGTCAGATCACCTCAATAAAAGATTTATCCCTCTTGTTTCTGTAATTCAAGTTCCTGATCCTTAGATGAATCTACATTAGAGATAATGGACACCTAGATAACATGCCAAGAAATGTGGCATGCTAGTATAGACTATTAAATCAATGTTAACACATGTGCCCAAAAGAAACCTATTTCACTAAAACAATCCCTTAACTTTCTATACTTTAAAGTTCATCAAAAAGTAAAAGTGAAATAATTCTTTACTTGAGTAAGCCTAAACTTACAAAAAGAGCATAGAAGAATTATTTGCATATACAATAAAGAATCTTAAATTAGCAACAAATGTTAAGTAGATAAATTTGACTACAAGTAGGAAAGTTGTCTTTAGTATTTTATATGACTTTGTTTATACTTAGGATTCTGTCTTCCTCCAAAAGACTCTGGAGTTCTATAGTTAACACAAATATTATTTAATTAAATTGGTGTTTGGGATTTTTGTCCTTCAGTCTATGAAGGAGTAATTTCTATGAGACTTGCCCTCTCACACAAATAACTAGAACCCTGGACAACATACAGGAAATAATAGGTTTCCATCATTGGACCACAGGTAGTGCAGGACTGTTAATACTGAAAGAAAGGTAACAAGAGATGAATCTCACGAAGTGCGTTTTCTGCCTGGAGACAATTTGCAGAAGGTAGTGTGGGAGAGGAAACCCCAACAGAGTCGAACACTTTACCTGAGCTGAAGAAACTGAATTCAGTGTTCAAGAAAGGGAAGGCAACTACATTTGTGGGTCAGCATACCTAAGAGGCAGAAACTGCCCAGAGAAATAAACTCCAGAAATTCAAGGTGCCTGAGTCTTTGGCTAAATACCAGTCCATACATGCTCAGGATTAAACTCCATAATGCCAAACAAGAAAAACTAGTAGAAAGAACAACTTCCAAGCTTCCCTGAATCTTTTAGAGTATTGAACAACCAGAATGGAGAGAATCTGCTTAATACGAGAAACACAGGATACAGGTGCGAGGTAGCATAGAAATAAAGCAGGCCTGATCTTAGAATAATGACATTCCCGTCTCTCACCAAAAAATTAAACAAATAAATAACTTAATGTGACCCATCAGGAGAAAAATCTGGCAATAAAAAAAATGTAAGAAGTAAGAATGATGGAATTAGCAAAGATTCTAAAAGGTTTAAACAGAATTTATGTCTGAAATTTTCCTAAATGAGATTAATAGCAGAATAGACCCTGAAGATGAAATAACTGGTGAACCTGAAACCTCAGTAATAGAATATATTCAGAATGAAGCACAGAGATAAAAGAGAGTGGAGAAAAAGTAAAAGAATCTGAGTGACTTGTAGAACAATAACACACATCATTGAAATCTTAGAAAAGAGCAAGGGACAGAACATATATCTGAAGAAATTATATCTGAAAATATTTCACTTTGATGAAAGCCATAACCCCAGGAAGTCAAGAAGCAGTACAAAAACAAGAGATACAAAAATGAAAACATACAATGTCACATTATAATCATCCTGTTGAAAACAAGTACTAAAACAATCAAGAAAACACGTGCACACAATCATTACATACTGAGAAACAAAGATAAAAATTTACATAACTTTTCCATCAAAATGATGAAGCTTTAAAGTGTTGAAAGAAAAAGCTGTCAATCTTCGATTATAAAGCCAGCACATAAATAAATAAATACATAAATAAACTCAAAATAAAGAGTAACATGAACAAATCTGAGTGATGTAATTGCCAGCAAACTTGACCTAAAAGAATTTTTTTTTGTTTCTTGTTTTTTGTTTTCAATATATGAAGTTTATTGTCAAATTGGTTTCCATACAACACCCAGTGCTCATTCCAAAAGGTGCCCTCCTCAATACCCATCACCCACCCTCCCCTCCCCTCCCTCCCACCCCCCATCAACCCGCAGTTGGTTCTTAGTTTTTAAGAGTCTCTTATGCTTTGGCTCTCTCCCACTCTAACCTCTTTTTTTTTTTTTTCCTTCCCCTCCCCCATGGGTTTCTGTTAAGTTTCTCATGATGCACATAAGAGTGAAACCATATGGTATCTGTCTTTCTCTGTATGGCTTATTTCACTTAGCATAACACTCTCCAGTTCCATCCACGTTGCTACAAAGGGCCATATTTCATTCTTTCTCATTGCCACATAGTACTCCATTGTGTATATAAACCACAATTTCTTTATCCATTCATCAGTTGATGGACATTTAGGCTGTTTCCACAATTTGGCTATTGTTGAGAGTGCTGCTATAAACATTAGGGTACAAGTGCCTGTATGCATCAGTACTCCTGTATCCCTTGGGTAAATTCCTAGCAGTGCTACTGCTGGGTCATAGGGTAGGTCTATTTTTAATTTTTTGAGGAACCTCCACACTGTTTTCCAGAGTGGCTGCACCAATTTGTATTCCCACCAACAGTGCAAGAGGGTTCCCGTTTCTCCACAATCTCTCCAGCATCTATAGTCTCCTGATTTCTTCATTTTGGCCACTCTGACTGGCGTGAGGTGATATCTGAGTGTGGTTTTGATTTGTATCTCCCTGATGAGGAGCGATGTTGAGCATCTTTTCATGTGCCTGTTGGCCATCCGGATGTCTTCTTTAGAGAAGTGTCTATTCATGTTTTCTGCCCATTTCTTCACTGGGTTTTTTGTTTTTCGGGTATGGAGTTTGGTGAGCTCTTTATAGATTTTGGATACTAGTCCTTTGTCTGATATGTCATTTGCAAATATCTTTTCCCATTCCGTTTGTTGCCTTTTAGTTTTTTTGGTTGTTTCCTTTGCTGTGCAGAAGCTTTTTATCTTCATAAGGTCCCAGTAGTTCATTTTTGTTTTTAATTCCCTTGCCTTTGGGGATGTGTCAAGTAAGAAATTGCTACGGCTGAGGTCAGAGAGGTCTTTTCCTGCTTTCTCCTCTAGGGTTTTGATGGTCTCCTGTCTCACATTCAGGTCCTTTATCCATTTTGAGTTTATTTTTGTGAATGGTGTGAAAAAGTGGTCTAGTTTCAACCTTCTGCATGTTGCTGTCCAGTTCTCCCAGCACCATTTGTTAAAGAGACTTTTTTCCATTGGATGTTCTTTCCTGCTTTGTCAAAGATGAGTTGGCCATACGTTTGTGGGTCTAGTTCTGGGGTTTCTATTCTATTCCATTGATCTATGTGTCTGGTTTTGTGACAATACCATGCTGTCTTGATGATTACAGCTTTGTAGTAGAGGCTAAAGTCTGGGATTGCGATGCCTCCTGCTTTGGTCTTCTTCTTCAAAATTACTTTGGCTATTCGGGGCCTTTTGTGGTTCCATATGAATTTTAGGATTGTTTGTTCTAGTTTCGAGAAGAATGCTGGTACAATTTTGATTGGGATTGCATTGAATGTGTAGCTAGCTTTGGGTAGTATTGACATTTTGACAATATTTATTCTTCCAATCCATGAGCACGGAACGTTTTTCCATTTCTTTATATCTTCTTCAATTTCCTTCATAAGCTTTCTATAGTTTTCAGCATACAGATCTTTTACATCTTTGGTTAGATTTATTCCTAGGTATTTTATGCTTCTTGGTGAAATTGTGAATGGGATCAGTTTCTTTATTTGTCTTTCTGTTGCTTCATTATTAGTGTATAAGAATGCAACTGATTTCTGTACATTGATTTTGTATGCTGCGACTTTGCTAAATTCATGTATCAGTTCTGGCAGACTTCTGGTGGAGTCTATCAGATTTTCCATGTATAATATCATGTCATCTGCAAAAAGCGAAAGCTTGACTTCATCTTTGCCAATGTGGATGCCTTTGATTTCCTTTTGTTGTCTGATTGCTGATGCTAGAACTTCCAACACTATGTTAAACAACAGCGGTGAAGGTGGACATCCCTGTCGTGTTCCTGATCTCAGGGAAAAAGCTCTCAGTTTTTCCCCATTGAGGATGATGTTAGCTGTGGGCTTTTCATAAATGGCTTTTATGATGTTTAAGTATGTTCCTTCTATCCTGACTTTCTCGAGGGTTTTTATTAAGAAAGGTTGCTGAATTTTGTCAAAGGCCTTTTCTGCATCGATTGACAGGATCATATGGTTCTGTTCTTTTCTTTTATTAATGTGATATATCACATTGATTGATTTGTGAATGTGGAACCAGCCCTGCATCCCAGGAATGAATCCCACTTGATCATGGTGAATAATTCTTTTTATATGTTGTTGAATTCGATTTGCTAGTCTCTTATTGAGAATTTTTGCATCCATATTCATCAGGGATATTGGCCTGTAGTTCTCTTTTTTTTACTGGGTCTCTGTCTGGTTTAGGAATCTAAAAGAAATTTTAAAGGAACTTCTTCAGGCTGAAGGAAAATGATACAGATGGAAACAATAAAAGGAGAACAATGATAGGGGTAAACAAATAATCATAAATTTTTCCTCCTAGTTTATTTTGTGTACATGATACTTGGTAATTTAATTTTGGATTTATACATATAGAAGCAAAATATATTTCAACAAGAGAATAAATGATAAGAAGGGAATGAGCCTAAATTGTTGAAGCTTTTTTATGTGAATTACCATTATATTTTGGGAAAGTAGATTATCCTATAAACATACATATTGTAAATCCTGGGGAAAAAACCAGTACGAAATAAAAAATAAATGTTACAGTGATTATGCCAAGAATGGAAGAAAAAAATGCCCTCCTAAAAAATAAATTTTAGGAAGATGAAAAGAGGAACAAAGAACATACGGAATTTTAAAAAGTGCTAGAGTTAAACATGTGGAAAATTACCTCAGATATAAATGGCCTAAACTAAAAAAAAAGAGAAAATTTCAAACTAGATAAAAAAATGAATTCCAACCATGTGCTATCTAAAATAAACCCAGTTTCAATATATCAAAGCAGATTTCTTAAGTTGAAAGAAAGCAAACAAGCAAGCAAGCAAGCAAGAGAAAGAACGAACGGACAGATTAAGGAAATTTGCGAGCACGCATACAATTTTCCATGTTTAAAAAGTAAAATCAGTTACAACAACAAAACGACATGATATGTAACTCTAATCATAGGAATTCTGGCGTGGCTAAATTACTATCAAACTAAGCTTGAGAACAAGAACTGTTAAAAGAGATAAAGGGGAACTTTTCATATTATAACAGGGATCAATTTATCAGTAAAACATATCAATCCTTAATATGTACCTACTCAAAAAGATTAAAAAGAGAAGCAAAATTTGGCAATCTAAAAGGAAAGTAGACAAATCTGCAATTATATTGTATAGTTTCAACACTCTTTTCTCATTAAGTAAGGAGTGTTCAACAAAACAGACCCTAAAACAAGTCTCGACAAAGTTCAAAGATTTGATATGGTAAGAAAGGTTGTTCTCTGATTTTAATGAAAGAAATGATTCGGAAATCAAACAAATGCTTAAATAAACTGTGTGTTACATAAAATTAGAAAATATTTCTAACTTGCTTAAATTAAAATCAGAATATATTAAAATTTGTTGAATGAAGATAAAATAGTGCTTACAGTGAAATTTATAGTTTTAAGAGGTATATTAGAAAAGGATAAAAGTTTTACAGTCAATGATTTAAGCTTCAATCTTACTAAGCTAAAATATAGAAGAACAAATTAGAGTCAAAATTAGCATGATGAAATAACAGAGCACAAAATGAATGACTACAAAATGGACAAAAAAAAAAAAAAAAAGAAAGAAACTAGTAAATCCAAAAGTTGATTACTTGAAAATAATCAACACTCTTACTTAGAATGATAATAATAATAAAATTAATGACACAATTACCAGTAACAAAACTGAAGAGGGCTCATCACTACAGATCCTACAGAAATTAGAAGAAAATATAATGAACTACTTTTTTAAAAGTACTTGCTCAACAAATTTAACTTTAAGTGAAAAAGTACCCTGAAAGACACAAAATAACAAAAGCATTCAAGAAAAATATAACTTCTGAATTTTTCTTTATAATTAAACAAATTAAATGTAAAACCTTCTCAGAAACACTGTTAAGAAACCTTCCCTAGAAGCAAACAATAAGTTCTAGAGCCACGATTCAAGCTGTCTCACCAAGCACATGCTATTAAATGCTAGGCTATTCCACTGTGAAATGTCTTAAGAAAAATCGAAGTGTTAGAATAATATAAAGAAGCTATAGGCCAACAGATAAAAAGCTTAATTATTCTAAGTAAAGTTCTCTGGAAAGAGTCAGAGAGAGAGAGGGAAGTGAGGGGAGAGAGAGAGGGAAGTGAGGGGAGAGAGAGAGGGAAGTGAGGGGAGAGAGAGAGGGAAGTGAGGGGAGAGAGAGAGGGAAGTGAGGGGAGAGAGAGAGGGAGAAAGGGGGGGGGAGAGAGAGAGAGAGAGAGAGAGAGAGAGAGGGAGGAAGGAAGGAGGGAAGGAAGGAAGAAAGGAAGGAAGAGGGGAAAGAGGGAGGAAGAAAAGGGAGGAAGAAGGGAAAGGGAGGGAGGAAAGAAAGGGAAGAAAGAAAAATAAAAAGAGAGTTTAATATTGCTTTGTAATAAAAGCTGTTAAAATAGATATAGACAAACCATCTCTGACTTGTTTATTAAAAAAACTGTCAGGATGCCTGGCTGGCTCAGTCAGTAGAGTGAGTGACTCTTGATCTCAAAACTGTGAGTAAAAACCCCACACTGGGTCCGGAGATTACTTAAAAATAAAATCTTTTTAAAAATTAAAAAAGAATAAAGAATTGTCTTTTATCATTTTTCTGAACATTTCTCATGTTGGGAACATTTTAACATTTTAGAAGGTGATTAAAAATACTTCATAATGAAAATACAAATTTTAACATTTTTCTCTTAATTTTAAAATGCATTGCACTGTGGAATATTTTTTATGGAGATGAATTTAGTTCATTTTTAATTGTTCTAAACATGTAGGAAGAAAAATGTTAATACTTATTATAGAATATTTAGCTCCCATCCAAGAATATGTGCATGTGTGCATAATTAAATAAATTTAATATTCAATTAACTTATAATTATATGTTAATTATAATTATAAATTAATTAAATATAATAATGTATTTAATGTATTATTTAATATTTAACATTATCTTTAATATTAATAAAATTAATATATATCTAAATTAATACATAATCATAAATTAATTAAATATATTAATAATTAACATAATTAAAGCTATACTATAAACATAGGTTTTAAGGAAATGCATTGGAATTGAATCGTGCTGTATTTGTAAAACTGGTGCCATTTATGGATGGATTTTTAATAAAAGTCATATAATCTTATTTGAATGTATTAAGAGTTCTATCATAAAAGTTCCGAGGAAAATCTAAACATTGAATATTTGCAAAAGTTTTCTAACAATGGTTTACTAACTTAATTGCACTATATATACATATATATGTATACATATATATGTATATATATATGCGTGCTTATATACGTGTATATATATATACATATATACACATATATGTATATATACACACACATATATATTTGTAATTTATCTGACATTTGTAAATTACTTTGGAGAATGATTTTATATAGTTATACATGAATTTTAACTATAATTTAAAAATAAGAACTCTAGGTACCCAAATATACAAGGTAAACAATGAATTTTAGCCTGTGACTAAAAGGGTATCTCTGACCTAAGATACAGTTTTACATCATATCATTAGGATGGACTAGATTTTGCTGTAGTTAACAAACCCCCAAATCCGAGGGGCTTGAGCAAAGATTAGTTGCTTAACTTGGCTTTATACCCATCACTAATGGTAGTGACTCAGAGATCCAGGCAGCTCATAACTCCAGGACTCAAGCTGGCAGAGAAGCAACTTGGTGAAGGATGTCAATGACCCTGCCAAAAGTAAAAAAAAAAAGCTCTGTAGGTAGGTCCTGCATCAGCAATTAAGTACTCTAGTTTGCAAGTGATAAACATCATTTCTGTTCATAGTTTACATGCAAGACCCAGACATATGGCCCCCACAACTCCCAGGAGACCACAAGTCACAGGCCAGAAACATTTGACAAATAGTACTGATGACTACACTGAATGCATTCTTCTATAACATAAGAGAGATACCAGAGAGTAAATGTGTTCCTTTAAAAAATTACTTATGGAAAATTACAAATGTTAAAAATCAGACTGATCTGTATCAATATTATTAAGCACAAATATTAACGTATTTGGGGGTATCATGGACATAATTAATTGATAGAATTAGGCCAAGACATTTTGACCTTAAACTTGCTACTAGGTTATACTGAAAAGAGGTTTCACAAATTTTTCTGTGCATATGAATATTTATAATCAAGCAAGCAAACCTATAAACAAAAAGTATATTTTCTTTAAATGCTTATTTATTTTGAGAGAGAGAGCAAGCAGGGAAGGAGTAGTGAGTGGAGGAGACAGAGAATCTGAAGCAGGCTCAGCGCTGTCATTGCAGAGCCTGATGTGGTCTTCAAAGCCAGAACCATGATATCATGACCTGAGCTGAATCTAAGTGTCGGTGCTCAACCGACTGAGCCACCCAGGTGCCCCTGCTCCATTAAATTTTAAATACAGTAATACTACATTAAATTTTAGATCTGCCATTAAAAATGAGTTTAAGTTAGTTCATGGAAAAATGTATAAAAAAGGGTTGAGACTGGTTAGTTAAGTTACATATTATCAGTGAAAATAACACAAGACTTTCTAGCAACTGTCATGTGGCCGAACAGACTTGAGGGTGATTAGGCATCATTTTCAACAATGTATTTCTCTACAGTTTGCTGTATTTTATGGTTTCAGTGTACTTTATCCCAGCAACTGTGTTTTGGTTGTGCAAAAATGAACAAGGGGGAAACTTTACATCTAAATTAACACAATTTCTACATTAAAATTATGTCATTCCCTTGGGGTGCCTGGGTGGTTTAGTCGGTTGAGCGTCCGACTTCGGCTCAGGTCATGATCTCACAGTTTGTGGGTTCAAGCCCCGCATCAGGCTCTGTGCTGACTGCTTGCTCAGAGCCTGGAGCCTGCTTTAGATTCTGTCTCCTCTCTCTGACCGTCCCTCACTCACACTTTGTCTCACTCTGTTTCTCAAAAATAAATAAAATGTAAAAAAAAAAATTAAAATTATGTCATTCCCTACTTAAGAATGATATAAACTAACTTGTATTACACAAACACACATATCACACAAAATATGGCATGACAGAACAAAAAGTTCCAGTTTAAGACAAACCATCTGATGTAATCAAAGAGACATGACATGCTAGCTGTGGTCACCTTAGAGGATGGCCTTCCCCGAGCACCTAATTCCTCCTATTTGAATTATCAATTAAAGCATCTAATTGCACCTATGGCTTAAATAAAATTAACCAGTGTAATTTTAATACAACACTGCCTATGATTAAGTGTTTTAAAGTAAATTGCAGACAAAATAAAAATTTCAAGTTATAACCCTAAATTATACTGGATATCATTTACATAGAATTTATATGGGAGCATGCAAGTTTTGGCAAACATCAAAAATCTGTAAACTTTGTTGAAAGATACATTTGTGTTCTTTAGTATCCCATTAAGTTAAAAACTATATTTGGAGTTAGAATTTTAAAAAGACAATTATATATATTCACAATAGAAATGAAAACTCCATTAATAAAATGAAAATTCTATTAATTCCATTCGATATAGATGGAAGTAGCAAATGTTTATGTTTGAATCCACAATTATGAGCTATGTTAACAATGTAGCCATAATTCTGTAACCACAATTTAAAATGTAGAATTAAGTAATTTATTTGGTGAATGGTTTAAAATAAAGCCTTACTAAATTGTTGCTCATTATTAGAGTTAAAATATCTTCAGATACACCATCTTTATGAACAAAATTTATCAAATTCATAAAAATTATTAAGCAACTGGCTTCCCCAGATTGTTGGTTCCTTCATTACTGAATTAAATAAATCTTCGACAGATGCTTAGATTTGTGACACGATCATGTTATTAACGTTTTGAAAACCATCTTTGACAGTTGATGGAGGTCCCACCGAGATGGCCAAGATGATACAATTGCCCAAGCCACTTAAAATATATTGGTTAGAACACGGATTTCTTGGACTCAAGTGAGTTTTTCATCCCTGGAATGAATTACAAATACAATAAACTTTACCGTCATTGATCCTTTCTCTTTTGTCATTCTTCTTTCTCTGTCGTTTGTGCTTTTGTTTCTGAAATTGGCCAAGTTTGGATGTGGTCTGGCTTCCTCATGGCCAAGACATCATTTGTCTTTGCTGGTTACTGATGATCAAAAAACTGGATTTATTGACTGGCCAGTTGATGATCTCTGTTATGTAGAGATGGGGATCTATTCTCTATCAGACAAGAGATGATAAAGGGTCTGACTTTCAGCCATTTTTGTTAGCCTATACAATATCATATCTCACTAGAAAGAAGACAGCCTTTGAGATCTAGACTGGTATGATTGTTGTGTTTGCATTCACTTAAACCATGGCCAAATTTGTAAAACCAAATATAAAGCTCTCTATGCTCTATACATCTGTAATTGAGAAGAAACTTTTATCTCTTATCGTATGTATCAGAAATATTTCCTATCTTGGAATGTTTTAATAAATTAAAGAGACTCCTTAAAAAGTACTGTTTTTATTGTTATATCAAATATTATACAACTGAGCAATGCAGGTGCCCTGAAACCAAGATTTGAATGGATATATGAGGCCATAGAAAGTTGGCAGACAGGTAGGAATATTATTTTTGCCATGGTTTATAATAATGGCAAATGCCGACTCTGTAAAACTTAATAGACTGGGCTAAAATTTTGGCAAATTAGCTCAATTTAGGTAGATTTATTCACACACACACACACACACACACAACTTGATTACATTATGTTACAGATCATAATACTGTAAGATCAAAATTTTGTTAATATCATAAATTGGTTTTAGAATATCTAGTCTTCTCATAACAAAAGGTAGTAAAAGTGTTTCTTTCCCCTTTCTGTAATTTTTCCAGTTGACAGAGATTTTGTATCTCATCAGAGTAGTTTTCTAAGCTTTATGTTGACTTTTTTATAGCCTTGATTACTTAAACTTTTTTAATGTTTATTCATTTTTGAAAGACAGAGAGAGAGACAGAGCGAACAGGGGAGGGGCAGAGAGAGAGGGAGACACAGAATCTGAAGCAGGTTCCAGGCTCTGAGCTGTCAGCACAGAGCCTGAGGGGCTCAAATTCATGGAATGCAAGATTATGACCTGAGCTGACGTGGGACACTTAACCGACTGAGCCATTCAGGCACCCCTAACTTTGATTATTTAAAAAAAATTTTAATGTTTATTTATTTCTGAGACAGAGAGAGACAGAGCATGAGTAGAGGAGGGGCAGAGAGAGAGGGAGACACAGAATCCCAAGCGGGCTCCAGGCAATGAGCTGTCAGCACAGAGCCTGATGTGGGGCTCAAACTCACAAACCGTGAGATCATGACCTGACCCGAAGTCGTCCCTCAACCAACTGAGCCACCCAGGCGCCCCTATCCTTGATTATTTTAAATAAATAATCAACTTTCTCACTTCTGAGAAAACTAAGATTCCTTATGGTTGTGGTACTTTCTTATATTTATATTTGAAAATATATGCTGTCTCTCAAATTACAGCAGGCAAGCTACAGCTTTTCACTATTTCTAAGAACTTACTGGATTATTTAATCACATTAACTATTATCCTCTGACAACTCTCATGATTTGGTCTTTCCGAAATGAATCTCTAAATTCAAATAAAAGTCAAGATGTCTTTTACATTTAAATTACATTTAAGATTTCCAGATGGGTAGTCTTTTACACTATATATATTATATATATATATATATATATATATATATATATATATATATATATAATATATATGTTATACAAAATTTATATATAATATATAAATAATATTATAATTATAGATAAATAATATATATAATATGTGGTATGCTAAATATAATTGTTTTTGGTATGTTCCATATTTTTTACTTAGCACAATGCATTGGCTTCCTGGAAAGAGCAATCATATTAAATCATATTCAAACAGCAATCATATTAAATCAGAAACTCATTTTTCCCAAGGTTTACTGTACTCAGGTAAAGCTATGTTAATATAAAATGTTACAGAGGTTGTATATTTTGGAGAAAGCCCGTGAATATTTAGGAAGCCCTCACTACTTATCAAATGTCTCTTTCGGGGGAAATACTCGTGAAGTCTTTTTGAACCAGTCATTTATTACACCTATGTTAGAGTATCTTTGTTTCCTTTCATTCGTGAAATTTTTGGTCAGTGCAGTAAATTAGACACAGGCATCTAGTCATCTATAGGTGGTTTCTGCTTTTCTCTCATACATCCTGAAGACTTGGCTAAATGCTGGAGAGAAGAAATGTGTTCCACCACACAGGGCTCAGAGCTTCATGGACAGAACTGTAACAGCTAATCTAAGCTCTTGTTACTTCAGGGAAGGACTAGCAGTACAGGCTTCTGAGCTGATACCACATAGACAGATGCCAGAATCAGAGCAATTGTAGAATAATTTTACACAGGTGCTGAGGATTTTATAAAAGCGGACTAGAGAATCGATATGTATTAGAACAAAAATCAGTTAAATAGAATGAATGAATTGATAAAGAACAGTTAACTATAATTACTTGTTTAGAATATTGTTGATATCTTGAAGGTTCTTCTCCCCACACCTCCCCCACCTTGTAATTCTCCCTTCTTTCTCCCTTCCTTATTCGTAGGCCATCTTTATTTTAGTTACTCAGAATACAGGAACAGATGTTCTTACTGACTTTTTTTCACTTTTAACGGCAGTAGTTATTTAAATAGGACAACCAAACTAAGTTCTCCTTAAAAATAAATTAGGACACAGTTTTATGAATCAGTTGCTGAAATGGTGTTTGAATTTTGTGGTGTGTCGTATTTGAAAAAAATTTTATTTATTTAATGAGATATGACAAGCACAACACTGAGGAACGTGGGTTCCACTTTTTTTCTGGAACCAAGGCCTAGGAAGCAGTACTAAAAAAACTGTTAACAGTTCTATAACAATGTCCCTTTAGAGGTAATAAAAGGAGGAAGTCACTTACTATCAGTGAGTTACCCAGAAAATTTTGGAGAGAGCAGTTCAACTGTGTTTATTGATATTGCAAATAACACCTGAAAATGAATATCTGAGATTCAGTATCCTAAACATGTAATATAAGAGCAAGTAACAATACAACTACAATAATTTCATCAAGTCATAAAGCATATTAAAAACATAATCCTAGATCCCTTTCAAAATTATTACATGGAAATTAGCTTTATGGTCTTAGTAGTTAATCAACACTGTATGACTTGATTTGTATATCACATAATAAGCTGAGTTAACCAGCACCTTCTGCTGCCACCAGGTATTTTGTTTAAAAAAGTCTTTGAAGATTTTATTTATTTATATTTTAAAGAATTGTTATATTTATTTTTGAGAGAGAAAAAGAGACAGAGTGTGAGTGGGGGAGGGGCAGAGAGAGAGGGAGACCCAGAATCAGAAGTAGGCTCCAGGCTCTGAGCTGTCAGCACAGAGCCCGACAGGGACTTGACCCATGAACCATGAGATCATGACCTAAGCTAAAGTCGCATACTCAACTGACTGAGCCAACCAGGTGCCCATGTGGAGATTTTCTTAAATCACTGAGTGTGGTTCACTATTAGGGGAAAAAAATAAGTATCTGAAGCTTGGAAATAAGAAAAGAATGACTATGTCATTTCATGTCCTTGCCTAACAAGCCAATCCAAATACGATCTCATTCTCTATAGGTATGTAGCTTTGCTTTACTTATTATTTACTATTGACTACTTCAATTTACAGCTCTGTAAGGATAGAGGTTAATTTGTTGAAAATAGGTAACAATGTAATAGATTTTCCTCCGAGAGCAATGTAAATGAATTTTGTTCTGCAATCATGCAAAGGGCTTCTGTGCAAAAAAAAAAAAAAATCAGAACAGTTATAATTGTATTGCTCTATAGAACATTATTCAGTTTTGTATGCAGATTCACAATTTTATTCCAATTTTCTTCTTTTCAGTAATTATATCCACATGTGTATCTCCTGTCCTTCTTTTTAAAATGACTGTTGGGAGGAAGGTACAGATGTTCCTCAATATCCCTGCCCCCACAGATACGTGGCCTCTTCCATCATCAGATTCCCTATCAAAGTGGCCCATGTTTTATAACTGACAAACTCTGCCACGTCATTATCATCCAAAGTCCGTGGTTTACATTAGGGGTTCATTCTTGGTTTTGTACATTTTATGGGTTTCAACAAATAATGACACATGTCCACCATTATAGTATCAAACAGTTTCACTACTTTAAAAAAAAAAACTCTCTGTGCTCTGTTCATCCCTCACTTCCTTACCCTAGGCAATCACTGATCATTTTACTGGGTCCATAGTTTTGTCTTTTCCAGAATGTCATATGGTTGGAATCATACAGTACAAAGCTTTTATATATTGGCTTCTTTTACTTAGTGATATGCATTTAAATTTCTTCCATGTCTTGTCATCGCCTGATACCTCATCTCTTTCTAGTGAAAAATAATATTCCATTGTCTGAATATACCCCAGTTTGCTTAGCATTTCATCTACTGGTGGGCATCTTGGTTACTTCCAAGTTTTGGAAGTTATGGATAGAAATTCTATGAATATCCAAACCTCCTATAAATATTCATGTATAGGATTTTGTGTGGACATAAGTTTTCAGTACATTTGGGTAAATACCAAGGAGTATGAATGCTGGGTCATGTGATAAAAGTATGCTTAGTTTTTAAGACATCTCCAAACTGCCTTCCAAAGTGGCTGTGCCATTTACAATTCCCACCGGCAACGTATGAGACTCCCTGTTGCTCTGCATCCTTGATGGTGTTCTGAATCTTGGCCATTCTAGTAAGTACACGGTGGTATCTCATTGTTTTAATTTGCAATTCCCTGATGACATATGATGTAGAATCACTTGTTATATGCTTATTTGCCAACTGATTAACTTCCTTGGTGAGGGGTCTGGTAAGGTCTTTGACCCACTTTGTAATTAGGTTTGTGTTTTCTTATCACCGAGGTTTTTTTTTTTAAGTTTATTTATTTATTTTAAAAGAGAGGGCTTGCACACATGATCCAGTGGGGGAGGGGCAAAGAGAAAGGAAGGGAAAGAATGCCAAGCAGGCTCTATGGTGTCAACACACAGCCCAACACGGGGCTCAGTCTCAGGAACTGAAGTGATATGACCTGATATGAAATCAAGGGTTAGAGGCTTAATCAACTGAGCCACCCAGACACCCCTCCTATTGCTGAATTTTAAGAATTTTTTTGTATATTTTGAATTATAGTACTTTATCACATATATCTCTTGTAAATATTTACTCCAAGCTGGCTATCTTTTCATTCTCTTGATAGCATATTTCACCAAGAAGAAGTTTTTAATTTCAATGCCATTGCAGTCTAACTTGTCTAAATTTTCTATCATTTTTTTCTTATAGGAGTACTTCTAGTTTTGCATTCTACATTTAGGTCTATGATACATTTTGAGTTAATCCTTGTGAATATTGTGAGGTCTGTGTCTAGATTTACTATTTTTGGATATGGATAGAATTGTTTCAGTATGATTTGTTGAAAACACAGTCTTTGCTCCATTTTATTGCCTTTGTTCCTTTGTCAAAAATCAGTTGATGTATTTCTGTGGGTCTACTTCTGGGCCTTCGATTCTAGTTCATTGATCTTTTGTCTGTTCTCTCACCAGTAACATACTGGCTTGATGACTGTAGCTTCACAGCGAATTGAAGTCAGGTAGACTCGGTCCTCCAGCTTTGTTCTCCTTCAACACTGTGTTGGCTCTTCTGGGTCTTTTGACTCTCCCTATAAACTCCACAATCATTTTGTCAATATGTACAAAATAACTTGGTGGGATTTTGATCGAGCCTGCATCTGTCAACCAAGTTGGGAAGAACTGACATCTTGACAATATGCAGTCTTCCTTTTATTTTAAATTTTTTTAATGTTTATTTATTTTTGAGAGAGAGTGAGCATGCACGCACATGCGTGAACGCGCGCGCGCGCGCACACACACACACACACACACACACACACACACACGAGTGGGGGAGGAGCACAGAGACGGAGACAGAGGATCCAAAGCAGGCTCCATGCTGTGAGCACAGAGCCCAATTCTGGCTCAAACTCACAAACTGTGATAATGATCTGGGCCATAATCAAGAGTTGGGCACTTAACCAACTGAGCCACCCAGGCATCCTAGCAATATACAGTATTCTTATTTGAATATGAACTATCTCTCCATTTATTTGGTTCGATTTCTTATCATTTTGTAATTTTTCACAAAAACTTCATATTTTGTAGGACTTACACCTAAGTTTTGCATTTTGGGGGATACTAATTTAAATGGTATTGTGTTTTTTAATTTCAAACTTGACTTGTTCATTTCTGGTACACAGGAAACCTAGTGATATTTGCATATTAACCTTTTATCCTACAACTTTGCAATAATAACATAATAGTTCCAAGAGGTTTATTTTATTTTTATTAATTATTTCAGATTTTCAACACTGTCAATACATCATCTGTGAACAAAGACAGTTTTTTCTTTCCTAATATGTACACCTTTTATTTTTCTTGTTTTATTGCATTAGTTGGTGTTTCCAGTATGATGGTGAAAGGCAGTGAGGACCCTAGTAGGAAAGTTTTGAGATTCTTACCATTATGTATGATGTTAGCTACAGGTTTTTTTGTAAATATTCTTTATCAAGTTGAGGAAATTCTCCACTATCCACACTTTGCTGACAGATTTTATCATGACTGGATGTTAGATTTTGTCAAATGCTTCTCTGCATCTATTGATATGATCATGTGGTATTTCTTCTTTAGCCAGTTGGTGTGATGAATTGCATTAATTGACTTAGTAATACTGAACCAAGCTTCCATACTTATCATAAATTTCACTTGGTCGTATAGTTATTTTTATAAATTGTTGGATTTGATTTGCTAATATTTTTGTTAAGTATTTTTGCAACTATGCCCATGAGAGATATTGGCTTGTAGTTTTCTTGAGATGCCTTTGTCTGGTTTTGAGATTAGGACAAAGCTGACCTCATGGAAAGAGTTAGGGAATATTCACTATTTCTGTCTTCTGAGAGAGACTGCAGAGAAATCGTTTATTTTCTTCCTTGAATATTTGGTAGAATTTACTAGTGAACTCTTCTGGGCCTGGTGCTTTCTCTTTTGCAAGCTTATTAATTACTGATTCCACTTGTTTAATAGATATAGGCCTATTTGGATTGTCTGTTTCTTTTTGTAAGAATGGCGTACTTTTTGAAAAAAATTCATCATCCTGTTACCCTCTTTAATGAGTTAAATTTTTACATTGTTGTCACTTAAAAACAATTAGTGCCTTAGAAGATTTTTTACGCTGATTTACTATAGTTCAATACTTGCTAACATGCTAATTTGTTAGTGCAGTTTAGAAAATGTGTAAGGTGTTCAATTAAACATTTAAAATGAAAAAAAAATAAATACAAATAAAATGAGACTAATTTTTTTCAAATGTCTTTAAAGGAAGTATTAATATTTGAGGTATTTATAAATTAAAAAAAAAACAATTTACTCAGTGAACTTAAAACGCTTAAACAAGAAATTTTAAATTTTGTATCTCTTTGTTACTTTACCATTGAGGGGCATTATTATCAGACTGAATGAGGACCAAAACCAGTCCAAGGGACTTCAGTGAAGACAAGCCAAATAACCCTGGGGTTTGCTACACACTGAGAAATTGTGAGCTAATTTTGCAGTGAGATTCTTAACCACGTTTATCTTATTTACTGTCTGTCTTCCTCATCATCGCTCTATGCTCTTCTCTCTCAAATGGTCAACCCTATCTCTGTGATAGCTAATACATCTGCCTCCAAGACCCCTGTCCTCAATCATCACATAACACCCAGAATGCAGTCAAACAACTTCTATCTTAAACTCACTGCCCTAGTTATACCAGAACTCATGCCAAATGTTACATATAAAGCAATACATAAATTAAGGAACAACTCAGGAGGAGTAGCAAGAGGGCAAAACTAAAGTCCCCTCTAAACTTACCGCTTGGCAGAAGTGCCCTTTGCTTTCTCTGTCACATGATATTTCTATAGAATGTTGAGGTCAGCTGTTGACTTTTAGCCAAAGAATAAAACTTATCTACAATAGACTCCTGGTACTTCCTTGAGATACCAAACCATGTGCATATAATTATTCCACATAAAAATGTCCAAAAGAATACCTGTAACTTCAAAGGAAGAGGGTTCTCTTAGACTCCAGACTTTCAAAGTTTTGCCAGTTTCTAGCATCAAGAATGCACCCTTCAGTGGGTCAACACTTATACCACGTTCACAAAGTCCAAACATGAATTTCTCTTCTGTTCATTCCCCTGAGTTGCAACTGACTCAATGACCAACTATTCTGGGTCTCACACTCTCCCCCCTTCTGAGACAGAAATCTTTGCCTCCAGTTTCCCTTTCCCTTATTCCATTTTTCCCCCTCTTGCACTTCTGGCATGTGATTACTCATTTTATTTTTTCTACCCACTAGTAACCCTCCAAAGTACTCACATCTGAGTTATTTGTTTCTTCACTTTTTCCTGCATGATGATAACAGTGTATTAAAATTGTAGTCTAGAATGCGATTCCGTGGTGATTTTCTTTTTCCCTCACTACCACCAAATTCTTCATTGTTGTTTATTTTCAGATTTTTTGTTTGTTTCAGTCATATTTCTTCCCACATTCTCTGGAGATAGTTTGTAATTTGGCCCAGACTCAGGGCTTCACGGAAGACCCTGAAGATAGACACTAATATAGCCACACGTAATAACCCCAGACCACATCCTGTTTAGTATTTATTTCGCTCTACATGTAAGTCCTCTGAGGTCAGAGGCCATGTATTCCGTTATTTTTACATCTCACACACTGCCTAACTTAGAGATTGGCACACACTAGGCAAATACAAGTCATACAATCAATGAATAATTGATTGATTCTGATGCTCTAATACACATCCATATTTGCTTCCGGGAAGTAGTTTAGTTGTTCAAGGATCAAGTTCTAGAATGAATAATTAATCATTTATCAAATGCCTCCAAAAGGCAAGGTCAAATGTGATAGAAAGGATGAAAGCCATTAGGAGATTGTTGATATGCACATTAATCCATTTCGGAAGTGTCAGTTTGCATTTGTTGGTGGTTAGTCTGTGGAGCACTGCAACCGCGGCTTTATTAGAAGATGCACTTTTCAACACCTCATTACTAGAGACTAGATAGGAATAAAGTCCCCAAACACGATACTGTGTGAAGTCATCCTACCCGGACATCCTGGAGCATCTTTTCTTGCTACTTACCTGTTTCAGGCGATTTTATACTTCCCATCTACAGTGCAGCTTGCTTGTTGTGTCCAGATATTTATTCTCCCTTTTTTTTCCATGATAATAGCTGTTTAAGCTGAACACTGAGCCGGCCAGAAACTGCAACATTATCCATAGGCCTCTGGAGCCAAGTATTTCCTATGAATAGGTTATGCAAATGACATTTAATGCAAATGAAATACACATCTTCTGAAGTGTATTCTTAAAAGTAAGGGGCATTCTTCCCTGTTTCCCTGGTCCTTTTTCTGCTGGCTGAAATGCAGAATTGTTGGCTCTGCCATCCTGCACAATGGCTTGGAGAGAAACAACACAGGAATGATGGACCACTAAGAACATGAGCGGTCCTTGGACGAATTTTTCAAATAGAGCCTTTATAACAGCCTGCATCTCCTATCTTTGGAGAGTTAGATAACATTTTCTCTCTCTCATTCTCTCTCTCTCTATTCTCTCTCATTTGAGAAAATCAGAGAGAGAGAAAGAGGGAAAAACTAAACAACAGATCCTATTTCGTCTAAGCCATTACGGATACTAATGTGTCTAATAATAAGCAGACAAACATTATCTCCAATTATGAAACAAATGTATTTTAAGACCACCGAGGATGGTTCCTGAATCCCATGATTATTTATAAGCATGAGGTGCTCTAATGATTGAACCAAGATGTAACCATGTTCAAATTTCTGATAGTGAGTTTATGATAAAAAAAAAATCTATCTTGTATAATAGTTTTTCTCATCAAAAAGTAGTCAAGGCTTCTTAAATACAAAATATGTCTAACCCCTTTGTAAAATGTATTGGAGACAATCAAAATCCATGGTTCTTTCCAGCATAATGACATAGAAATTTATTTATTCATGTAGCATTTGCCACTGTCCACTGACATATATATATACATTTTTTTTTACCCATACCTTGTCAGTTGTTTTCATTTTCAGCAAAGGTCTGTTGATAGATGATCTCTGCGGTGGACTTGATGAATCAGGGGCAGAGATATCAGAAGCGGTATCTGCACAGTTCTAGAAATTGAACAACCTAATTGGCTAAACTGTATTTTCTAGATGCATGTTACTTTAGGGATCAAATCTACCCTCTCCTGTGAGCTGCTTGGTAGAATTATCATTCAGGAGAACTGAATGCTCTAAGAAGATAGTTCCACAATGGGGTCACCTGACTGAAAATGAATTCAGCTTATTTCTTCCTCTGTTCCAGTTGGTTGGTTTCTCAGTTCAGTGCTTTCTAAGTCTGCTTAGAGAAGGAAAGAAAAAAGCATTTGCTGAATGTAATTAAGGTCGTATCATGATGGCTTTGAATATTAAAAAAATACCCAGTTCAGATCATTTTAAACTTTTTTTTTTAATTATTAATTTAGTCACTCTGATTTAAAAACAACTCCACAAGTCATTTCACTAACAGGCCAGATCGTAAATTTGTTTCTAAATGTCTTTATGACCCCAGAAAGCAGAGATGAATTGAGCTGGCTTAATTGGCTGAAACCCCGTTGAAATGTAATGTGGGTGACTTAATCAGCCCATGGCACTAATGGAGTTAAGTACTTTGTCCACTAGGAAACTGTATGATCTTTCACTGAGCTTCTAAGTGCCTGCTTATTGCTATATAGAAGGTGCTTTCTGTTGTAGCTTGCATGCGGCCTTGCAAGGTAGACTAAAGGGCAGAAAACAGTTTAGAGCATATATTTTAAAAATGGAGCCGGGGCAGCTTTTTTTAATCAACACTGTAATTTGGGGGAAAGAATTGAATTGCATCTTATTCGTTATTGTAGAATACTTTCTGAGCCAGTCTATTCCAATTGCTCCTAAGCCACCTGTTGGCCTTGAACAAATGCAGCCCACTTAGCACCCACCTCCTTATTTATTTAAAAAAACATTGTTAACGTTTATTTATTTTTGAGAGAGAGAGAGACAGAGCATGAACAGGGGAGGGGCAGAGAGAGGCAGACAAAGTATCCGAAGCAGGCTCCAGACTCCCAGGTGTCAGCACAGAGCCGGATGAGGGGCTCCATCTCACGAACTGTGAGATCATGACCTGAGCCGAAGTCTCGGACACTCAACCGACTGAGCCACCCAGGCGCCCCAGCACCAATCTCTTTAAATAATCATTCAAGCTGTTTGTTGACCAGTGTAAGAGGGAGGAAGGCAAACATTATAAAAGTAAACAAAGAATCATTTGTTTCCCAACTTGTCTACAAGTGGGGCAGGATACCCTATCGGGAGCTGATATTGCATCTCTAAATCCAGATGGCCTCTGGTCACACCGTGCTAGTGTCTGTTCCTTCTCTAACACTTCCTGATTGTGTCATCCTGGGTGAATTACTTAAGCTGGTAATACCACTGGATCCTGGATCATTGCCGGGTTCCACAGCACGATCTAAACATCAACTTGTGTATTGCAGCTGCGATGCTGAACTCTTACTACTTCCCAAACCATCGCTCCTAGACCCACTACTCCTGCTCCAGGCGGTTCATCTCCTCCAAGGCTGGTCCATTAAGAATAGTGATTTGGGGTGCCTGGGTGCATCAGTTGGTTGAACTTCCGACTGTTGATTTCAGCTCAGGCCATAATCCCAGGGCTGTGGGATCAAGCCCCACATCAGACTCCACGCTGAGAATGGAGCCTGCTTAAGATTTTCTCTCACTCTTCCCCTCTCCCACTCTCTCTCTCTCTCTCAAGAAAAAAAAAAAAAAGAAAAAGAAAATTTGAAAACATAAAAATACTGACTTCACTTCTTGGAAGTTCTTTTCTTCTTAAAATCCATTGGGGAAATTGACATATGTATAATCTCCCTTTGTAATTAGAAGTGTGTAATAATATAAAACAAAGCTTTTTTTTTTTTTTTTTTTTTCCCCTGGCCAGCATTGCAGACCAGTACACATTTATCTCTTGTTAATTGTTAAACCAAAATATTCACTATGGACTGCTCTTCCTTTATGATGGGAGGCAATCATAACTATATTCCATAGAAAAATTTCCAGACAGGGGCACACGGGTGGCTCAGTATCTGACAAGAGCATCTGACACTTGATTTCAGGTCAGGTCATAATCGCATGGGATTTGAGTTCGAGCCCCGCGTTGGGCTCTGTGCTGATGGTGCAGAGCCTACTTGGGATTCTCTCTCTCTCTCTCTCTCAAAATAAACAAATAAACTTAATAAAAAAGGTAGAAGAATTTCCACAGGACATTGCTTTACCTTTTCCTGTCCTCTTCATTTTTGTAACCATAAACATATTTTAAATATCTTACACACCCATGATTATTTTTACATGTGAGTTTTAAACTGACCGTGAATAAAATCTAGCAGCATTACAACTGTCAATCAGAAAATAACTTAACCGTCCTTCTTTATAAATTATTGCTATTTTTGCGTGAGAGCTATGAAAACATGATTTTTTTAAGTGAAGAGAAAGGCCGCATTCTGGCTGACACAGCAGTAGCCAATTCTCCTTGCTTGACCCTGCTGGCTGTGCCTGTGTGAAGAGTCAGAGGCCAGTATGAGCTGATGTGGCACCTGCTCCAGGCCAGGCACAGGATGGCAGCACCTCGTGCATCTTTCAACACAGATGTGCTGGAATTCCTAGCGCTGCTCACGTCATCCATTTCACACCCCTGAACTCAGATGTTTGGGAAATTCTGATACCCGTTCCAACCCAGAACCTCAAACACATTCTCAGTCCCAAAAGGTGAGCGAGATCAACTTTAAAAACTGAAAAATGGCACAATTTTGGATACTCACACTTGAGTTAGTGGGTTTAAAATGTGGGTTATATACCTTTGCCTCTTCTTCTGTTTTCAGATGCTTTTGTTTGGCAACTTAGGTGTTAGCCTGGGATCAGGGAGATTCATAGTTACATACAGATAGAGTTACATTTGACGGGACAATGCGATGGCCTCTAAAAGTAGGATACGTGAAACAGGAGATGAACTTGCGGAGGGGTGGTTGAAAACTGCAGAAAAGTGAATTTTAAGTATAGACAAATTTTAGATTAATCTGTTTGGGAGAAGGCAAAGGCTGAAGAAATGTGAATAAATAGCTTAAGCCAAGTGAACTGTAACACGTGACTTATTTTATACTGCCGTCATAAAGCATGGAATTGTCTGTTTCTCCCATTGTTCTTTCCATTTTATAGATGATTAGCCACTTGTTTTCCCTGCTTTTCAGCCAGTAAGATTTTTATACTGTTAACATTCTTCTGGTATACTAAGTGGTTTTATGAATGTCACTTTTGAAATATAACTGACAGGGGCGCCTGGGTGGCGCAGTCGGTTAAGCGTCCGACTTCAGCCAGGTCACGATCTCGCGGTCCGTGAGTTCGAGCCCCGCGTCGGGCTCTGGGCTGATGGCTCGGAGCCTGGAGCCTGTTTCCGATTCTGTGTCTCCCTCTCTCTCTGCCCCTCCCCCGTTCATGCTCTGTCTCTCTCTGTCCCAAAAATAAATAAAAAACGTTGAAAAAAAAATTAAAAAAAAAAAAAAAAGAAATATAACTGACAAACTTTATTGAGAATTGAGAATTTGTTTCGTGCTAGCAATGTTGCTAAGTATTTAAGTGTAGTATCTCATTGGCTCTTTACAACAACTCCATACCTTAACTACTATTTTATAGATGAGGGAATGAAGACTTTGAGAAATTAATTGACTTGGAAATGTCACAGAGTCAATAGTTTCAAAACTAGGATTCAAATCCAATAATTTACGCTTTTTTCAATGTCCACATGTTGCATAACTTTGTAAACTGCCAGTCTCCATATTCTCAGTGGAAGAGAGACTTGATGTTTGATTTCCCCAGATAATAAATATTATACAAATATTCAAGAATAGAATATTTGTATGCCTCTGAAAATATTTCATTTTCATTACTCACTTTGGTCAATTTGTGTGTAGATACAGCATGTGGTTTTATGCATCCTGGCTTCAGTTATTCATGGAAAGATGATAGCTTAATCCAATCCATTCAGCAAATATCCATAGTAGTGAATCAGATCCTGCTTTTCATTAACAAAATGAAGAAAAATCCCTAACATCCAGATTAAAGGTTAATTTGTATTTTTACATGTTAAAATATTTGTGAATGATGAAACAGCTTGTAGACATATACATATTTGTGCAAAAGACTAATATGAGAATCCAATAATCCTCTTTTTTTCAAAAACACTGAACAGTATTTCTTTTCTAATAGATTTTTTCCCCAAATTTATTGATATTTGATGCAACTTTGTGGACACTACGGACATTGAACATTTTTGTATTTCTCTGCAGACATGTAGATTTTATTCTTATCTACTGAAATCATGAACATTACCCTAACAATGATGCCAAAAGAAATTACTCTGAATACTAAAATGGATTTTAAAGCAGTTCAGTTTAACTGACTTCAACAAACATTATTAAAGACCAAGAAACATTACATAAAACATTATTAACATTATGATATTACAAAAATGTACATACTGCTTTCTTCTTTAAAAACTTATGTTAGTTTTATAGATTGGACAAACTATAATGCATCTGAATTCCACACCACATTGAATTTTAATTTGCAGTGTAGCTTCTGACAAATAAATTAGCCTCACCTCCTTCATCTCATCATCTGACCTCTAAGGTCGTTTCTCATTTAAAAAAAAATGAGGTGAAACTGTAAAATAATTGATGAGAAGACTCTTCCCCATAGATTTATCAATGTGATAGTTATTCCATTATTTTTAATGCAAATCTTAAAACCAGTACTGTAAATCATACACCATATTTTGCAAAAGTATCTAGAAAAACTTAGAACTTCAGAAGTAAATGCCGAATTTAATTACTACACTTTTTTTCACCTGTAGATAAAATGCTTCCTTTTGTCAGATCAGTTCATATTTAGTGTAGATATCTACAATACTCTTTTCAAATTAATCTTCATTGATTTTTATAGCAAACAGTTCACAAAAATAGTGATCTTGACACTAGATTCCTGTCCTAATTACGTTCATTTTTATATTGACGCAATGTATATTTTAAGTATAATCAACACAAGATATTAACCATCCTATGTTCATTGGATTACATACTCATCTATTAAAATTGAGTGATACAAAATGAAGTTAATACTTTTTTAAAAAGCTGTTACCTTTCCTTCCTGCTTCAAACTACATGTAAATTAAATGAACAGTAAAGTGTTTAGGACATTTATATTAGGTTTACAGACACTTTTAAGGAAGTACGTTTCTTTTTCAGAAAGAACATGAAACTTCCCTCAGGAAACAACCATAGTAGCCGAGTGACATTTCCCAATCTATGTGATTCAGAAGCTCGCAGGAAAAGGATGTGTCTGAATATCGCTGGTCTTCAGGATGTACTTTTTCCCATATTTCTTCTGGTTATTTTTTAGCAAATGCACATTTTGCTATTTCCTTATTATTGTCAGTGACCCATATTTATAAATAAATAAGAGCCACAGATTTTTATTTTCCATTTAACTAATAATATTCATTTTTTTCTTCCTTCCTTTTTTCCAAAAGACTTAATGGGTTTTTGCTTATATTTCTATTCTAAGAAACTAATTCAAGCTTAAGAGAAAGTTTTGATAATACTCAGTGGAAAAACAAAATTCAAGTTATATATAATCCTCACTCTAAGGATAAAATATAGCTAAGACTTTCATATTTTGTGTTTAATTATATATTCTGCTATTAATGAAAGATTATATAAGAATTTCGAGAAAACCTGAAAATTCTTATATAATCTTTTATTATATAATCTTATATAAGAATTTTCATGTTTTCTCGAAATTCTTATAGACACAACTTAAAAACTGCATGATCCCTTATGAAGACATAGCATAAATTACTCAATAATTCCATTTTTCTGGACTTTTTTTAAAGTTGATTTATTTATTTTGAGAGAGCAGAGTACAAGCACTAGCAGGGGAGCAAAGGGAGGGAGAGACAGAATCCCAAGCAGTCTCCACACTGCCAGTGCAGAGCCTGACTTGGGGCTGGAACTCACTAACCATGAGATCACGACCTGAGCAGAGATAAAGAGTTGGACCCTTAACTGACTGAGCCACTGAGGTGCCCCAATTCTTTCGGACTTTTACATTGCTATTAGTTGTTTAAAACTATTAATGTAGCAATGATGAACATCTTTTTTCACAATGGTGAAAAAAAAGTTGTAAGTTTTTTGTTTTTAAGTTTTATTTATTTTTTTGAGAGAGACAGCACGAGTTGGGGAAGGACAGAGAGAGAGAGAGAGAGAGAGAGAGAGAATCCCAAGCAGGCTTTGCACTGTCAGTGCATCGGCAGAGCTCGAACTCACGAAATCAAGTCAGACGCCCAAACAACTGAGCCACCTAGGTGCCCCACAAATTGTGTATGTGTGTGTGTGTGTGTGTGTGTGTGTGTGTGTGTGTGTGTGTGTGTTAAATGATTACAGGTATTCTTTAGGGACATTTCTAGATATAAAACTACAAGTTCATAAATATTATTTTAAAAAATAAATCACATATAACTGTCAAATTGGCTTTGGTTACAAGAGCCCTCTAGCATGTGGGGATGCCTATCTAAGATATTGCCTATTTTATACATCAAACGTGGAATTTCATTGTTTTAATTTGGATTACAATTACTCATTAACCCAACTTTTAATATTCATATTTAACCTTCAGTATTTAATATTCATTTACATTTTGTCTCTTCTGAATTGTTCTTAGTTTTACTAAGATTTCTGTGGAGCTCCCAGTGTTTATCTTCTTGTTTTCACTAATAAAGATATTAACATTTTGTTGTATTTGGTTCAAATTCTTGCCTGTTACATTTTTTTGTCATTTTATTACATACAGGAGTAAAACTTTTTTGATGCTTACACAGTAAAATAAGTATTTTTTTTTCTGTCATTGCTTACACGCTGAGTCAGTTATTACCAATCCAGTAGTCAAATACTTACCAAATTTCCTTCAGTTTTAATATTCCATCTATAATTAAGGTAGTAATTTTCCCTCGGCTGTTTACGTTAAAGCTATTCCAATTTGATGAGGATATTCTAAAGATCCCAACAGGTAGTAGGATAGTCCACTGATACAAAACTTATGAGCACTTTACAGTGGGTTCACATCAAATCAATAGTATAAAATGTGTCAGGGAGTACAGTCTAGACCATGCACTAGTAATAAAGACCCTCCAAACTTTAGTGGTTAAAACCACATAGACTTGGGACATCTGGGTGGCTCAGCTGGTTGAGTGTCTGACTGCGGCTCAGGTCATGATCTCATGGTTCGTGAGGTCAAGCTCCCCATCAGGCTTTGCACTGATAGCACGGAGCCTGCTTCCTATTCTCTGTCTCTCTCTCTGTCTCTCTGTCTCTGTCTCTCTCTCTGCCAGTCCCTCCCTAGCATTCTCTCTCTCAACAATAAACATTAAACAAACAAACAAAAAAACCAACATAGACTTACTTCTCATTCAAGCTGTATGTGCATCTCAGATTTACTGAGGGTTGTCCCTCCACAGTGTCTTCATTCTTGAACCTCAGCTGAAGAATAGCCACCACCTGGACCATTGCAGAAGGCAAAGAAAGCATAGCAGAAGAAAAGAAAGTATAAGGAATGCACAAGAAAGCAATGCACAAGGAATGCATTTGAAAGAAGCATATGCCAATTATCTTCCTATTAATGTAAAATGAAATGGTTTCATTTGACTTTAAGGTGGTAGGGATGGTCATATGTGCCTAGATGGGAATTTGCATATTAGGGGGAACACTAATTATGACTACAGTCTGAATTTCTTATCACTACGTATTCAGTGTATCATTTTCCCTATATACCAAATCTGTTCACACCCTTTGACAAATAGTACTCAAAGTCCATTACCCACTGGGTCTACCTAAAGGATCAAGAACTTGAGTAATGACTGATATTTTCATCATCCACTCAGCATGGGTCTCCTTTCATCTAGAGGTCTATGAACTAAAACAGAAAAAATTAGGTGCCATACATATTCAATATAAAATGGTGGAACTGGGGCAGGTGCAGCCACAATCAACACCCCCACTGAGGAAGACATGCCATGGGGAATCATGGTGATTCTGGTATCCCACTGGGCATCAACGTCATGGTCTCTGACTTGGGTGGTAGATAATATTTCTTACCTAGGACACAAATCTTCTTCCTAAAGAGGGACTTTCCAGTCTGTAATAACCTCTGTTCCCTGATTCTTTCTGCACCAGGAGATGGTTGATTTTCTGCTATTCTCCTTATCTGTATGTTATGGGCATTAAAGTATATCTTTTCCTTGAGGCAATCCATTTTCTCAGATTGCTTTATTACCATTGAAAGTTGGAGGTTCGATATCTTAGACATTCTTAGTTATGGCTTGTGGGTTATTTATTTACTTAATTTCTATGTGCAATTCTATTAAAACTTACTTGGCTTCTTCAGCAGAAAGAAAAATCAAGGAATCTATCCCATTTACGATTGCTACAATTGCACAAAAAAAACACCCCAAGATACCTAGAAATAAACCTAACCAAAGACCTTTACACTGAAAACTATAGAAATCTTATGAAAGAAATTGAAGAAGGCACAAAGAAATGAAAAATATTTCATGCTCATGGATTAAAAGAACATATTGTTAAACTGTCTAAACTACCAAAAGCAATATACATTCAATGCAATCCCTATCAAAACAACAACAGCACTCTTTACAGAGCTAGAACAAACAATCCTAAAATTTGTATGAAGCCACAAAAGAGCCTAAAGAGCCAAAGCAACCCTGAAAAAGAAAACCAAAGCTGGAGGCATCATAATTCTGGACCTCAAGCTATATTATAAAGCTGTAATAATCAAGATAGTATGGTATTGGCACAAAAATAGACACATAGATCAATGAAACAGAATAGAGAACCCAAAAATGGACACACAAACGTATGGCCAACTAATCTTCAACAAAGCAGGAAAACGTATCCAATGGGGAAAAGACAGTCTCTTTAGCAAACGGTGCTGGGAAAACTGGACAGTGACATGCAGAAGAATGAAACTGGACCACTTTCTTACACTACACACAAAAATATCCAAAATGGTTAAAAGACCTAAATGTGAGACAGGAAACCATCAAAATCCTAGAGGAGAAAATAGGTAGCAACCTCTTTGACCTCGGCCGCAGCAACTTCTTACTAGATATGTCTCCAGAGGCAAGGGAAACAAAAGCAAAAATGAACTACTGGGACCTCATCAAGATTAAAAGCTTCTGCATGGAGAATGAAACCATCAACAAACTGAGAATAAACTGAGGGGAGACAGGTAGGGTGATGGGTTAAATGGGTGATAGGCATTAAGGAGGGCACTTGTTGGGATGAGCACCAGGTATTATATGTAAGTGATGAATCACTGGGTTCTACTCCTGAAACCAATACCACACTGTATGTTAACTAACTTAAATTTAACTAACTAAATTAACTAACTAAATAAATAAACTAATAACTAAATAAACAAACTAATTAACTAAATAAATAAAACCACCAACTTACTTGGCTTCTTTTCTATTTTATTTCTCTTGACTTCCATGAGCTAACAGTTACATCCAAAGTTATTTCAAGACAACTCTTAGATTTGCTACACATATTACTTTCTTCTTCCTGTGCCTTTTATCACAAATTAGTTGTAGTATCCTGACTCTAAAAGACTTAGATTTAAGAGTCCCATATTGAGCCTTTCTCCAAGCCACTTCTTAAATTCAAAGGATTTACTGGGTGCCACAAGCATAAATGTCTCTTCTTTGAGTCATCTTAATTTATTTAGATATTTTAACAATGGGTCAGATGACTATTGCATTGATTCGCTATTTATCACAAGGTCGAGTTGTAACTGGCCTTAACTCTCAAGTATCTTTTCAGTTTTATCACTAATCATTTGAGATTGAGGAACATTTGCTAATTCTAACCCTTCAAGTCCCTATATTTCTGCACTTTACTCTCTTTTATTCCTGTTGTTAAACTAGACTCTCCCTTATTAGACTGCCTCTTTTTATACTGCATTTTCCAAATGCAGCCATATCAATGAACACAGAGAATTAACATTCTACTTTGCAATATCTTTCCCTAGAGCTACGGATTCTTTAGATATGTGGTCACCTTCCCACATTAAGGGAGGCTACGGTTTTCCAAATCCTTGGCTACTGTACTTTGTGGATCACCAGCACTGATCCGCAGCATCTATTTCCTTCTTGTTTTCCAACCAACCATGAAGACAACACCATGTTTTTTATGGCAACACCCAAAAGTGGCAGCAGTCAGCATGGTCTGGGTGATGCTGTGGCAACAAACGACTCCACAATAAAGACTTCTTTATTTTAATATTTTTAATGTTTATTTTTGAGAAGGGGGAGGGACAGAGAGAGAGGGAGAAAGAGAATCCAAAGTAGGCTCCGTGCTGTCAGTGCAAACCCTGGTGCTGGGCTCAAACCCACAAAATGTGAGATGGTGACCTGAGCTGAGGTCGGAAACTTAACCCACTGAGCCACCCCGGTGCCCCAAGGCTTATTTCTTTCTTGTGTCTTATGGACATCTCGGATTGGCTAGGGTCTCCATTAAAACGCCATGCCTCCCTTCAGGGCCCAGAGTGAAAGAGGAATCACACCTGGATCTTTGTAAGGCCCTGTGACAGTAGAAAGGAGACTCCAGGAAAATTCCTTCTTGGGTCTTCACATCTCTGTTTGGAGACGGTACCCATCATTTCTGACCATAGTTCATTAGCCAAAGCAAGTCACATTGTCACATTTAACTTCAAAGTGGTAAAAAAGGTGGGGTGCCTGGGTGGCTCAGTCGGTTAAGCTTCCGACTTCGGCTCAGGTCATGATCTCACGGTCCGTGGGTTCGAGCCCCGCGTCGGGCTCTGGGCTGACAGCTCAGAGCCTGGAGCCTGTTTCAGATTCTGTGTCTCCCTCTCTCTGTGACCCTCCCCCGTTCATGCTGTCTCTCTCTGTCTCAAAAATAATAAACGTTAAAAAAAAATTAAAAAAAAAAAAAGGAAAATTCTACCTTGTACTTAGAGAACCCAAATGATTACCAAAGTAACCATTTCAATAACTAATGGGTTTAAGTTATTTTTACAACTTTGTATTGCTTTTATTAATCAACATCCATTAAGGCTAAGAAATGATCTAATATTTATGAAAGATTACAATAAACTTGTGGTGATACTAAACAATGTTATTCCTCAAAGTAAGATAAAACATTTAGAGTACATTTGAAAGAGTCTTTTTGACCATGGGGGCTGATGAATATTCACTGTAGGCAGAATCTGTTAATGCAGACAAGTTTTTTAATTGTAAAAATTTTCACCATTTTTGCAATACTGACTCTTATTATTAAAGCAATGCGACATAACAATTAGAAAACAATACTTTAGTGGGTAGCTCTCAAATTTTATGGATTACATATTCATCAGCTCTTTGTTGATTTTAGCAGTACAATACTCTTCACTAATCTATAATGGCAGCCTGCTGGAGAGTTCTTATGCTATAAACCACATAATTATGCTCTCACAGTTTATAATAGCCATCCCATATTTGAAGTTATGTCCTGCACCCAGCTGTGTCACTCTTTGAGAAAGACAGAAGGACACAATTAGGGTCCTAGCAAATTCTTAAACTCAAGTGATTCTCTTTAGTTGACGCATCAGTAAGAGAAAGGATAGTTTAGGTACATCTCTCATTTTTGTTGGTTTACATGGGAATAATATCCAATGAAATCATTTGACATATTCTCTTAAAGAGGGCACTGGGGACTTTTTGTAACCCTGTCTTAAAGTACCACATCTCTAGTCAGTAAAACATTTTATTACTTATACTGATGCATGGGTGCACTGAGCCTCTGTGCCCAGCATTATTTAGTATTATTTCCATATGTTCATAGGCACATAGTTTAATGGGCATTATGATATACGGTTAAGTAGCATAGGTGACATCTGATAGTAATCTTTGAGTCAATAAAGGGAACAGCATTTTAAGAAAAGAATGAGCAAACCCTAGCTATAGAAGCAAGAAAGGGAACATTATAAAAGATTTAAAAGCAAGGTACACATTTTCTGGTCCAGAAGCCATTCACTACAGCAATAAAATCTGTTCTCAACCATATTGTAAAGATTTGTCTATGGACTATAGTGTAGCAATTTGTTCAGGGGGATGATATAACATTAACATTTAAGAATGATTTTCCAAGGTTATGTTTCTTGAATATTATAAAAGAAAATTGAAAAATGAATATTAGTAATGTAGCATCGCTATACCTCTAGAATACTGTTGTTTTCCACGGAACTTTGTCCCGATCGATCAAATTATTGAGAGGTTAATAAATTCCCTTGCATCATGCCTGCACATATTGCCTGTTATTATGAAAGGCACTTTCTCCAACTTTTACTTTTTTAGCTTACCAGAGTTGTTCTAAATTGAGTATATAAATGCTTTTATCAGTCTCTTAACAATAGCAAAAGAAAATACTGAAAAAACAATATTTACTCTAAGTCTTGATGACTATTAAAGTTTCTTTTGAATAATTTTATTCCTAAAATACTTTTTCAATTATATTATTTATATTTTTTAAGGTTTGAACTTTACTTTCTCTCATGAACTATGATAACATTAATATGTTGATTGTAAAACTTGTAATATACTTTTTTGAAATAAAGTTATGGATAACATTTTACAGAAAATCACCTTATTGGAAGTTTGTCAATTAAGAGCTAGAAGAAGACTTGGCATTTAGTGCAAAGTTAATTCCTAGATTAAGAAACACAATTAAAAAAAATAAAACATCAAAAACAGTCACTAAAAATTCTGCATGATAATCACCAGAATGACTTAACTGAGAAAAGATTGTTGAGACCAGCTACCGATAAGATGCCAAGCAACCAGAACTCTCAGACATTTATAGTGATTTATATAACTCTCATATATATATATATATATATATATATAGTGAGAATATAGTCACTTGAGAAAAATTTCTGGCCTTTTCCTATCAAAGTAAAGATATGCCTATAATACAGAAATATCTGTCTTCAGTATTTAACAAAGAGAAATAATATCTATTTATAGGTCTATAATATATATTATAGATATGCATTAGATACGCCTACCCATGCATAAAAACATTCAGAGCAACTTCATTTATAATAATCAGAAACAAAACTATCTAGATTGTTCACAAAGAGGTGAAAGTATAAACAAATTGTGTGTGTTCATAGGAGAATGCTAGTCAGCAATATGCTGGTACCTTTGTCCATATGATCAGTCTCGGCACCGTGCTGAGTGAAAAATGCCAAACACATAAAAGTGCATAAGACCGGAGCACGTCAATCCAATCCGTGTTGTAGTGGGAAACAGTGCAACAGAGGATGGCCTCTGGGGGTCCTAAGAAGAATGGTGATGTGCAACACAGAGCAAGACGAAACTTTCTTAGGTTATCATAATGCTTTATGTCTTGATAACAAAGAGGTATGTATTTGTCAAAACTCAGCAAACAGGCACTTAAGATTTGTGCCTTTCACTATGCAAAATTTTTCGTAAGAAGAAAAACTCTAAACAATGCTGAATTCTACTTAATGTCATAAATACCGAAGTTTTTGGTGGAAGTGTGCAGAGATCTGCATTGTACGTTTATTGCATGAAAAATAGTACGGAGGGATGGATACGTGGTAAGTCACGTAATGTGTATCATTCACATCAGTGGTAGAACCCAAGTTCCTATTATGTGGGTTTTCACTGAAAAATCCTTTCAAAATTTCTGTATGATGAAAATTTTCCATTATATTGAAAAATTAAAAGCTGGTACAGAAGAAAGGAGTTTGTTATCATAAATGCTAGCAACAATCTAGTGGAGTTTTAAGGAAATTATTTAATATAAATTATTTGTGGATAAGAGGAAGAGAGTAAATTAGTCCGAATAAAGTGATTTGCCAAGCAAGATAGCAGCTTGAACAACCTTTTCCCAAAAAAGAAGACGTAAAAGGTTTCTGTTTTCTTTTCCCACTGAATGAAAAACTGACTCAGGAAAACGTGCTTCAACATAGTTTCTTCACTGGGAGCAGCCAGTGGGAAGATCAAGGCCAGTTAAAAACTTCTAGTTTTGCAAGAAAGTCCATTCTCTAATCCTAAATGAAATTAACAAGGGATTTCCTGCGGACAACCGCAAACAGGAAAATATGCTGCCATCAAACAGGCTTTGTGGTAACTAGCATCCACCAGCATTCAAGAGACTTAATCCAGCAGCCGTTTGCCTAGGACTGGCTTTACAATTTGAAAAAGTAATCTTGAACTTACTCCTTTCCAGTTTCTTAGCTTATCCAGTTTCATGCATGCTTAAAAATTACTCATTCAATTGAGTTTGTTCATATGGAAATGTATTACTATTACAATATGGTGCCATGTGCCAGTATTTAATTAAAAATTTATATATCATACCACTACTAATAATACATTATTAATAGTTTGTATAAAAGGTTAACTAGAGCTGCTTAATATTTGAGTGCTTAGCATGTACTAAGAAAACATATTTAGCATTTATGCATACATAACATACCAGAGATTTTAACTTTTATACTATAATCATAAATAGATCACTTGCTACAAACTTTCAGTGTTTGCTTTGGCTATTTGGTTTTAGAGCTATTGAAAAATCTTACTGACTCTAAGTAAGTCAACAAACAAAGAAAATTGTTAGACAAAAAAAGAACTTGAAAGCTATTTGAGTACCTTGTTGAGAAAAGATGTTAAGAACTAGCTATGAAAATGACAAAAAGGATAAAATCTAATGAAGGTACCAGTGTTGCTGTTGGAGCTATTATCAGGCTATTAAAAATCTCTAATTCTGTGCTTAATCCCAATAAATTTTGTGTCATGCCATGAAAAGTATTCCTTCAAATATTATGTATTTTTCACCTAAATAACAAAAAAGAATACACAAAGTACTGATTAATAAATACCTCTTCCTAAAGGTACGAAATAAACATTTTGGCAATATTTTATCTTTAATTCCTTAATGATTTAAGCTGAATTTCCTAGAGAATTTATAAAAAATAATGTAAAGCAAACCATGACTGGTGAGTTGTCTTTGTTCAATTAAAAAAAAGGGGGAGCTGAAACTTTTCTTATAAAAATATAAAGAAAAGGAGACAAGTGTAGATTACCTCATTAGCTAATTTATCACATTCCTGTCTCAGTGTCTTTAACTCTCACGTAAGGATGCATAAAAGTCTCCAACTGTCAGCCAAAGACATGTTTCTCCTTTAACATATTTCTAGAGTTCACTCTAGACAATGACCTTGAGCAAACAAGAAGGTTACTCAGTTTCATCATTAACATAAGGTTCAGGTCAAAGTCTCAGAAAACAACAGCTAGTTGAGGTCCAGTTAATATTTCCAAATGTGTGTATCACATTTCAACACAGAAATAACATTGCTTAGGATAACAGTATCCCAAAAGGCCAAATTAAAAAAATATATATTTTGAAGTGGTTACATAAATATAATTATGTTACTAAGTTTTAGAGGATATGAATGAACCCTTTTTTTATTCTGAATTTGGAAGAAGGAATAACAATATTTTGGGTATTAATCCTATTTAATTGTAACAAAAATTATTATTCTTAAATGGTAACTGCTAGCAACTCTGAAGGTTACTTGCTACTCAAGTCAAATTATGGTTGCCTGACAGACAATAGGTGGGATACTTTCTATTTCAAATAATACACTTTTGTATCTCAGAACTCTGATTAGACATGCCCTCAACTGCTGAGCAATCCCTAGAAATATTTCAATCATATTTGGTATTTTTTTTTAAGTTTTAATGTTTATTTTATTTTTGACAGAGACAGAAGTTGAGATGGGGAGGGTCAGAGGGAGAGGGAGACACAGAATCTGAAACAGGCTCCAGGCTCTGAGCTGTCAGCACAGAGCCCGACACGGGGCTCCAACCCACGAACCTTGAGATTATGACCTGAGCTGAAGTCGGACGCATAATTGGCTGAGCCACCAGATGACGTATTTTGGTCTCTTGTAAGACAACATAGCATCTCTTTCAATATTAACTCTTGAGTCTGGCAGAAATAGGGGTTTAGTATTCTCCTCTGTCATTGGCTAACTAGCATTTCTAGCAGGCAGAGGTTTCTCTTATGGCAAATCAAATGTGAGAATGCTACATTTTAAATATATCGCATACAGATTCTAACAACGGTTGTTTCAAGCATTTAGATTTTAACACATCTAATAATGTAATATCATGTATACCACACACTACTGGCATTATCCGTGCATTCCTCTTTCTTACCAAAGAGAAGGTGTTCAGGTGTATGAAGTGGTGAATAGTCCATCTTTTTTTCTGGGCATTAATCCAGTGACCAGATGCTGGGCAAAGTCCACATGGATTTGTGATTGCTGGTGCAAACAATTCCTAATTAAGATTCCTTAATTGGGGCGCTGACAAAAAAATGTACACCTTCAACAAGACATAATAAAAAGTATACTGTATTCCTAATTACTGGAATTCTCATTAATTTAATAAATATTCATCAAGCCTAATGGGGGTGAGTGGTATTTATTACCATATTTAGTCTTTAATAGACTATACAGACAGACTTCCTGTGTACATTTGGGAAAATTGAGCCTCACCTATGTTTTGTGACTAGTACAAAGATAATATGTGATAGTACTGGGATTATTCTTAATTCTGACTTTAAATCTTAAACTCCTTTTATCCTGCCACACTTTGACCCAGTTATTCTTCAAGGACAGAAAAGGTTTCATTTATGTACTTAGTCATCTTCGGCTTCTTCTAATGCTATATAGGTCATAATTTTTTTTTCCTTTGCTGTTCTGTGTACTCATCTTTCTCTTTTCACCTGCACACTCTTGATTTTGCACTCCTAGTATCTTATAAAGCACTGGCCACCACAACTATTTACTGGATTAAACATGTAATGTATTTTGAAAGCATATGTATTTCTTCACCTATTTTTACTATGATATCCAAAATTGTGTCACAATTTAAATAGTTGCAAATGATGTAATTTTTGGCCAAATGCAAACATTTACACTTTACAATAAACTGTACATAACTACTTTAAATGTACCAAATGGAGGGGCTCCTGGGTGGCTCAGTGGGTTAAGCAACAGACTCTTGGTCTTGGGTCAGGTCATATCTCGCGGTTTATGAGTTCAAGCCCCACATCAGGCTCTGCACTGACAGCACGGAGCCTGCTTGGGATTCTCCGTCTCCCCTCTCTCTGCCCCTTCCCTGCTCTCTCTCTCTCAAAAATAAATAAATAACCATTTAAAAATTAAAAAAAATAATCTACCCAATGGAATAAAAATATATTAGGTTTTGATACTATTATCCATTCAAAATAAAAATGAGTTTCTTTAAAAGCCAGAAATTTTATATTATTTATTCTCTCTTCATATCGCCATTCCATTTTCTCTACAGAATACTGGTTTCAAGAAATACAATTTTACACTCAAAATTATTTTATTGGTTACACTATCATGCTTTTCTGAATCAAAAACATAAATTACATGCATTTTTAAAAATGCTTTAAAGTAATAAGGTTTAAATATCTCTTCTAGATTGATTTATCATTGCAATTTTTATTATTGGCAAAATATTATTACTAACTTTAATAATTTACTAATAATATTACTAACTTTAATAAACTTTTAAAAAAGAAAGTTTTATTGGAAATACATCCTTAATGGATGGAAATACATCCTTAACAGATGGAAAGGCCTATTTCTTTTTTTCAAATTCATTCTTGTATCTAGTAATTAGAACTTACTGCTTGAAGAAAACTCTATTGACCATTAGTTCTCTACTTTCCTTTTAAAAATAAGTATAAAACATACATGTAAATATTAAAAAGCATTAAATTGATGAAAACAGAGGATTTTTTTATAACAGTCATAAAATTCTTTTAATGTCTCCAAAATAACATACAAAAGATCACATAGTAATTTATAATAAAAAACATTTATGGAAGCCTAGGTTGCATAGTCAGTTGAGCATCCGACTTCAGCTCAGGTTGCGATCTTGCAGTATGTGTATGAGCCCCACGTCGGGCTCTGTGCTGACAGCTCGGAGCCTGGAGCCTGGAGCCACGTCGGGCTCAGAGCCTGGAGCCTGCTTCAGATTCTGTGTCTCCCTCTCTCTCTGCCCCTCCCCCACTGATGCTCTGTCTCTCTCAAAAATAAACAAAATAACTTTAAAAAAATAATTAAAAATATTGTTAATGATCTACCAGATTAAAACTCAACCCTTCCTTCAAATGTTTAAAGAAAGGGAAAACAATGGACTTTCACAAGGATTGATCACCCATTTGTTAAAGTCATTCACTTTTCAATCCCGACAGAAATGTTGTGAATTGTCTCTTACATACAGCAAGTGTCATGCACCACGGGGCAGCACGGTCCACGTCGTCGAGGTGGCTGGGAGGTCAGGGCTTCTCTTCTAAGGTGTGGTAAGGCGATTTTGAAAGGGGCGTAATAAAACAGCAGGTAGGATCTAAGGCAGATTAATTTAAGAAAATTGTAATAAGAGTTGAGGAATTTGCTAAAACTATTCAGTCCTCAAAGTCTGGGTACCTCCAAAGGTAGGAATACTGCAGTTTGAACATCCTGTTCTAAATAATCAGCTCCCGTTAACCGCAGATTCCTTACAACTAATAACACAGATGTCATTTACCTTCCTAAAACCTATTTTTGTGGGAAGCAGACAACAGTCCAGAAGATCTACATCTCCCTTTCCCATTTTCTAAGTAAAGCAAACCTTTTTTCTTTTTCTCCCTCGTATTCAGGTTTGTTTTTAAGTTTACTTATTGATCTGGATAGATAGAGGGAGAGGGACAGAGAGAGGTAGAGAAAGAGAATCCCAAGCAGGCTGAGTACTGACAGTGTGGAGCCTGAAATGGGGCTCAAACCCATGAATCATGAGATCATGAGCTGAAATCAAGAGTCAGACGCTTAACCCACTGAGCCACTCAGATGCCCTTCATACTCAGTTTTTAACCTTGTCCTCGTTCATTCATTTATATATTAACAAAGAATACAATACTGTGTTTTATGCTTTTGATACATGCATGGTTCTATCTTTTCACTGCTTATGAAATTTCTGTGATCTTCTAGGTGATGGTGGCCAAAAGTTAGTGAGATGAGATTCACTATTCTCCAACTTCTCTTTGGAATTCAAGCAATCAAAGTAACAAACACGATATACATTATAATGGCCAAATCCTAAACAATGGTTATGAAATTACAAACCTTTATTAATCAATGGAACAATGGATCAGCCGGAAAAAAAAAAAAAAAAAAAACACGGTATCTTCTTACCGCAAACCCAAGAGTGCGAATAGAAAGAGGGAAATCACTTTACTACAGTAAGAAATTAAGGAAAAGACTTCTAAGTAACTCAAAGATATTTCAAATTTGCCCAACAATCTGTCCCCATTATTTCCATTAAAAAAAAAAAAAAAAAAAAACCTACATCTACTCTAACAACACAACTTCCAAGAAGACAACACATCTATGGATAAAAGTAACAAATGTGTCCATATACATAGGGTGATTTAAAGTCAACAAATGCCTATGGTGGATACATGGCTTTTTGGTCAATGCTATTTCTTGCTCACTGGGTCCAATCAGCATAATGCCATCAATGCAAACAGACTCAACTATAGAGAACCGAGGGTTACCAGAGGGGAGGTGGGTGTGAGGGTGGGTGAAATAGGTAATGAGGATTAAGGAGTGTACTTGGTGATGAGCACTGGGTGATGAAAATAAAAAGTAAAAAAAACACAAAAAACGAAAAACAAAAGCCTGGCTCATAGTGAGTGACGTGCCTTGATTTAACGTGGAGGAACAGATTCAGATGCTTCGAGAGACTGAATGTTAGGTTAGTGATGTCCTTTAAGACTTCCTGAGCCACATCAGGAGTGTCTAGAAGCATACCTGTCACCAATACTGTGACCAACCCTGTCTCCAAATCCTTGACAAGCTGTGCAGTCACTCTTCTCTGTAGGCCAGACCTTACAGGGAGAACTGTAGTCACTGAGTCAGGAAACCAAAATGCGACGGGAGTAACTGGATCCCAGGGTGACAAGAGCCGCAAAGCACTACTCAACCATGGAAGGCGAGGTGGGTGTGCTCACGTAATGGAGAACAGAGTCAAAGCAGCAATCAGAATAGCCTGACTCCCTTACACCTAAGGCAGTGGCTGGTGGATCATGGGGTTTCTAGAAACAAAACAGGTAGGAAACCTACTAAATTCTTACATGAGCTGTATAAGGAGAAAATTAGTAGGCCCAGGGAACAAAAGTCTAACCTGAATAAACAGTGAGTCGTGGCCCTGAGTCAATTCCCAGCCTTCAACCAGTTTATAGACACTGACCCTCTTAAATGAAGGGCATACCAGGTCCCCTTGAGGAAGGACCTCAGTACAAAAATGTATAGTGTTTATCTGTTGCTCAGCCTTCCCCAAAGGGTGCTACAGCCTTTTCCCAAGGTAACTGTGCACAGGGGAGAGAGCGATCCTGGACTCTCGCCCTGAACTGATGACAATTCCAGGAGACCCAGATGTCACTGTGATCTATCCGATCTATCTGTGAGTAGGAACTTATGAAGATCAGGGGATCTATGCAATTTGGGCTTAGATCCATCTCATACTGGGCCACATGGGTCCTGGAACCCATTCTGTGATTATTCCCCCTGTTCTGGAATGTACAGTTGGAACAGACCTGCTCCGTCGCTGACAGAATCCCACAGTAGCAAGGCCAGGTGGAAGCCGCTGAAACTGCCTCTCCCTGGGAGGAGAGTAGACCTAAGTAATGTTGCATTTCTCGGAGGATTGTAGAGATCGATGCCATCATCAAACTCGAAAGAGGCAGGGGTGGTGGTTCCCATCGCATCCCCACTCAGTTCGCCGACCTGGACTGTGCAGAACACAGGTGGAACTTGGAGGGAGCCCCTGGATCATCAGAAGCTTAACGAGGTGGTGGCTCCGATCGCAGCTCCTCTATCAGATGTGGCCACATTGCTGGAGCGAATTAACACGTCACCTGGCACCTGATATGATCTGGAAAATGCTTTTTTATTGATACCTCCTAGGAAAGACCAGCAGAAACAGTTTTCTTTCTGCTGGCGAGGTTGGTTATACACAATTACTGTCCTACCTCAGGGGTATATCAATTCTCTGTTTCCTAATTTAGTTTAGTACCTCATTTAATTTACTACCTAATTCAGTTGACTACCTTTGCTTCCACACGATATCCTACTGGTCCAGGGCATGGATGGCATTCTTCTGACTGCACTCCCTGAACTAGAAATAACACTGAACGGAAAGCCACATGTCCACGATAAGCATTGGTTGCTTTATGTAAATGGTTGATTATGAGGATCCAACAGAGATTTTGCACATTTGTATTGCCAGGCCGCGTCATGGGTTACCTGTGATCTCTTTATAATTGGAAATAAGAGTTATTACCATTGTAATCAAATCATACTGCAGAGCCAATTCCAAAAACTCCAGAATTTTGAAAACTCAGCCTTAACATTCTGTTGCTCTAGAACTACCCATGGACAAAAATCCATATGAATCTCACTTCTCTAGAGAAACAGAACCAGTAGAAGATCTGTGTATGAGTGTATATATGTATGTGAGTGCACGCACACACACACACACACACACACACACACACACACACACACACACACACACCATAATCTATCCTGGATAGAGACAGAAATATAGAGACTTATCCAGGTGCTTTGGGTGGCTCAGTTGGTTAAGTGTTCAATTCTTGATTTTGGCTCAGGTCATGATCTCATGTTTTGTGAGACCAAGCCTACTTGGGCTCTGAGCTGACAGCACAGAACCTGCTGGGGGTTCTCTCCCTCTCTCTCTGCCCTTCCCCCTTTCATGTGTTTTCTCTCTCTTTCTCTCAAAATAAATAAATAAGAGGGGCATCTGGGTGGCTCAATTAGTTGAATGCTCAATTCTTGGTTTCAGCTCAGGTCATGATCTCACAGTTTGTGGGATCAGGTACCACATCAGGCTCTGCACTGACAGCATGTTACCTGTTTGGGATTCTTTCTCTGTCCCTCTCTCTGCCCCTCCCCTGCTCACTCTTTCTCCTTCTCTCTCAAAAATAAATAAATAAAACTTAAGAAAAAAGAAATATGGAGATTTCCTATAAGGAACTGGCTCACTCAATTATGGAGGCTGAGAAGTCTTCTCCTGCCTTCAGACTTGGACTGAAACTCCACCACAGGCTCACAGCTTGGCAACTGCAGACCTTAGGGTTGCTGAGCCTCTCATCGTGTGCCGAGGGAGAAGTGTGTCAGCAGGATGAGATTCATAAGTCAACAACAATTAAATGACTTAAAAACAGTATTCAAAGCAGCACTATATACTTTTCAAGGACATATACAAATCTAATGCTGTAAACACATTATAATGGAAGCTTTCAGGTGGAGTGAGATGAATTGAAGGGAAATGACTAAAGAATATAAGAGATGGGCCCTTTACCGAAGATGATCGGATGCCGTGGCCTGCGGAGATGATGTACTAACCCTAGACATCTGAGAACAGATAAAGAAACACATGGTGAGTGCATCTAAAAAAATGACAAAACAAAAAGCAGTGATTGGGGGGCATGTTCTATCTGATAGTAACATTTACTAAAGTAAAAATAATTAAATGTGTCCCATGCTGTCAAAGAACTGAGATAGCAGGAGACATGAAACAGCCCACATATGAACTATTATGTATAAATATGACACACACTGTATCTATAAAGTAACTATTCTGCCCACACATAGGCACACACTTGATTCTTTTTCCTGGGGCTTGCAAGTCTGGTCATTCTTCCTCTTTGGTCCCATCAACAGGAACAATGATTTGAAAACTTTTTGACCAGTGTTAAACCAGGATTTTTAACTACTTGCTTGCATGGTCATGTTTTTCTCTCCTAGGTAAAATTGGGCCTGCTAAACTGGAAGGATTTGACACACAGGGGACAGAACAGTTGGATGGACCAACTGAGAGAAAGAGGAGGATTTCAACAATGAAAAGGGAGAAGATAGGTTTTATTTCTGGAAGAGGCAGTGAAGTGGAATGGATGGTAAGAAGCTGACTGCTAGTGTGTGATTAACGCTGCCTGCTAGAACAGACAGTCTGTGAACTCTGGGTTACAGTTCAATGGATGCAGGGGGCCCGGAGGACGTCAGTGTCAAAGATGGCAGCCGCTAGCCACGTGTGGCTCCTCGCCATTTGAAATGTGGCCAGTCCAAATTTGACGCTGAAGACTTGGTTTGAAAAACTAACTAAGATATCTCCATAATTTTTATATAAAAACAAACACTTAAAGAGTGATAGCATTTTGGGTTAAGTATATTTTCAAAGTTAATTTTGCCTGTTTCTTTTGACTTTTTTATGTATGTACTAAAAGTAAGAAGTTACATTTGTGGTTATTGCTTGCATTATGTTTCTATTTGGCCATATTGCTCTAGGGTCTTTTTTTTTAAATTTGTGACTCTAGGATTTGGGGGCTTCTTTAATTCCTGACTGAAGTTGTTGTTTGAGCAATTTGTTAAAACTTAGCACAACAAAAATATTCTTGGCTGAATTATCATCTATATTTTGTTCATCCGAGGGAAGCACAGGGAAGTATAGACTGAGGACCAGTAAGCGACTGAGTGTTCATCACTCGTTATCTTAGTGAAACACTAAATTTAAATTCCCACAAAAACAACAACAAAAAACAAAATACCAAGCAAAATAGCATAAATTTGTCCATAATCCTTACTGTTTTGAGGCCCATTCTTACAAATTTTCCAAATCCCAAAAAGGCTGGCATTGGAAAGAAATGCTTATTTTTAATGTGAGAAGACTCAACTAGAGGGGAGCACAAAAATGTCTGGGGCCTCATCCTTGGCTTAAAACTCTCACTAGTACTATACTTTGTTTTTATCCAAGTGTTTAGAATTCAATTACTAGCAAAGAGGTTCAAAGGATGTCGCAATTAATGCATACCCATAGTGTTACTTATCTTCAAAGACAGAATGGGAGGAACTAGGCATTTTAAAATGCACAACATACTTAATAGCTTAGGTAAAATTCTATGTATGTATGAGAAAACTATAATGAATAAAACGGTAGAGGCAAAATCAGACCTCTGAAGTTTGCTTACTAATCTCATCTCACTCTTTATTTCTATAGGTACTAATATTAGTGTTTATATTTTATGACTAATAGCGAGGGTTAGGATATAAATTTCAAAAGGTCTTTTAAAATATATATATATGTATATTCATTTCTGTTTATGTTTAAAATTATATATATTTATGTGTCTATGTACATAAATATATGTACATATATATATTTATCAAATTATATGACTGTCAAAACCTAATTAAAAATATAAGTCCATGCAATCAAATACTTTTAGGAATCATGAGAGACTTCCAAACTTGACTGACTTCTTAAATGGAGTAATTTTGTTAGGTCCATAAATGTCCCACAGTGAGTTCTATAAGAATCAATTTATAAGATAAGCTACTATATTCTGATTTACACATTTTAGTTGCAATCAGTTGCAAACGTATATTGCCTTTTAAGTGTTCCAAATACAAAAAAAATATTCTAAATGCATTTATAAATATTTTTCCTTTTTGTTGGCTAGTTCTTAGAAGTTTTTAGTTTCACATAAAACAAACTTAGAGCTCATTTAAGTTACTGATACAACATACTGCATCAAATATCCAAATTTTTATGTGTATCAAAATATTCAGCTCACACCCTATATTTCCTGACTGTCAGTTTTTCATACTATGTTGAATGTAATATCACTGAGGAGAAGAAAACCATGGTTACTTATAGGACTTGCCTATGGATGAGCTCTAATAAGCTCCCCGAAAGTAGGTTATAGTTTTATAAAATTCTGAACAGGCTGATCAGGCACTTAATTTCCCATTTAACTCTGGTTGGATACCTAATTTATTTTTAATTGACTGGGTGGTTTCTGTTCCTAAGATCCCTAGAATTGTAACTACTAGTAACTCTTTATTCTGAGTTGATAATACTTGAATTTATTATTTTATATGCCAAACTGATCATTGTATTCAGGTAGGGAAGTTACTAATAGCTGAAATCTGCTATTATCCTGATTCTTGGACTTGCTATCATCTTGGGAAAGAGCCACTAGTCTGTCAGAAGAGGAAGCAAAAACACCTTGAACTGTCTTCTCTAGGAGATGCTCCATTTTAAAGAGTTTCATTGAGGTATAATCCATGTATCATATAGTTTCCAATTTTTTAATGTTTATTTATTTTTGAGAGAGAAAGAGCACAGCAGGAACTCAGGAGGGGCAGAGAGAGAGAGAGGGAGACAGAGGACCCAAAGCAGGCTCTGTGCTGGCAGCAAAGAGCCGGATGCTGGGCTCAAACTCACAAACCATGAAATCATAACCTGTGACAAAGTTGACTGCTTAACCGCCTGAGCCACCCAGGTGCCCCCAGTTTTTCCATTTAAAGCATCCAATTCAATGTCTGTTTTTAGCAAATTCAGAGTTGTCTAGGAATGGTACATACTACAGCATGGATGAACCCTAAACACATTATGGCTAAGTAAAAGAAGCTAGTCACAGAAGACCACGTAGCCCACATTTTCATTTATATGACATGTCCAGAATAGGCAAATCTATACAACAGAAAGCAGATTATAAACAGCCTGAGCCTGAAGGCTGGGAGTGCTAATGACTATGGGCTTCTTTTTGGGGGTGATCAAATTGCTCTAAAATTAGATTGTGGCATGGGAGCTGCTTTTATTTTGAGCAATTTCCATCGCACCTGTATTCTCCTTTCTTCATTTTTCTTTTATTTTCCTCTGAAGAAGAGGCAAGCTTCTGTTTCCCTAGACCTGATATGACTTTCCTCTACTTTCTAACTGAAAAACTGGCCCGGCTACATCTGAGTTGTGCACACACATACCGAGGGGCACGTGAAGTTTGTGGGGGTGCCTGCACTGGCTGGTCTTTATCACAACAGCTCTGGGCAAGAGCTCACTTTTGTCCTCTGTTACCCTCCACTAGCCAGAACTCCCAATACTTTGATAAGTAACTTTGATAAAATACCTTTTTTCACTGACTAATACTGTCCATTTAATAGCTTCTCACATTTTCAGATGGGGATCCACTTCTGATACTCATGCAAGCACATTCAGCTTGCCCTTTTCTTTAGTATTTCAAAGACAACAGGAGCCAAGAATATGCAAATGTCATCATTTCACTGTACCCATATCATTTTTTTCTTCCTTTAAAATTCGAAATCTTACCCAGACTGAGTGTGAGCCTATATTTTCTTTTTCCCAATTTAATAAGGTCAAGTTTACTTAAATTAAGCTATGTTGAAAGTAGAAATGTCAGCTATTTATTACTTTAGCTGTATTCTCAATACATTTTATTTAGTATTCTTGGAAAATATGGATAACCCCAAAATAATCAAATGTATAGGTATCAATATATATTCTAAATGGTTTATTTTAAATTGTGGCCAGATAACTCATTAATGGAATTTTTAAAAAGAGATTACCTCTTGGATATTTTACTAGAAGATATTTCATGATACAATATTTTGACATTTTACTTGGAAGACATATGGTCTAAGTTGTGAATCCCTCTGTCTAAACTCCATTTTTCCCTTTGAGCTACCTAATTATTTTATAAAAGCCCCAGAATCTCAAGGCCAAGCTTCCTGGAGAAATATATAATATCCACAATGAAAAACACATTCAGTTAAATTGATGTTAGGAAAAAAAAACAAAGAAAAAAAAAAACAGGCACCAATCTTTTACCTTTTTTTCTGTCTCTTATGATTAAGGCTTTTATCATGAATATGATATACAAAATAATATATATAATATTATTTACATTAAATTTAACTTTACAAAACCCTATTCATTTTATGTTTCAACTTTTTTTCAATATTGCTGTTTCATACAAGTACATTTCTTTTATTAATATTGTTAAGAATTCTATTGTGTAGAATTTGACAAGCTGTCTGATACAGACAGTAAGCCTGATGCTGACGTTCCACAGTTCACTTAAATAAGGAACTTACCTGCCATGCAGTCTAGAAAAGTCACTTTACTCCTTTTGGTCTTAGTTTCTCCATCTATAAAATAGACGCAATACCAGTACAGCTCAGGGGGCTCCAGTGGACACCGAGGAGTCGCAGTGAACCCGCCAAACATCCAAACCATACCTGGCCTACAGCAAGGGAATGATTCAACAAATAATGCCATTATGAGCACCACCACGTTGACTTACGCATACGATTCTGCCATCCCATCAACTGCTTTGGTTGAGGACTTAAGTTCTCTGAAAAAAAAAAAATTTTTTTTTAAAGCTACTTAGGAAAATGACCACTAGTCACTTATTCCTCACTTGATATCAGTACCTGATACTGATTCTATGTTATTGGCATTCTACGTTATTGGCATTCTGTGAAGTCAACTCCTAAGGGAGGAAGCTGGCCACTCTAGGCCTGGCAGCTGCCATTTCTCTAGCAACTGGTTTCATGAAGGAGTTTTGGAGAGAATGAGGGGTGAAGACTTTCCTGAAGCAGAAGGGTTAGGAAACAGATCCAAAAGTATATCGCAAAAGACCAACAACCAATTGATATGAAGCAGGCCTTCTGAGAAGTTGACCCTTCTGGACATCCATGCCCCTTTAATTTGGGCATTTGCTAGTGAGCTCTAGTGGACTGTGGATGTGTATGAACGTGAATTCTCTGATATTGAATATTGTTTATTATTTACCTTTCTTAAAGAACTGTAAACTAAAATTGTCGATCAAACAGAAATCTATAGTGAACACCTCCCATAATACTGTCCAGGTAATATTGTGGCTTATCAAGAAGGACCCACAAGTACCTTTCCTATTATTACCTGACATCTTGCCTTTGGTCTTGTCCTTGTCCTGTGTGGCCTTTGTTCCTATCTGCTGCTTCCTAGTCTATTAAGCATGCCCTTTTTTTATTACTTGGTTAAATTGCCTCTATTAGCTTTTGGTTATAGCTTTTCAGATTGCTTTATGGGTATTTTTCAATAGAAATTACAAAATACACATTTAACTTATTTTAGTCTATATGAAAGTAACGTTTTTCCACAACAATGCTTTTCAAACAACACACAAGATCGTATAATATTTTAACTGGTTTTCCCCTTTCTTGCCTTTTTTTTTTACTCTTGCTATATTTTTTTACTTTTACATACTTTATAAACCAAAACATTATTCTTATATGGATTACTATTGCTTTAAATAGTCTCACTCTTATATGTATATACTCATATATTTACAAATTTTAATAATATTCATTCCTTCTTGTGCTTTCATGTTTCCCAAGGTAGTATTTAGTATTTGTCGTTTTGGGACTGATAGTGATGAGGTTTACATTTTTGTTTCTGATAACATCTTTATGTTGCTTTAATTCTGAAAGATAGTTCACAGGGTATAGAATCTTATATTGACAATTTTTGTTTCCTTTTATCACTTTAAAGCCTCCCTTGCATTATCTTTTGGTTTTTGTAATTTCTGTTGCTGTTGGTCTCCCTAATCTTTTATTAGCAATTTTCTACAATATATCTGGGTGAGGTTTTAAATTATATTTATTCTGCTTGGGGTTTGATGAATTTCTTCAATCATGGCAAATATCTTTCACCATATACTGAGAATGGTCTTCCAGCATTGTTTTTGTCTTATTATTCCTCTTTTTTGTTTGTTTGTTTTTTAAAGTAAGCTCTAGGCCAAACGTGGGGCTTGAACTCATGATCCTGTGACAAGAATCACATGCTTTACCTATTGAGTCTATCAGGTGCCATTCACCTCTCTCCCTGAGACTTAACTTACATTATATTAGACAGTGTGTTTCTCTAACATATATATTCTGCCTTTTTCTATTACTTTCATGTTTTTCTTTCTGTGCTTTAGGTTCAACTTTTCCCCCTGAATTGCGTTCAAGTATTCTTTTTTTTTTTTAAGTTGATTCATTTTTGAAAGACAGAGAGAGACAGAGCATGAGTGGGGGATGGGCAGAAAAAGAGAGGGAGACACAGAATCCAAAGCAGGCTCCAGACTCTGAGCTGTTAGCACAGAGCCTGACACAGAGCTCCAACTCATGAATGAATTGTGAGATCATGACCTGAGCCAAAGCAGAACACATAACCAACTGAGCCACCCAGGTGCCCTATGTCTTCAAGTTTTCTAATCCTATCTTCAGTTGGGTTCATTTGCTATTAAATCTCCCTGATGTGTTCCTCATTTGAGGCAGGATTTTGCAATTCTAGAAAGTTTGTTGTTGGATTGATGCATGTGGATTCAAATACTATATTTAATATTTCCTTTCAACCATACTGTATGCATATCTTTCCTGTTAACTTATTGTTTGAAAATCTTTGCTCAGTTTAATATCTGGATCATCTCTTATATCTGTTATTTACTGTCTTGTCTTTAGATTGCTTATCAGCTTTTCCTATGGCTTTGCTTGTCTACAATTTTTTATTTAGGCTTTCTATTTTAGGTGACACTCAGGAGATTCTTTGAAGTTTAACTTCCTCTAAATAATGTCATTTTCTGTTTTGGCAGGCAATCAAATGACCAGTGAATCCTGGTCAAAATTGATCCTATTTTAAGTTTTGGATACAAATTTTGTTAGGGTGTGTCTATATCCAATTTTCATCTTACCCATTGAAAAGAGAACTTATTCTTAAGAATGGCCTTGATGCCTATGGCATAGCCTTTCAAATGAATACCTGAGATAATCTCAACAGTCTTTCCATGATGATTGGGTCAGAATCCTATTATTTCTCCAACAATGAAAATTTTGAAATATCTGTTCAAATTTCAGCCTCCCAGGAGTCATTCTTTGATAGACTTCCTTGAATCTCACCCCGCATATAATACAGCTTAGGCATCAGCCAAAGAGTGATGAGAAATCCCAAGGCCAATATTTGGAGATTGGTATGCAAATGTGAGGATAAGAAGTCCCAGGGGGGATGGACTGAATGTGAAGAACTTTGTGTGATATAGTAACATCTTCCAGGATTGCCTACCACAGAAGATGCATTAAATAAGTAAGTGTTATATTGAGGATGTATGAGATTTAAGAAGTTTTATCAATCAACTATAAAACTGAGTAGGAACCATATTATGATGGACCTTGTAGGCTATGTTAAAAATTTTTAATTTTGTCCTCTAGTGAAAAAGGGGCTATTTTTCTCCTGTAAAGAGAAGATGAGCAAGGATTCCTATTTTAAAAAGCAATTCAAAGCTTGTGTGAAGGGGCCTGAGCAATCCCCAAGTTGGAAGAAGGAAAACCTTTGAGGACAGTGGTACAATAATCCAGGAAAGGAATAATTAGCATTAGCAAGTGATGACAGAACAGGGAGATTTGAATGATATTTGAAAAGCAGAGAATACTCGATAAAAAATTAGATGTGAGTGGGGAAGGAAGAGGAAGCACTTAAAATGACTTCTTCATCTCCAATTTGGATGCAGATTCTATACCAGTAAGACTAGAAATGTAGGGGTGCCTGGGTGGCTCAGTTGGTTAAGCGGCCAACTTCAGCTCAGGTCACGATCTCGAGGTCTGTGAGTTCGAGCCCCGCGTCGGGCTCTGGCCTGATGGCTCAGAGCCTGGAGCCTGCTTCCGATTCTGTGTCTCCCTCTCTCTCTGCCCCTCCCCCATTCATGCTCTGTCTCTCTCTGTCTCAAAAACAAATAAAACGTTTAAAAAAATTTAAAAAAAAAAAAGACTAGAAATGTAGTAGGATGAGCTAACTCCAGTGAGAAAGGATTTTACTTTAGTTTTAACACACTGACCATGAATTATATGATTTAATTTGAAGTATAATATGTTTTACTGTATATTCCAAAATGTGGACTGAGGTTAAGAAAATCAGAATAAAGAGAGAGAGAGAGAGAGAGAGAGAGAGAGAGAGAGAGAGAAGGGAAAACCAGAAGACAACATAGTTTTGAGACCCATGCTAGAGATTGTGGTTATGAAGAGTTTGTAATAATATGAATGAATACATGAAAACTGTAGGTATACTATTATATATAAATTATGATTATAACTGTCCGAAGTCTTACACACAACCACATGTATAAAATTTTTATATATTTATATATAGTTTAGCAAAAATGTATTTGTAGGTTAACATGATCCCAGAACCCTGTTAAGTGCTAGAATTAGAGAGATCATTAAAATTCCTCCTTACTAAAAATATGGGGAAAAATGAATCATCTACTGGAATGAACTTCCTAACATTTTATTCCGTAGGTTATCAGTTTCACATACAGGATATGAGAGAACACCAGCAGGTTTTTTTTTTCTTTTTAGTAAAAATGATGTGCATTCTCCTATAAAGCCATGAACTGTTTTTAGATATTCACACTCAATATTGCCTATGCAGTACAAATTAATCCCACATGTAACTTTGCAGTTCCATTTTTGCTGATATTCAAAAGCATTTGTAGTAGCCATTAGTAAAATACAGAGAAATCTATATGCCTGCTAAGACTCCTTTCTTAGGCTTCAGGGTATACAAAGTTCAATCAGCAATGACTGTCAGATTAGATTTGGATAACATTTAGTGTGTATGATCACTGGTATTTCCTTTATCCTTTCTGCAATGAGGATTAATTGGGTTCACGACCTCAACAGAGGAAAAATGCCGATAGTCGTTGCCCAATGGACATTTATGTTCCAGACGTTATCTTCTTGTGGCAACAGTGCTGTTCTATACATATTAAAAGGAACCTAATAAACTGAAGAATGGACTGAAATGTATAATTTAAACACTGGCGTATTCTCTTAGATTGGTTAGATGTTTCGGAAACTGGCACTTCTGTTTGGTAATAGTGGCAATATACTGAAGCATATAGACAGCAAAATGCAAATTATTTTACATTGAGTTTGTGAATATAATTATCAATCTCCCAAATTGAGATTTTTCTTTTCCTTTACTATTTGAGTGCCTTAATTTGACTTGTTACAGAGGCAGCGATCTTAGGCTTGCTTGTGACATGTGAAAACAAAAAATCTTAGAACTTGGATAACCGTGTCAAGAGAATCTGAGTTGCCTGTCTTCATGAAAAATAATAGGCTATAAAAAATTACAAAGATGTTAAGAAAAAGCAGAAAGTGCAAAAATGATGGCAGTAAGCGACATAATTCACACAGCAGAGAAAAGCTTAAAGTTGCCATAAATTCCTTCACAAAAGGAAAAGAGAAAATAAGATGGATAAAAGCCATTCAAGACAGGACGGACAGAACAAAGAACTGTAGGTAAGCTGTAGCTTAAATAATGACAAAAACCAATTAAATGTTTTCCTCTCTCTAGACTTCTGTACCGCAAAACAAAGGGAGTGAGGTTGGCATTTTCTGAAAATGGCTGATCTTCCAAACCTCCGTTATAAGTCTTCTAATTAAGTTGGATGTTAAAACCAATGACTGATTATCATTTCAGTCACTTTTTAGAAGGGAATGCCATAGCCTGTCCTGAGAGTGCTTTTATATCATACTTTGTTGTAAGTTGGAACGAGAGAGAGTAAATACAGATTCCTGCAGAGATGAAGTGAGCACCAGAAGCTTAGAGCCAGAGAAATGATCTTGGAGAGATGTGATAAATTTAGTATTATAAAAATCTCCACTTGAGAGTGACAGGAAATTGAAACAAAGTGTAAAGAAAAAGTGCAGTCTTTAAAGGCCCATTTATAAATGTCACAGTATCAAGGAAACCTATTTCTAAAGACAGAATTTCAATTCATTTTGGTGTTAGGTGTCAGTGACAAGTGACACAGGTCAATCCTTAGTCGATGACAAGAGGCAAACGAATGGCAAATATTTATAAATATACTAAACTACTCATGGAAGGTCATAGAAACACCAAGTACTTTTTAACTCAACCCTGAATGGCATAACTGCTTATTACTCATCCTGACCTCAGAAAAGAAAGTCATCTTTAATATCAGCAGCACAAACTACATGGTTTCCTTTCTTCATGAGCAGCTGTGAGAGACCTTTCCCCAGAACATAGCAAGAAGTGCATTGTGGGGAGCAAAAGAAGAGTGATTTTTCTGGTGATAGAGCTGTCCTTTCAAAGGGTAAAAATCCTCACCCTGGATTAAAGGGATCCTCAAAGATATTCTTATATGATTTATATTTGAGTATTGTAAATGGCATCCTTGGTTTGGGGGAATAGTAATTCTATGTTACAACATTTCAAGGCAACTTTAAGGTGTAATTCTCATAGACGTCAGAGAAAAATATTGTCCTTTGATCATTTTTTTCTTGTGACAATAACCCATTTTCAAAGAAAAACAAGGATGTGATTTAAAAAGATAAAATTTATCAAAAGTTCACCATCGAGAAACAATCACAATTATCATTTTGGTGGAAATTCTGTTCATTATTTGTATTTAACAGGTATAATTATTCACCTATTTTAACATCAAAATTGTGCCATACATACTTTTTGGTAGTCTACGTTTCTTTTTATAATACTATATAATAACATATTTTTGTTTCAACATGTTCTGCTTAATGTAATTGTCAAATAGTTCATAGACGTAGACTGGATATTTAGTCACTCAAAGGTTCATTTTTTTCATGGCTAATATTTTCGTTGCTAACTGTCTACTGGTGTTTACTGCTAATGTTAATACAAGCACTCTTATCTCACTTTTTTATGAAGATAATTCTCCAGTTGCAACTAAAGTTTTTGTAAAAATGGTAATCAAAACACTGTACCAAGTTTTGTTTGTCACTACCAAAGCATACATTTTTATGAGTTCATAATAATTATTTTATCATCATGAATAAAAAATGGAAGGAACTAAGGGGTAAAAAAACACCAGGGATATTACTTAAACTTTGTTCAAAGAATAATGTTTCTTTGGATGTAGAATTTTGTTCTTTACTTGTATAATATCCTCTACTTCAATTCCCATTGAGCTCCACCTATGTTCAATAGTGGTAAAATCAAAGGCAGATTTTCTGCAAATAAGAAATAAAGAGCATCTGCATGAGGAAAGCAATCTAGTTAAAGAAATCTAGTTAAAAATAACTATGAAAAAGGTTCATCTCTCTTTAGCACATAATGCGTGTGCATGTGTATGTACATGTACATACACATATGCACATGTTTAAAGATAAAAAGTATGCCTACAAATTTATGGAACATGAAATAGGATGAAAAGGGGAAAAAAACACATCGGGACTCTCTGACAAAGAAAACACCCATTCTACGATACATCATAATGTGTGTGATTTCTTTCACGTATGAAATTACTAAAAACTATCTACATATTGTTCAACTAGCATGATGCTATTTTCACTAAAATTCAATAAATCCGTAAAGGACAAAATCTGACAATATGGGGCACATGGAATCAAATTTGTACTGACTCACCTGAGATGGGACAGGAAGAAAAATTGTCTGTTTTTACCAGGTTTATTTGTTCCTTCGTGATTTTCTGGCTGAGGAAGAAAAACTTCATAGAAAGAAATTAATATTAGCATTGGCAATATAGTTTGATTGCGATTCACACATTCTTTTTAAATTTTTTTTTTCAACATTTATTTATTTTTGGGACAGAGAGAGACAGAGCATGAACGGGGGAGGGGCAGAGAGAGAGGGAGACACAGAATCGGAAACAGGCTCCAGGCTCTGAGCCATCAGCCCAGAGCCTGACGCGGGGCTCGAACTCACGGAGTGCGAGATCGTGACCTGGCTGAAGTCGGACGCCCAACCGACTGCGCCACCCAGGCGCCCCATTTTTTTAAAAAAATTTTTTTTTTCAACATTTATTTATTTTTGGGACAGAGAGAGACAGAGCATGAACGGGGGAGGGGCAGAGAGAGAGGGAGACACAGAGCGATTCACACATTCTTAATTGACTGCTTTGAGTTGAGTCAATAAAGAAATATGCAAAGTCTCCTATTTCTCTTTATGGACAACTTTTTTTTTTAATTTTATTTATTTTTTTTTAATTTTTTTTAAGGTTTTATTTATTTTTGAGACAGAGAGAGACAGAGCATGAACGGGGCAGGGGCAGAGAGAGAGGGAGACACAGAATCGGAAGCAGGCTCCAGGCTCTGAGCCATCAGCCCAGAGCCCGACGCGGGGCTCGAACTCGCGGACCGCGAGATCGTGACCTGAGCTGAAGTCGGACGCTTAACCGACTGAGCCACCCAGGCGCCCCTATGGACAACTTTTTAATCACTGTGATGGCTAAGCATTAAACGAGATTATCAGTGGAGTCTGAAAGGCACAGCAACCAAACATGTATTCCTGTTACATAATTGCATGAGAAATAATGGATTTTAAGTCTGGCATTTTTACACTAAGCTCCAGGGGTGTCATACTGTGGTCGCAGCTCAGAGAAGTTGTTTCAATCAGTTTGAAAAAAGAATAATTATTATCCAAAGATATAAAGTAAAAGGAGACCTCTTTTTAAATACAGTACTAGGGAGAAACAAAAAATAATGTTAAGATGTTAAGATCGTCTTAAGTTTTTAATGTATGCTTATGACAAACTGTGTAAAGAAAAAATGTAACTATTTCATGGAATATGCATTTTTCAGCATCAGGTTTTTCGGAGAATATCTGAAATACGGAATATAGTATGATTCTTTTTGCTTCACTGTTAGAAGCAAAGACCACTATAGCTATTGCTTCATGCACATGAAATGGTTGGGAAACTTCAAGGCAGCATTTAATATGGCTTGCATCATTTCATTTAAAATGCAAGGTCTGTTTGTCCTTGTTGACAAGAATTAGTAATTAAAGTCAATTAAGAAGAAATAGAATTTAAAATTGATTTAGCTTTATGTGCATGATGAGTTAACTTTCTCAAGACAAGTCTAGGTTTTAATATTTTTATTCCCCCTAAAGTCATAAGCATCCTCATTGTTTTTCTCATTTATAAAGGGACATGACAGAATCTATGGTCCCTATATCCCTGGCCTTCATTATTAATTTAATGAGCTGGGCTCCAAACTGATCAATCTTTTGTCCTTACCTAAGCATTTGGACCAAGTAAACCACAAGGATCACAACTCTTGTGTGGTATCCCCGTAGAATCTATGTCACTATTAACATAAACTGTGTAAGTCAACCGTATTCGTTAAGCCCCACCATGTGCAAAACACTCTGTTATGTATTATGATGAGATGCAGGGAAAATAGAACATGAAGCTCCTGGAATTTCAGGGACTTCTAACCCATGTTTATGCAGAATTTTCTCTCACAATACCATTGATAAGACTTGATTCTGCTGTTTGGTTTTCCTTTGATTCAAAGTGCTGCACACGACTGTTTAAAATTCAATGATCCAGAAATATTTAGAGTGAATAAACTAACCCCCCTCTTTTCACTGAGTAGTCCTCAGAGGCAATCATCTGCAATTATTTATATTTTTGAGTCCTCCAAAGCTTAACTCTTTACCCAAATATTATAGTTGCAGTGCTGTTTTGATTTACCAGCTACAGACGTTAGCCATTCACAGGCAGCAATGAAATATTTGGATTCAATAAACTGATTCAACTTTCACTTCCCTCTCCTTTTATTCTTCAGCGATTTTTAGCATTGATTCAACTTTTTCTAATCATTACCTTCATAATTTTAAATAAAATACTTGAGGTGATCGTCTTAATGGACGTGGGCTGCCGTGACAAAATACCTTAGACTGTAGATCTTAAACAATAGAAATTTATTTCGCACAGTTCCGGAGGCTGGGAAATCCAAGATTAAGGTATGACCCATTCCGTTTCTGGTTAGAGCCCTCTTCCTGGTTTGTAGACACGCGTCCTTTTCACTGTGTTCTCACCTGCTGGAGACAGAAGGTGTGCACATGTGTGAGCGGGGGAGCAAGAACCTGTAAATCAGCTCTCTGCTGTCTCTATTATAAGAAAGAACCCCACCCTCATGCCCTCCTCAAACTTTAATTACATTCTAATGTCCCATCTCCAAATACCAGGGGTCAGGGGCCTCGAAATATAAATTTGGGGGTATACCAATATTAAGAAATACAAAGCTATATAACATCATTTAAATTTCTTAATTTTTTAAAAGTCTTCTTTTTTTAATGTTTATTTTTGAGAGACACACAGAGCGCCAGCAGGAGAGGGGCAGAGAGAGAGGGACACAGAATCAGAAGCAGGCTCCAGGCTCTGAGCTGTCAGCCTAGAGCACTCCACTGGGCTCGAACTCATGGACCATGAGATCATGACCTGAACCGAAGTCGGACGTTTAACCAACTCAGCCTCCCAGGCGCCCCTATATTTCTTAGTTTTTTAAACTTCTCAGTGTGGAAGAAAAGGGTATAAGGTGTTTCTCCTTAGCCCTACATCAACAACCTTCTAAGTCCTGTCACCTCAATTTTTATAACTGCAATTTTTATCTTGTCAAAATTCAAAGCTCTATGTTCTAGGCAGCCCAAATTAGAATATTCAAGACTTGTGGCACCTGCATGGCTCAGTCGGTTGAGTGCCTGACTCTTGATTTTGAGCTGAGGTCATGATCTCTTGGTTCGTTATTTCGAGCTCCATGTAGGGCTGACAACCCTGACAGCCGGGAGTCTGCTTGGGATTCTCCCTCCCTCCCTCCCTCCCTCCCTCTCTCTCTCTCTCTCTCTGCTCCTCTCCCCAGCTCACACTCGGTCTCAAAATAAATAAATAAACCTAAAAAAAAAAAAAAAGAATATCCAACACGAAAACAGTACAATGGCATAATTCAATATCAGCAAAAATATATAAATTGTTACTTACTGAAGAATCAGCTCCCAATCCCCAAGTAGTACCATGAGATGTGTGTCCGAACTTGCTCAAGACTTACCTCAGTCACATGCTTCTTGCTGTCAGGGGTGATGCCCTCTTAATTCTTATAAGACCCCTAGTGACCATGATGCCACATGTCCATTTGCTTTTTTCTATTCCAGATCCTGACTTCATCACACAGTTTTTGCTTTTATCTTTGTTATGCCTTTTTCCAAATTACTATGATTTGTCAGGCTCTTGCTTATGCCATCTTTTCAAAATAAAGAAATCCACTCCTATTTTCAAAAATAATTGTCTTGGGATAAATGAGCTCTTTTTCAAATTTATGTCAAATACTACCTAAATAGTAGCTTGGTTCTCATTCTGGAATTTCTCTTTTGTGTCACTGCTTGGTAAGGTTATTGCAAAGAATGTCTTCCATGTTTTGATATCACTTATATTCTGCTTAAGCAGTTTCTGAAATGTTTTTTTTTGTCAAAAAGTAAATATGAGATATAAGCAACACCTTAATTAACATAAAACCCTAGGCTTTGAACTGGCTTTTCTTAGGGCACCAAGAGTTTTTGCTATATAGTCGTCTAGCTTCCACTAGATGTGATGGTAATCTAATCACGTTTTAGTGGATTTGTTTTTTTTAAGGCGTATATTGTTTCACTGTTAGAAAACCTTTGTTTTCTTCTTGGTGTTCGACAATGTTACAAAAATATGGCTATACATGATTCATCCATCCTGCCCATCATTCAATGGACCCTTCTTTACTTTCTTTTTATCTACTGACATGAAAGGAGAATGTATAACATACGTGGATAAAGGATTTCTAGGACTGTTTGCAGAAGAAATGCCCATGCATCTGATTCCAAGCAGAGTAAAGAATATCCTCTTCCCACTGAAGGTTTTACGTCTTAAACTTCGTGTTAATTATTTTCGTACTTTGCTTTTAAGTTTTTAGCTCATGACAAACAAGAGATACAATTTTTTTTAATTATATAAATGAAATCATACCATATATTTTCTTCTGTGACTAAATGTTTTCATGCTCATTCTTCCTCCCAGATGCATCCATTTTAAGATATAGAACTATATATTCCCCACGTGCACTGTTGTATATTATTCTATGTAGTGAATATACTATAATTAAGTTATGTTATTGTTAATGGGTGTCCGAATCAGTTCCTGTATTTTCCTTTAGAGTGACACTGCTCATATGATCTCACGCATGAGGGGATGTATTTCCCCCATATGTACAAGATTTTATATGCGACCCATGGTCTCCATTTGCTAGCTAATAATTGAGTTAATGTGTTTGAGACAACATAAATGCCCTCGGATCCTATGAGTTTTCATAGTCTCTGGCTTAATTTTTTCAGTATGGTAAGTATGAAAAAGTAGGTGTTGCGGTTATAATCCATAGTCCCCACATTCCTGAAGAGATTGTACTCCAACCTATGTTCGTGCTCAAAATGTGACCTCTTCCGTGTCAAATGCCTGTGCATGGCTTCTACTCAGCAGTCCCTTTCTATCTCTTAGCTTTTCTTGCTTTTCATAACCTGGTTCATGACAAATCATTAATTCATTTCATATTTCCAGATTCTGCTTCTCTATCATTTTAAATAGCTAGGAGTACCTTCTTTTAAATTGTCAAGACACTTTGAATCTTTTCATTTTGGTTGTACCATGTGATGAACAATGTTCATTATAATATAGTCATGCCTACCAAAAACTTCTTTATGAAATGTCTTGTTCAAGCAATCCTTCTCTTCATTTCTCAATCATAAAAGCATTCTCTTATATGTCTTCTAAACTTAAAATAGTTTACTTCTTATGAAATATTCTATTTCCTCTGAAATTGATTTTACAATGTAATGCTAAGGAAGGATCCAATTTCATTTTCCCTCCTGTAGATAACCAATTTACTAGCACCTTTTATTTGTTGGATCCCTGTACTCCAATTTTTTACCTGCAATACCAAATCTGACATCATACAGTGTTTCAATATTTATGTGGATCTACTTTTTGACACTCAGTTCAGATCTTTTTTTTTAATGTTTATTTATTTTTGAGAGAGAGACAGAGCATGACCAGGGAAGGGTCAAAGAGGGAGGGAGACACAGAATCTGAAATAGGCTCCAGGCTCTGAGCTATCAGCACAGAGCCCGATGCAGGGCTCGAACTCATGAACCATGGGATCATGACCTAAGCCAAAGTTGGACACTAAGGTGACCGAGCCACCCAGGTGCCCCCTCAAGTTCAGTTCTATTGATCGGTTAGTCTAGGTCTGTGCCAATACTCCACTTTCACCTCTGTGTCGGGAGATACAATCTCACGTAGGTCTCTCATGATCCTTCTTTATCAGAGCCCTATCTCATGGTTGTGTTTACAATCAACATCCTTGAAAGACGAGGTGATGTGTGCCCTTGACTTGGTTCTAGAGATGAGCAAAACCCCTGGTTGGGATTCCTACTTAGGCACTGCAGGTATCAACACCATATACCAGTGTGCTGGCTGTTGTAAGCCCCAGCCTCCTTCTAGATCATAGTCACATTCCCAGTGGACTACCCAGGTAGATTCTCCTGCCATGCCCGATGACTGAAGATCAGAGTAAGGACTCCAGCAAAGGGACATTGCTGGGGGATGGGGAGCTGGGTATCCTCCCTGGGTTTTCTCTTCCCACTTGAACTGAGGTTCAGGGGAGTCCTCTCAGCATGGTGCTGAGCTGGCCTGGGGGAGGGGCAATATAATCAACATGTAGCCACTTCTCTTACCTTCTAACGCAGTCGGCTTTGGTCTCTATGACACAGGGGGTGCCTCAGTCACACTCCCATGCTGTGGCATTCTCTCAGTGATTTCTTGTCCTTAAATAGTTGTTAGCTGTTCTTTTTGTGAGGGGGAGTCAGCAACAACCTATGTCACCATCTTGGTGACATCACCTATAATTTCATTGATTATTTGAAAAGATCAATATTGGTCGTGGTAACTACCTGTACTGCTTTCTGTTTCTACACATACGTATTCTTCTATTTTCTAGGAATTTTTGTCTTTATCTCTTTTCTAGCTTTTACATGTAGCAACTCCAGTTTTTAATTTTAGACCTTCATTCTATCCTAATATTATAGTCAAAGCTATTTAAATTTGTCAGCACTAAGCTGTATACACCTATGTTAGATCAGCTTACACCATTATCATTTTCTACCAGCCTAAAGAACTTTCTTTAGCATTTCTTGTATTGCAGGTCTTCTGCTGGTGATGAATTCTGCTAGTTATTATTGATAATTTTTATAGACTAAAATGGCTTTATTCTACTATATTCTTTACAGATATTCTCACTGGAGATGTCTTTCTTGGTTAACAGTTTTGGGTTTTTGTGTTTGTTTTTCTTGCAACAGTTTAAAGATGCTATTACGTTAGCTCCACAATTTTTGAGGCGTTGTCTGTGGCTTTTTGAACTGTGTGCCTTAAAGTATCACACTTATTTCAATACTTTGAAAGTTTCATCTTTGATTTTTAGTTGCTTGACTACGCTTCGCCTAAGTGTGGGGTTCTTTTTTATTAAGTTCACTTTTATTTTATTTTTTTAATTTTTATTTTTTATCCTGCCAGGTATTTTCTGAAATTCTTGAATCTGCCAATTCATGTTTCTCATCAGCTTTTTGAATTTCCTGACGTTATTTCTGTAAACATTACTTTTCTGCTACATTATCTTTCTTTTCTCTGTTAATAGGACTTCTGTTATACATCTTTTAGACTATATCACCCACAGTAGCTTTGTTTCCTTTCACTTGATAAAAACTTCTTTCTTTGTATTATTCTCCAGTTATAACCTCCATTCTCTGCCCCTGTGGTTCCATGGTGTTCTCCATGTGCATCTGTCACTGTGTCTCTCTTCCTTTTTCTTACACAGACATATTGGACTAGGACTTACCCTGGTACAGAATGACCTCCCCCTAAACTGATTACATTAGCCATGGCCCTATTTCCAAATAAGGTCAAATTCATGGGTACTTAAGGTTAGGACATCAACATGTCTTTTTTGGGGAACATAATTCAATCCACATACAGGGTGCTCTAGGAAGAGAGAAACAGAAATATTAGCCAATATTAAATACAAAAATCTCAAAAGTTGTCCTATGTGAGGATTCACTGAAGATAGATTTTAATAATCAGCTGTTATTGTTAATATTTGCAATTGTCATAATTATACTAATATTAACAAAATACCTATAATAAAATAAAGCTAGAAGGTGCATAAGATGTATTTACACAAAATTAAATATTAAGTAAAATGTATTAATAACTGTTAGATTTCACTGACAATTTAAATATATCTTTGGAGGGGCGCCTGGGTGGCTCCGACTTCGGCTCAGGTTATGATCTCACGGTCCGTGAGTTTGAGCCCCGCGTCGGGCTCTGTGCTGACAGCTCAGAGCCTGGAGCCTGTTTCAGATTCTGTGTCTCCCTCTCTCTCTGCCCCTCCCCTGTTCATGCTCTGTCTCTCTCTGTCTCAAAAATAAATAAATGTTAAAAAAAATTTTTTTAAATATATCTTTGGATGGAATATAATGCAAATATATAAAGGGAATGTTGTGGTTGCTTACTGGATGCCTTGATATCTTATAAAACAAAGAACATTACAAGGACAGTGATAGAAATTGTTAACAATAATTTACTTTAGAAATAAACAGAAAAAGCAGTTTTAAATTCTTTTAAAAGCAATGAAAGCTTTTAAGTTTTTGTAAAAAGAATTTAAATATGTCCATAAGTACAACAAAATTAATAAGATACTCCTACAGTAAATATATTGAAAATTGATATGAATATTTTCCAAGAAGATAACTCTTCAAAATATTGATTATTTTGGATTTAAAATTATTAAAATATTAATAATTAATAAATATTATTATTCAAATAATAAAGAATAGTCTGTATCATTAGAGAAGACAGCTTTACTTTTGCAGCTCATAATTGAACCTGACAGTTCTCACATAAATTTTTTTCACCTGAAGCAATAGTTATAACTTTGAATAACAAAATTCTGTTTTTCATTTATACTTCTGAAACACATACACTGTTTGCTAAGTATGTTTGCTATACATATTATATTTTAAAATCTATGTTAAAATAAATGCTCAGAAAAATCCTCATAATTTCTCATTTTGTGGCTAGAGTGTATTAATTTGAAGGCAAGTTAGATATTTTATTAGCGTAATTCATTTCTATATTTGAACACCACTTATTTGGAAGAATTGTTTTAGATGTTCTCAATAATATGCTTGGATATCCATATGTCTAATCTAAGTAATGGTGTGGAAATAGGGTATTCTTGTAACTGAATAAACCCATATAAGTAGTATATGATTTACTCAGCCATATTCCCTTAATGCTGAATGAGGCTGCAGGTAAGTCTCCAGTTGGTGGGTATGTTGCAAGGGATTCAGGCAGGTATGGATCCTGTCTGTTTGCTGCATGAATGGGAATGCCCCCATTACCTTATTCGGTAGGATGACAATGGGGTTTGTTTCAGGGTCCTCAGACAGTGGGCCTATTACCAGATGTGAAAAAGGTGTGGTTCCTGCCTGGTCCACGGAAAGGCTGCTGCCTAGTCACTGGATGGGCAATAATGGCCCTGGACCATAGCTGAGAAGGGCTAGAACCAATCTCAGGGCTATTTCAGATTTCACCACCAGGCATGAGGTCTACAGATCTCACTCTTGAGGCACAGATGGGTGTGTCTCCTCCCAGGTCCCTGGGAGAGCTGGATTGCTCCCTGACCATGGCATAGAGGCTGGTGGCAAGTAAAGGGCCCTTTCGGGATCTCCATGAGGGGAGACAAAGTATTTCCAGCAGTGTCCTGAGGCTGACAGGTCTGCTGTGGAATTGCATCTGTGATAGAGTTAGAGACTAGTACAACACTCTTCAGGATCTCTGGGGCTGCAGCTGGAAGTATCTCCTTCTGGGATCCTAGGCCCTCAGGACTACTGGAAACTATGGCTTTCAAGAAGGTGTAGTCACATAGAGAGACTTTTCAACACCCACCCCCCCACCCCCACCTGACAGGGATGTAGATAGGAGTTTCTCTTGCTTGGTTCCTGTGCCAACAGACCAGCTTATGGCTCTCTGGCTGGGAGGGGTTGATGCCCTTTCAGAATTCCCAGAGTCACAGGTGGGAGTGTTTCCTGCAGGGTCCCTATGTCAGCAATACTGTGGACTGTAGCTGGAACAGGCTGGAGCCCAGTTACAGGGTCCTTTCAGAATTCGAAATCCTATTGTTTGGGGGTCCTACCTCCAGGAGCTTCCAGACCATGGCCAAGAGGGGATAGAGGGAGCCAGTTTTAGGGGGCATTTCCAAGTCCACAGCCAGTACCAAGGACCTTATGTCCATTACCTGATGCGAAGTTAGGAGTGACTCCTCCCCAGTCCCTTGATGTATGGGGCTCATGACAGATGCAAATCCAAATGAGGCTGGGGTGGAGTAGTCAGGAAGAATGGAGCAATTTCCTTTGTGTAGCTACCACACACAGATCATGAGTCAGCCACTTGGTTTCAAGCTGCCTGCTCAAAATGACTCTCCTTGGTCTTGAACTACACCAGCACTTTGCATTCTTTGATCTGAAACCCAAAGCTTGCATGAAAGCACAATCGTTCTACAGATGGATGCCAAATTGTTGTTGAGGGGAAGATACATGCTAGGAATATCTTATTTCGTCGTTTTGCTGATGTCACTCCCTCTCTTCTCAAAAATAATTTTTCTTAATGGTCACACAGTTCAATAGTTCAACTGTTCTCATAGCAACCAAATAATGTGCCTGTGAAGCATACAACTATAGTATATAAAGTATCTGTATTATACAATTTATCATGTTGGTACAAACAGTATTAGTTGGCTCATATAAAAGTAGTCTGATTTTTCCAAGACAATGTACTTTATGGATTAGGGTATATATTTCATATTTTAAATCTTCTTTTATGTTTTTGAAATTCAGTGCTGATGACAAAAAGTTTGACACTGTGACAACATAGTTCTTATTACGATTCACTGTAATATAGATACGTTTAATCATATATATATAATCTATATAAATATATATAATAACCTATATAAATATAATCTATATAAATATATAATCTATATTATATATATATATGTGTGTGTGTGTATATATATATATATATATATATATATATATATACAATCTATATAAAATTATCAACCACTTCCAGGGAATATGGCAGAATAGGAGGTTTCTAAGATTACTTGGCCCATGGATACAAATAGATAACACACACATCAGTGTAAATAACACAGAAACTGAACCAAAGACTGGAAGGACATAACCTCCACAGCTAAATGTAGAGAAGAGGCCATAATGCATAGGGCAGGAACAGTGGAGATGTGGTCAAGAGCCAAATGGACCCGTGGGACTATCCATGGGAGGGAGAGGTGTGGCAGGCATGAAGTGAGAACCAGACACCCTTACCAGGCATCTGAGGCATGGGGGAACCACATGGTGAAGATAAATCCCCATAACACCGGGATTTGAAACCCAGAGGGGGCTAAAAATAAGTGGGGATTAACACCTAGAAACTTAAAAATCAGCAGGCTTGGATCTGGAAGAGCCAGGAGTACAGAGTTCCCAAAGTCCTTGACCTTAAAATGATAGCAACAAACAGCCCTGCTGAGATACAGCATAGAAGCGGAAGTTGGAAAAATGCCTGGTATATATGGGGAGGAGATTTATTTACTAATTTCAAAACATGTACTCACAGGCATCTTTGGAACACTTCAAGAAAAATGAGCTGGAAGGAGTCATTTCCCTCTCCCACCCCTCAGCTTAGATACAGGGACACCTGCAGGAATGAGCACATCTCCAGCACTTTCTACCTAACTTGCTAACAGAGTAGCCAGCACCCAGACCTTAGAAAGTTCTGTAGATCTCTCATCTCCAACTTGGTGGCCTGGACAGGAATCCTGCCAGGTGGCTGCAGTTCTCCACAGCAGACCAGGGATGATGTTGCTGGCACCACTCGCCTTGGCCCTGTATTATCCTGGGGACCTGCCCTCACTAAAATGTTCTTGGCCGGAGCCCAACCAAACTACTTTGTCAAACCACTGCCACAAGCCAGACAGTGTGCAAGCAGTCCTGACAGGGGCCAGCACTACTCCAAAGTGACTCCTGCCCCAGGGAGAAGGTAACATAACCACACACACCAATTCAACTGCTGCCCCAGCAGTGTGCTGGTGGCAGCCATCAGGTCTGACTTCAGGTCCCACCCACAGCCAAAATATTCTCAGAGGACAACACAGGGAAAGTACAATAAGGTTCCCTGCTACTACATTTCTGGCAAATACATGGTCTGACTCAACTCATGGCTAAGGCAGTCCCAAACTGGTCCACTAACAACAGAGGGACCAAATCCTGCTTGCAACCGGCAAAGAGAGCCAACGCAGATGACTGGACAGAAGGCAAAAGTGACTCAGCCACAACAGTAAGGCACACTCAACGCACATGAGCAGGAGACACAGCTCACTTGCTTAACACATTGAGACAGACAAAGAGAGTTAGACAAAATGAGGAGACAGAAGAGTATGTCCCAAATGAAAGAACAGGACAAAATCACAGCAAGAGAGCTAAACAAAATGGAGATAAGTAATATTCCTGATAGGGATTTTGAAGCAATGGTCAGAGATACTCATGGGAGTTGAGAAGAGAGTAAAGGACTTCACTGACACATTTAAAAGAGATGGAAAACAAAAAAGAACAAATCAGAAATGAAAAACTCAATATGTGAAAGTAAAGCGCACTAAATGAAATAAATAGTACACTGGAAAAAGCAGAAGAGCAGATAACTGATCTGGATGACAGACTGAGGGATATTATCAAGCTGAACAAGAGAGAGAGAAAAAAATAATAATAAATGAAAACAGACAAAGGGAACTCAGCAACTCCATCAAGCATAACACTCACATTGTAGGGATCCCAGAAGGAGAAGATAGAGACAAGGGGGAAGAAAATTTATTCAAAGAAATAATAGCTGAATACTGCCTGAATCTCGGGAAACAAACAGAAATCCAGATCTAGGAGACACAGAGAGCCCCCAGCAAAATCAACCAAAGGAGGACCACACCAAGACTCAGCAATTAAAATGGCAGAGAGTAGTGATGAGAGAATTCTAAGAGCAAGAAGAGAAAAGAAAATAGTTACATAAGTGGGAAACCCTATAAGGCTATTAATTTTTTAGCAGAAATTTCACAGAACAGAAAGGAATGGCATGATATATTCAAATTCTGAAAGAAAAAAATAAAAACCTGCAACCAAGAATACTATAACAAGCAAGGTTACTATTCAGAATAGAAAGAGAGTTAAAGAGTTTCCCAGACAAAGAAAAGTTAAAGGAATTTATAACCACTAAGCCAGTCTTAAAAGAAATATTAAAGGGAACTCTGAGTGGAAAGGAAAGGCCATAAGTAGGAGTAAGAAGAGTAGAATGAACAGGGCAACCTGGGTGTCTCAGTCGGTTGAGCATCTGACTTCGGCTCAGGTCATGATCTCACAGTTCATGGCTTAGAGCCCTGTGTGGGACTCTGTGCTGACAGCTAAGAGCCTGGAGCCTGCATTGGATTCTGTGTCTCCCTCTATTTCTGTGTCTTCCCTTCCCCCTCTTGTGTGTGCGCTCTCTCAGCAATTGATAAACATTTTTTAAAAAATGTAAAAAGAAGAGTAGAAAGAACAAAATTAATAGAATTAAATATATCTATAAGTATCAGTCAAGGGACTTACAAAATAAAAGGCTACCAAGTGTGACCATATATGCCTGAAATGAATAAAGAATGGGATCAAATTTGAGCAACTATAAATTTAAAATAGAATGCTATAAGCATAAGATATTATATATAAACCTAATGGTAACCACAAATCAAAAAGTAATTGTAGATATGCAAAAAATAAAAAGGAAAAAGTCCAAGTACATCACTAAGGACAGCTAGCAAACCATGAGGAAAAGAACAAGAGAAAAAAGAACAAAGAAGAGCTACAAAATAACCATAAAACAAGTAAAAAATGGTAATAATTGTTTTTTAAAGTCATCTGGTTTGCTCAGTTGGTGGAGCATGCAACTCTCAATCTCAGGGTTGTGAGTTCAAGCCCCATGTGGGGCACATATATTACTTAAAATTAAAATTAAAATCCTTTTCTTTTAAGTGTAAATATATTTAGACAGAGTATGAGCAGGGGAAGAGCAGAGATAGAGGGATAGAGACAGAAAGCCAGCATGCTCTGCACTGTCAGCATGGAGCCCAATGGGGGGCTTGAATTCACAAACTATGAGATCATGACCTGAGTAAAAACCAAGAGTTGGACGTTTAACTGACTGAGCCTCCCGGGTGCCCTTAAAAGTAAAATCTTAAAAAAAAAAAAAGTGGCAGTAAGTACATATCTACCAGTAATAACTTTCAATGCTCCATCACAACAAAAGGTGACAAAATAGATAACAAAGCAGGACCCATCTATATGCTGCCCACAAAAGATTCCTTTCAGACCTAAAGACACAGGCAGATTGGAAGTAAAAAGATGAAGAGTGTTTATTATGCAAATGGAGTGAAAAGGAAGCCAGAGCAGCAGTATTTATATTGGAAAAAATGGACTTTAAAACAAAGACTGTAACAAAAATCAAAGAAAGACACCATATAATCATAAAAGGAACCATTCAACAAGAAGATATAGCAATTGTAAATATTTGTGCACCCAACATGAAAGCACCCAAATATATAAATCACCAATAACAAACATAAAGGAACTAATCAATAATAATACAATAATAGTAGTAGACTTAAACAGCTAACTTATATCATCTAAACAGAAAATCAAGAAGGAAACAGTGGCTTTGAATGACACACTAGACCAGATAGATTTAACACATATATTCAGATCATTCCATCTGAAAATAGCAGAATACATACTCTTTTCATGGGCATATGGAACATTCTCTAGGATACATCACATATCAGGCCACACAACAAATCTCAACAAATTCACAAGACTGAAGTCATACATTGAATCTTTTCCAACCACAATAGTATAAAACCAGAAATCAACCATAAGAAAAAAATGTAAATAACACAAACACATGAGGGTTAAATAACATGCTACTAAACAATCAATGGGTCCACCAAGAAATCAAAAAGGAAATAAAAAAAAATATGTGTAGACAAATGAAAATGAAAACTCAATTGTTCAAAATCTTTGGTATGCACCAAAAACTCTTGTAAGAGGGAAAATTATAGCAATGCACGCACACCTTAAGAAGCAAGAAAAATCTCAAATAAGCATCCTAACTTTACACCAAATGAGCTGGAAAAAGAATAAACAAAACTGAAACCAGTAGAAGGAAGGAAATAAAAAATATTACAGGAGAAATAAATGAAATGAAATAGAACGTACAAAAACCACAGAAAAGATCAATGAAATCAGGAACTGGTTCTTTGAATAGCTCAACAAAATTAATAAATATTTAGCCTGATTCATCAAAAAAGAGAGAGAGAGTGCCTCATATCAACAAATCGGAAATGAAAGATGAAAAATAACAACAAAACATAAATACAAAGGATTATGTATATTACGCAAATATGATGCCAACAAATTGGACAACCTAGAAGAAATGGATAAATTCAGTGAAATGTACAAGGTCCCAAAACTGAATCAGGAAGAACTAGAAAATTTGAGCAGACTGGTTGTCTTTAATGAAACTGAATTACTCATCAAAAAACCCCCAAATAGTGAGGACCAGACAGTTTCATAGGTGAATCCTCCCAAACACTAAAGAATAGTAAATACCAATTCTTCACAAACTATTCCAAAAATGGAATAGGGAATAACGATTCCAAATTCATTCTATGAAGCCAGCATTATTCTGATACCAATACCAGAATAAGACACTCAAAAAAAAAAAAAAAAAAAAAAGATAAGTGTAGGTCAACTCCTCTAACGACCACATATGGCGAAATCCTCAACGAAATATTTGTAGCCTATTTGTAGCAATACATTAAAACAATTGTTTACCATGATCAAGTAGGATTTATTCCTAGGTTCAATATTTGGAAATCAATCAACTTGATACATCGCATTAACAAGAGAAAGAAAAAAAACAATTTGATCATTACAACAGATGCAGAAAAGGCATCTCATAATACCTAAAAAGTAGGTTTAGAGGGGTACCTCAACATAATCAAAGCCATAAAGGAAAAACCCACAGCAAAGAGAATAGTAAAAGGTGAAAAACTGAGAGCTTTTCCCCTAAGATCGGGACTAAGACAAGGATGTCCACTCTTCCTACTTTTATTCAATATAGTACTGGAAGTCCTATCCACAGCAGTCAAACACGAAAAAGAAATAAAAATAAAAGGCATCCAAATTGGTAAGGAAGAAGTAAAATTTTCACTATTTGTAGATGAATGGTAGAAAACCAAAAATATTTCATCAAAAAAAAATTACCAGAATAAATGAATTCAGTAAGGTCACAAAAGACACAAACTCATTGCTTTTCTATACACGGATAATGAAGTAGCAGAAAGGGAAATTAAGAAAACAATCCCATTTACAATTGGACCAAAAGTAATAAAATACCCAGGAATAACCTTAACCAAGGAGGTTAAAGACCTGTACTCTGAAAACTATAAAACACTGATAAATAAATTGAAGAAGAAATAAAATAAATGGACGCATATTCCACGGTCACATATTGTAAGAACAAATATAGTTAAAACGTCCACACTACCCAAAGTAATCACCACATTTAAGGCAATCCTATCAAAATATCAATGCATTTTTCACAGAACTATAACAACCTCTTGTAAAATTTGCATGGTACCACAAAACAATTCCTGAAACCAAACAAATTCAGCCAAATTCAGCCAAAGAATTCCTGAAAACGAACAACAAAATTGGAAGTATCACAATCCCAAACATCAAGATTTACTACAAAGCTGTAGGAATCAAAACAGTATGTACTGCCACAAAAATACACACGTAGATCAATGGTAGGGAATAAAGAGCCCAGAAATAAATCCATGATTATATAGTCATTAATCATTGACAAAGAAGGCAAGAAAAAGAGTGGGGAAAAGACATTTAATAAATAGTGGGAAAACAGGACGGCTACATGTGAAAGAATTAAACTGGACAAAATCCTCACACCGTACACAAAAATACACTCAAAATGGACTAGGAACCTAAATGTGGTACCTGAAACCATAAAAACCCTGGAAGATAACACAGGCACTAATTTCTCTGACATGAGCAGCAGAAATATTTTTCAGGATAGGTCTCCTGAGGCAAGGGAAACAAAAGCAAAAATAAACTAATGGAACTACATCAAAATAAAAAGGTTCTGCACAATAAACTAGCAACAAAACAAAAAGACAACCTACTGAATGGGAGAAGATATTTGCAAATGACATATCTGATAAATTTACTATAAAATATATAATTTATACAGCACCAACCCCCCCCCAAATACTCCAATTAAAAAATGAGGAGGAGACAAGATGGCAGAACAGCATGGAAGTTTTTTGCGTGTCTTGTGCCCATGAAATACAGCCAGACCAACACTAAACCATCCTACACACCTAGAAAACTGATTGGAGGATTAACACAACAATCTGCACAACCTGAACCACAGAATTCAGCAGGTACATGGTGCAGAGAGCTGAACCTGGGGAGCGAGAAGCAGCGAAATGTTGGAACTGCTTTTGCGGGTGGAGGGAGGACGGAGAGTGGGGAGGGGGGAGAATATGGGAAAAGCACCCCTCCCCAAAAGCAGCTAGAGAGAAAGTGGAAAATTTGAAACAGCTACAGGGACTAAACTAAAAAGGGAGAATGGAGAAAGGAGAGGGTTTAAATTCCATTAAGACTGTAAACGAGGGGAGCACGAAGGCTGCAACTCTGCAGCTTGATACCTGGCGGTGCTCTGGTGGGAAGGGCGAATCCCCAGGAACAGAGTGGGCTCCGGGAGGTTCTCGGGCCACACGGGGAAAAGTGGTTCCACTGCTGGAAGGACCTTTGGTACAGACTGTTGAAGCCAGTGGTCCCAGCAGACCCCAGAAAACAGCCACCTTCGCTGGTGCTGGAACAAGGTCATTTAAGGGTGAAGCCTGGTGCCAGGTGTGTGTTGTGATTTTCCATAATCCCTGAAATGCTGCTGCTACACTGTTTCGTGAACTTTTTCTGGGATGGGCTATCACCTGGCTGCAGTCTTGGCGCACCGGTAACAACAGGATCCAGCTGGCATTCCTGGGTGCAGCCAACATTCGGCCATTGCTCATTTGGCCATTGCTGGGTGAGACCCTCCTGCAGAGGGGCAGAATGGGGCAAAGCCGCAGTCCTTCAGAAGTAAGGGGCCGGAGAAAACAGCCGCATCTGAGACAAAACTCGGGAGAGAGGTACTGCCTGGGGCCTGGTCACGGAGAGTGGAAAAGCGGAGAGTGGACAAGAGCTGAAGACAAGAGGATGGGTGCATGATTGCTGATCCGGGAGAACAGACTGGGTAGCTGGGTGATGCCATTTTCACTGCCCCTGCACATGTGCATAAGTACCTACCAGCGCCACAACAATCCAGCCCAGTAGGCTAGGAGCTCCATCTAGTGGAGAGCAGAGCTGTTACACTGAGCCCTGCCCAACTGGGCCAACTTGGCTCAAGAACACAAACCTCACCGCCAGCTTAATTTATGGACTATAAAGAGCTACATAGACTGACTTCTAGGGGAAAATGAAGCAATTTCAGTCCTACATCAATCTGTTAACAGGTTCATCTATTCAATTTTCTTTCTTTTTTTTTCTTTTTTCTTTTTCTCTTACAATTCTTTTCTTTGTCTTGAATACAGAAAAATAAAAAATTCATTTTTATTTTCAATTTTTATTAAAAGTATCTTTAATTTTTACTACATTTTTTACTTTTGTGTAATTTTTTTCAAATTCGACTTTACTTCTACCATTTTATTTTAGTCTACTTCAGTGTACTCACCTTTTCAAATTTTCAAACAACTTCCTTTTTTAATTTTTCTTTTTTTCTCTTTTTCATTTCTTTTCTTTCTCTTGAATGCAGAAGGGGAAAAACATTTTTACTTTCAATTTCTTTTAAAAATAGTTTTATTTTTTATTACTATATTTTTTGCTTTTATGTAATTTTTTTTCAATTTTTATCTTATTTCCATCATTTTATTTTAGTCTAATACAGTGTATTCACTTTTTCAAATTTTCAAATGATTTTTTTCTTTTTTTATCTTTTTTTCTCTTTTCATTTTTCTTTTTTCTTAAATACAATGAAAACATTCATATTTATTTTTGATTTCTATTAAAATATTTTTCCTTATTTTTTCTACTATATTCTTTACTTTTGTGTATATTTTTTCAAATTCTATTTTACCCCCATCATCTCGTTTTAGTCTACTTCAGCGTATTCAGTTTTTCAAATTCTCAAACAATTTCCTTGTTTTTTTTTCTCCCCCTGCCTTTTTTTTCCTCTAATCTGTCAAACCACTTTCAACACCCAGACCAAAAGACACTTAGGATCTAGCATCATCTGTTAGATTTTTGTGTGTGTGTTTTTAATTTTTAATTTTAATAATTTTTAATGTTTTTATTTTCAATTTCTCTACCTCTTTAATTCCTTTTCTGCCTTCAAAATGACAAAATGAAGGAAATCACCCCAAAAGAAAGAGCACGAAGAAATGACAGCCAGGGATTTAACCAACACAGATACAAGCAAGATGTTTGAACCATAATTTAGAATCACGATAATAAGAATACTCGCTGGAGTCCAAAATAGATTAGAATCCCTTTCAGCAGAGATAAAAGAAGTAAAAAAATAGGCAGAATGAAATTAAAAATGCTATAACTGAGCTGCAATCATGGATGGATGCAGCAATGGAAAGGATAGACGAGGCAGAACAGAGAATCAGCGATAGAGAGGACAAATTTATGGAGAATAACGAAGCAGAAAAAAAGAGGGAGATTAAGGCAAAAGAGTACGATTTAAGAATTAGAGAAATCAGTGACTCATTAAAAAGGAACAACATCAGAATCATAGGGGTCCCAGAAGAGGAAGAGAGAGAAATAGGTGTAGAAGGGTTATGTGAGCAAATCATAGCGGAAAACTTTCCTAACCTGGGGAAAGACAGACATCAAAATCCAGGAAGCACAGAAGACCCCCATTAGATTCAACAAAAACCGACCATCAACATAGTCAAATTCACAAAATACTCAGGCAAGGAGAGAATCATGAAAGCAGCAAGGGGAAAAAGTCCCTAACCTACAAGGGAAGACAGATCAGATTTGCAGCAGACCTATCCACAGAAACTTGGCAGGCAAGAAAGGAGTGGCAGGATATATTCAGTGTGCTGAATCAGAAAAATATGCAGCTAAGAAATCTTTATCCAGCAAGGCTGACATTCAAAATAGAAGCAGAGATAAAAAAATTTCCCAGACAAACAAAAATAAAAGGAGTTTGTTACCACTAAACTAGCCCTGCAAGAAATTTTAAGGGGGACTTTCTGAGGAGAGAAAAGATGAAAATTATTTATACACACACACACACACACACACACACACACACACCAAAAGCTACAAAAGATTAGAAAGGACCAGAGACCACCAGAAACTCCAACTCTACAAGCATCATAGTGGCAAGAAATTTGTATCTTTCAGTACTCACTCTAAACATCAATGGACTCAATGCTCCAATCAAAGACATAGGGTAACACAATGGATAAGAAAACAAAATCCATCTATATGCTGTTTACAAGAGACCCACTTTAGACCCAAAGATACCTTCAGATTGAAAATCAGGGGATAGAGAACCATCTATCATGCTAATGGTCAACAAAAGAAAGCCAGAGGAGCCATACTTATATCAGACAATCTAGACTTTAAAATAAAGACTGTATCAAGAGATGCAGAAGGGCATTGTATCATAATCAAGGGGTGTATCCACCAAGAAGACCTAACAACTGTAAGCATTTATGTGCCAAATGTGGTTGCACCCAAATATATAAATTAATTAATCACAAACATATAGAAACTCGTCGATAGTAATACCATAATAGTAGGAGACTTCAACACCCCACTCACAACAATGGACAGATCATCTAATCAAAAAGTCAACAAGGAAACAATGGCTTTGAAAGACACACTGGACCAGATGGACTTAACAGTTATATTCAGAACATTTCATCCTAAAGCAGCAGAATATATATTCTTCTCCAGTGCACATCAAATGTTCTCCAGAATAGATCATATACTGGGACACAAATCAGCCCTAAGTAAGTACAAAAAGATCGAGATCATACCGTGCATATTTTCAGACTACAACGTTATGACTTGAAATCAACCACAAGAAAAAATTTGGAAAGGTAACAAATACTTGGAGACTGAAGAACATCCTACTAAAGAATGAATGAGCTAACCAAGCAGTTAAAGAAGAAATTAAAAAGTATATGGAAGTCAATGAACACGATAACACCACAACCCAAAACCTCTGGGATGCAGCAAAGGCGGTCATAAGAGGAAAGTATATAGCAATCCAGGCCTTCCTAAAAAAGGAAGAAAGATCTCAGATATACAACCTAACCTTACACCTTAAGGAGCTGGATAAAGATCAACAAACAAAACCCAAAACCAGCAGAAGACAGGAAATGATAAAGATTAGAGCAGAAATTAATACTTTCAAAACCAAAAAAACAACAGAACAGATCAATATAATCAGAAGTTGGTTCTTTGAAAGAATTAACAAAATTGATAAACCAGTAGCCAATTTGATCAAAAAGAAAAAGGACCCAAATAAATGAAATCAAGAATGAAAGAGGAGAGATCACAACCAACACAGCAGAAATACAAACAATAACTATTATGAGCAATTATATGCCAATAAAATGGGCAATCTGGAAGAAATGGACAAATTCCTAGAAACATATACACTACCAAAACTGAAACAGGAAGAAATAGCAAATTTGAACAGACCCAATAATAGTAAGGAAATCGAATTAGTAATCAAAAATCTTCCAAAAAACAAGAGTCCAGGGCCAGATGGCTTTCCAGGGGAATTCTACCGAACATTTAAGGAAGAGTTAACACCTATTCTCTTGAAGTTGTTCCAAAAAATAGAAATGGAAAGAAAACTTCCAAACTCTTTCTATGAAGGCATTACCTTGATTCCAAAACCACTAAAAAGGAGAACTATAGACCAACTTTCCTGATGAACATGGATGCAAAAATCCTCAAAAAGATATTAGCCAACCAGATCCAACAATACATTAAAAAAATAATTCACCACGACCAAGTGGGATTTATACCCACTTGGGATGGGTATACCCACCTGGGATGCAGGGCTGGTTCAATATCCACAAAACAATTAACGTGATTCATCACATCAATAAAAGAAAGGGCAAGAACCATATGATCCTCTCAATGGATGCAGAGAAAGCATTTGACAAAATACAGCATCCTTTCCTGATATAAACCCTCAAGAAAGTAGGGATAGAAGAAGCATACCTCAAGATCATAAAAGCCATATATGAAGGACCTAATGCTAATATCATCCTCAGTGAGGAAAAACTGAGAGCTTTCTCCCTAAGGTCAGGAACAAGACAGGGATGTCCACTCTCGCCACTGTTATTCAACATAGTATCAGAAGTCTTAGCCTCTGCAATCAGTCAACACAAAGAAATAAAAGGCATCCAAATTGGCCAGGAGGAAGTCAAACTTTCACTCTTCACAGATGACATGATACTCTATATAGAAAACCCAAAAGATTCCACCAAAAAACTGCTAGAATTGATTAATGAGTTCAGCAAAGTTGCAGGATATAAAATCAATGCACAGAAATCAGTTGCATTCCTATACACCAACAATGAAGCAGCAGAAAGAGAAATCAAGGAATTGATCCCATTAACAGTTACACAAAAAAACCCATAAAATACCTAGCAATAAATGTAACCTAAGAAAAATCTATACACTGAAAACTATAGAAAGCTTATGAAAGAAATTGAAGAATACACAAAATATGGAAAAAGATTCCATGCTCCTGCATAGGAAGAACAAATATTGTTAAAATGTCAATGCTACCCAAAGCAATCTACATATTCAGTGCAATACCTATTAAAGTAACACCAGCATTCTTAACAGAGCTAGAACAAATAACCCTAAAATTTGTATGGAACCAGAAAAGACCCCGAATAGCTAAAGCAATCTTAAAAAAGAAAACCAAAGCAGGAGGCATCACAAAATCCCCGACTTCAAGTTGTACTACAAAGCTGTCATCATCAACACAGTATGGTGCTGGCACAAGAACAGACACTCAGATCAATGGAACAGAATATAGAACCCAGAAATGGACCCACAAACACATGGCCAACTAATCTTTGACAAAGCAGGAAAGAATATCCAATGGAATAATACAGTCTTTTCAGCAAGTGGTGCTGGGAAAACTGGACAGCGACATGCAGAAAAATGAACCTGGACCACTTCCTTACACCATACACAAAAATAAACTCAAAATGGATGAAAGACCTGAATGTAAGACAGGAAGCCATCCAAATCCTTGAGGAGAAAGCAGGCAAAAACCTCTTTGATCTTGCCCGCAGCAACTTCCTACTCAACACGTCTCCAGAGGCAATGGAAACAAAAGCAAAAATGAACTGCTGGGACCTCATCAAAATAAAAAGCTTCTGCACAGTGAAGGAAACAATCAGCAAAACTAAAAGGCAACTGATAGAATCGGAGAAGATATTTGTAAATGACATATCAGATAAAGGGTTAGTACCCAAACTCTATAAAGAACTTATCAAACTCAACGCCCAACACCAAATAATCCAGTGAAGAAATGGGCAAAAGACATGGAGACACTTCTCCAAGGAAGATATCCAGATGGCCAACCTACACATGAAAAAATGCTCAACATCACTCACCATCAGGGAAACACAAATCAAAACCACAATGAGATACCACCTTACACCTGTCAGAATGGCGAACATGAATAACTCAGGCAACAACAAATGTTGGTGAGGATGTGGAGAAAGAGGATCTCTTTTGCATTGTTGGGGGCGATGCAAGCTGGTACAGCCACTCTGGAAAAACAGTATGGAGGTTCCTCAAAAAACTAAAAATTTTTAGAATAGAACTATCCTACGACCCAGCAATTGCACTACTAGGCATTTATCCATGGGATACAGGTGTGCTGTTTTGAAGGGACACATGCATCCCCATGTTTATAGCAGCACTATCAACAATAGCCAAAGTATGGAAAGAGACCCAATGTCCATTGATGGATGGATAAAGAAAATGTGGTGTATATATGTGTGTGTGTATATATGTGTGTGTGTGTGTGTGTGTGTGTATACATATATACACACATACATACATACATACATACATACAATGGGATATTACTTGGCAATCAAAAAAAAAATGAAACCTTGCCTTTTGCAACTTCGTGGATGGAACTGGAGGGTATTATGCTAAATGAAATTAGTCACTCAGAGAAAGACAATAGTCATATGACTTCACTCCTATGAGGACTTTAAGAGACAAAACAGATGAACATAAGGGAAGGGAAACAAAAATAATACAAAAACAGGGAGGGGGACAAAACAGAAGAGACTCATAAATATGGAGAACAAATTGAGGGTTGCTGGAGGGGTTTGGGAGGGGGGATGGGCTAAATGGGTAAGGGGCATGAAGGAATCTACTCCTGAAATCATTGTTTCACTATATGCTAAGTTGGATGCAAATTTAAAAAAGATTAAAAATAAAATTAAAAAATAATAAATAAATAAACATTTTAAAAAATGAGCAGAAAACATGAAAGGACATTTCTTCAAAGAAGACATACAAGTGGCCAATACACATATGAAAATATGCTGCTCAACATAACTAATTATAAGTGAGGTAGAAATCAAAACCACAAGAACATTTCACACTTGTCAGAATGGCTAAAATCAAAACCACAAACAAATATTGACCAGAATGTGGAGAAAAGGAACCCTCATGTACTATTAGTGGGATGGAAACTGGTGCAACCACTGTGGGAAAGAGTATGGAAGTTCTTCAAAAAATTAAGAATAGAATTAAAAAAATAGAATTCCCAAAAGATCCAGTACCGGTAATTCCATTACTGGGTTTTTACCCAAAGAATATGAAAATACTAATAAAAAAGTTCTATGTAGCCCAGAAAGATGTATTGCAGCAGTACTTAGAATAGCCAAATTATGGAAGCAACCCAAGTGTCCATAGATAGATGGAGAAATAAGGGTTGTATATGTATACAATGGAATCTTACTGAACTATAGAAAAGAATGAAATTTTGTCATTGGCAACAACATGGATGGCTCTCAAGAGTATAGTGCTAATTGAAACAAGTCAGTCACAGAAAGAACGATACCATATGATTTTATTCATGTGGAATTTAAGAAAGAAAACAAAGGAACAAAGGAAAAAAGAGACAAACCTAGACACAGACTCTTAACTGTTAACTATGGTTAACAGAGGAGACATGGGTGGAGGGATGGGTTAAATGGGAATAGGAAATTAAGAGCACCCTTCATCATGATGAGCACTGAGGAATGTATAGAATTGTTGAATCACTGTATTGTACACCTGAAACTAATATAATACTTTTTGTTAACCATATAGGAATTAAAACGTAAATTAATTTAAATTAAAAAATTACTTATGATGAAAATGACACGTTTTTACCTCTGATCATTAAAGAAAATGTTCTTATTTTAATGACTTATTGGAATGCTTAGCAAAAGAAATCTCCATTAAAAACGACATTTTTACAAAAGAGGGGTACATAACGGTGATATGGATCAGAATCTTTTTCTCTTAAAAGGAACGTAATAGTCTTGTAATTCGCCCATATAGAAGACTCAGTCTCACCCAGGAGTGTGGCCATCACTGTCACTGAATTCCTTGTTTTTGTTATTTTTTGTACTATTTTTCATTGTATGTGGAATTTTTGAGATGAAACTTTATTAAAGGACAGTACCCTATAGCTGTGGATGCAAGAAATGAGAATTCAGTGAAATAGAAACAACAAAGCAGACAGCTTCCCAGATAAATTATGTGACTGAGGTGAAAGAGGGGTAAATGGATGCAATTGACAAGGTGATAGAGAATTTAGTTTTTCATAAGTTTAAACAAACTAGTATGCTGTTTCTATTCTGTAAGGAGAGCTGCCAGTAAGTTTTATCCCACAGATGGTGAAGCTGTAATACAATTAAAGAAACTTGTATGTATAACAAATTAATTGTAATCAAGATGTAAAAGCTACATTTCTGTAGATGTCCTGTGTGGAATATCATAAAAATGGGGACAGCATGCCTAACTTGGTGCATCACTTCATTATAACACTCAGCTAAGCCAAACTTACGGCATAACTAGTTTAACTACAACCAGTGACTAAATAACTAAAACATTCAATCAGTAACATGAATCAAACATAATTAGAACCTGAATCTGATGAGAGGGGGAAGAAAAAGGAGACACATTTTTATAATTGAATAGGCGTGTGCTTTTACTTATTTATTGTATATATAATCTTCTAGAAGTGTTAAACAATGACCAAATGTAGCCTATCTCTTGTTTTTATTAATAAAATTGTTGGAACACAGCCACACCCGTTAGCTTACATATGATCTGTAGGTGGTTTCATGCTACAATCGCAGAGTTGAGTAAGCTTAAATTATTTATTATCTAGCCATACCCAGAAAACATTTGCTATCCATGTTCTCTATATATACCGAGGCTGAGTTTTGCCCTTTATTTCTTTAAATGTTGGAATGTGTGTAGTGGGTAAGAAGCCCAGTGTGAAAATAATATTTAACTAAGAATAAAATTCTGCATATTGCATGCGAAAAATCTGCCTGATTTGATTCAACTCAAGTTTTCAAATAGTTACTTAGTACTTATTACATAGACTGCATCATAAATAATGAAAAATAATTCTAAGAAGTTACAGAATTTACAATCTGGATAAAATACATATCTATATACTCCGTTATGAAAAATCAAAGAACTAAAAATATTATATTATGCATTAAAAACATTTTTAAATGTTTGTTTATTTTTTTTAGAGAGAGAGACAGTATGGAAGCTGGGGAGGGGCAGAGAGAGAGGGAAACACGGAATCTGAAGCAGGCTCCAGGATCTGAGCACAGACCCGAAGTAGGGCTTGAACTCATAGGCCGTGAGATCATGACCTGAGCTGAAGTTGGATGCTTAACTGGCCACCCAGTCTCCCCTATATTATCAATTTTTAAGTGAATACACTTTTATTAATAATATCTAAGGCAAAGTATAAACATACCATCACCCTGTATTTATATAATGTGCTCATTAAGTAACCCTGGGAAAGATGATGAATCCCTTTTCCAAAAAGAGTAGGCTTGCCAAACATTTACTTGTCCTTATGCAGTTAAATAAGTTTGCCTAATTTTGCCTAGTTACATGTTCTTATGGTAATACATAATATAAGATGCTTAAACAATAAAACTTTTTTCTAATCCAAAAATACATATTTGGAAGTTTCCCGTTTCTAACCATACACTAGAAATGATCAAATCACCCTCTCTGTTTCCAATTCTGCATGTGCTCACATGCCTCTTAATGCCTCTATTGGTAACCTTCGCTCGGACTTCATCTGTGGTAGTACTTATCCTGAAGTTACTGGGAAAATGGCAGGCCTATCACACAATTCCCAGCTACATTCTCTATAAACACAGGCTTTGTTGTCTGGAAGCCTAAGAAAGGTTCAAGTGAAAAAGCTGTTTGTACCATAATAAAGGACAGCCCTTTTTATACCCCATCTATAACCAGTTTTCATTACACCTTTGGATCCTAGTCGGGCAAATCACAGTGTCTTTTTTGGTGGTATTATACGAGGCCAAGCTCATGAAAAAATGTTACCATTCATCATCCAATCCTCCGTGGGCATCAGAAAGGTATACAATAAACAAACAAACAAACAAACAAACAAAGAAAAAAAACCCAAAAAACCCCACTCTCTTACACACACACACAGAGGCACACACAAATTCTCCCACACTGATGACACATCATCTGTGAAACTGTACATTAGAATGAGGTTCCTTTTTCTCTGATAAGATTCAAAATCCTATGGAAAAGACATATGTCATTCACTTAGACAACACTGATCCAATAATTAGGGAATTGCCGACTGGAAGTGAGTCCATTGTATTAGCTGTGAAATTAAAGAGGCGCTGATGACATTAATGTAAAGACACACAGTTGGAGAGGATGAAATGGCTCAAAAAAGCAGAGGTAGTTGACAATAGCTGTTTATTGATACCCATTATATGCTTGTCCAAATGGAAGGAATTTTTTAGTGAAAACTCATCCTTCATTGTTTTTGTCTGCTTGGGCTGCTATAAGAAAATACCATAGAATATGTTCTTCTAAAGAAGATAAATTCTTTCTCATAGTGCTGGAAACTGGGAAGTCCAAGCTCAAGGTTCTAGAAGATTGTATATCTGGGGAGGACCTCATTCCTGGGTCATAGAAGGCCATCTTTTCACTGTGTTCTCACACATGGGAAGGGATTCTCTGGGGTCTCTTCTATAAGGCACTAATCATATTCATGAAGGCTCTATCCTCAGGATCTAGTCACCTCCCAAAGCCCAACACCAAATATTAGGATCTAACACATTTGGGGGAAGACGCAAACGTTCAGTCTATAGCATTCAAATTTCACAATTTAGACAAACAGGGAGCCTTTTCTAACTTGCCACATCTGACAAGCAAAATCCTGGTACAAATCATGACAGACATGATAAGAAATTGAGAGGTTGATATCGCTCATGAAAATAGATGCAAATATCCTAAACAATAAAAAAAAAAAGGGTCAAAATAAGAAAGAAAAGTAAAAAGAAACCCGTTACGGCACTAGGGGCACCTGGGTGGCTCAGTTGGTTACGTGTCTGACTTTGGTACAGGTCATGATCTCAGTTTGTTGAGTGAGTTCGGCACCCACATTGGCTCTGTGCTGACAGCTCAGAGCCTGGAGCCTGCTTTGGATTCTGTGTCTCCCTCTCTCTCTGCCCCTCCCCCACTTGTTTTCTCTCTCTCTCTCTCTCTCTCTCTCTCTCTCTCTCTCTCTCTCAAAAATAAACAAATATTAAAAGAAAAAACCCAGCATGAGACTGATGTGAGAAAGCCCTGATTTTAGGCAGTTACCCTACCACTGCCACTGTGTGTCATTGTGTAAAATATAACTTCATTAGCCACATTCCCAAGGCTGTGGCTACCACAGCCAAGCAGCTCTACCCTCTGAAGACTATCATAAAGCTTATTTACCTGACAAAAACTGTCTTTTTTTTTCCTGCACTTGCTTCCTTTATTTGCCAAGTGCTTTCTGCAGGCTTTTGCTTTACCGTCATCACTTGCTTTGCATCCCGTGATGGAAAAGCAGAGAACCCTCATCCCTAAGCCAGGAGATTGTATGGTCTGGCAACTCGGGGTTGAAAATGAGCATGGAAATGAGCCATCTTTCTCTTGATAGAAGGAAAGAGTAAGAGAGGAAAGTAGAAAAAAATGAGGAGAGACTGAGAAGGACGACTTAAAAATAAATGAATAAAATAAATAGGAAGTGCTAAATGTCCTGCACTGGAGTCCTCAGACAAAAGAGAGACCAAGTGAAGTAATAAAATCTATGGATCCCAAAGGGAAATTCTACGTAACAAAATCTTAGGCTAGGTTCTTAATGTTTGAGGGAGATGTCAGGAAAATATACACAAAGTAGCTCACAACAGACAGGTTTATCATAAAGATCATGATATTTAAGGTTCAGCTTCTGAAGTCACTGAGGGCCCCATACACATTGTTTTCACATGGCCGTGTATTTAAAATGTTTGGAGAGGGAGAGACAGGCTTCCAGTTATGGAGTGAGTAAGTCTCTGGAATAAAAGGCATAGCGTAAGGAATAGTCAGTAAGATGGAACAGTCAGTGAGACGTAAGGGGACACACGGGGGTTACTCTTGTGGTGAACATAACATGATGTAGAAATCTGTCAAATCACTAAGGTGTACACCTGAAGCTAACGTGACATTGTGTGTCAACTATACTCAAATAAAAATAAAAATTAGAAAAAGATATTTTGACCCTTATCTATTATGAGTATTATTCATTTCCTCTGTCTTCTAGTGGCATAAGCGTCATTTTTAAGGGTTTGGCCAAGAGGAAATGTAGTGGAGTACATACAGATTTAATTCAGAGATACTGGGATATATTTATGGGGCTCAAGATCACTTCTATGTAAAGGGATAGGAAGGGTTTTAGCAAATAATCCTACCACCACTATGCTGATTCACCAGCCTTATGGCTGGAGGCCATATTGCCATACAATCATGTACTCCATTATCCCCAACTAGAGGTTTGAAGATCAAAGAGAAGCTAAGTGTTAAATATGTAATACAAAAGGCTAGTCTGTGGAAAATTCTTCCAATTATCAAGCATGTAAAATTGAAAACAAAGTCAAGGGCACATATCCTCATTTCAAAGATATATTTGATAATGCAACGTATATAATTGTAAATATATGACATGTTTTTGAGGGGTATTATCTGAATAGAATTTATCAAATTCACATTTTTAAAAACCTAAGCTGATAGAAGTAAATACATTTATGTGTGAAATTGCACGTTTTGTGTCTCAGTTATCAAAAGTTAAAAAAATTCATTAAACTAGATGAAAAGGCCAAATTAATTTTCTGTTCTATCCATAAAAATACAAAATTTTCATGTTAAGAGGCAATCAAAAAGTACACAAAATGTAAGGAGAGAAATATTATAGTAGTATGTGAGGCAGCTGATAACAAAATGTTGCATTATTTTTCTGCATTTTGTGTTATTTGGTATTTGTCAGCTTTTAAAATGTTTAACCTGCTGGTATTTCTTTCCTCTTTATAAATAAATATTCACTTTCATAAATGAAAATATATAGGTCATACTTCAACAAGCAGTTACTAAATATATACTCTATGCAAAAATTATATTTAGAATTCTAGCAGTGAACAAGATAAAAACCGTCCTTACCCTCTTTAATATTACAGAACATAAGACAAACATTGAATTGCTAATGAAGCAATGGTCTAATACAGTGCCAAAAAAGAGAAATTCAGGGTGCTTAGAGCTCCTGTTTCCCAAGCAGAGGTAGGGAAGATGGTAAGGGAAGGATTTCTTAGGGAGGTGAATTGTGTATTAACATTTTAGGATGAATTGGGATTATGTAAGGAAGTCTTGGCAGGTGTGAAAAGAGTCATTCAGGCAGAGGGGGAGCATATGTAATGGCTCTAAAGAAGGAAAAACCATGGTATGGTTAAGAATTTGAAAGACAGACAATTGATAAATGACAGATAACAAGGTGCAGCTGGGGCTGGTCAGTGGCAGGTGCCACAGGGCTATGTTAATCTCTCTTTTATCACTGGAAAACAAGATGAGCTTGTGAAGAATTTTAAGTATTCGGTGACATGCTTGGTAACAAATACAGTTCTGACTACTCTGAATGATGCCTGAAGGAGCATAGGATGAGACAGGATTTTGAGGCAAGCCAGGTAACACCTGCTGCAACCAGGATGATAGCAGAAACGTGGAAAGATGGGAAAGCTATTCTTAATGGAGGAAAACAATGAAAACAAGAAGATAGAAGCCTGAAAATACAAAATCTATCAGGACTTTGACTTACCGTATGCAGCAGAGCACATGGTGACTCTTTAAAGGAAAGCATAGAAAATGAGTACCAACAGATGGTCTATCTCCTTGAAGTCTTTGCTCCAGTACTCTTCAGTATTCTTTCAAAGAACTTCTAGGTCTTTCTATCACTCTAACTTGATTTCTGTTTTGTTCAGTTGTCTAAGCTCTCAAAAGAGTGCTTAGCATACACAGAACAAAATCGTTATGTGTGTGTTGAATGAATAAACAATGGCTCCAAACTGAAACAAACAAAACCCATGATTTTGTAAGAACTGTATTTGAAGAGTTAATTCTAGAAAAAAAGAGGACCTTTTTGTTGATATCTGGCACCTTCAAAATCTTCTCTAGTCACATCTAAGTTGCAAGTTTGTCTGAAGAACAAAAACAGCTATATCTCTCTTTTTCCTGTCCCAAACTCTGGTGAGATTTCAAAATAAGAACTTCCATGGGGCACCTTGGTGGCTCAGTAGGCTGAGTGTCCAACTTCAGATCAGGTAATGACCTCGTGGTTCATGAGTTCAAACCCTGCATAGAGTTCTGTGCTGACAGCTCAGAGTCTGGAGCCTGCTTCAGATTGTGTTTCCCTCTCTCTCTGCCCCTCCCCTGCTCACAGTCTGTGTCTCTGTTTTCTCTCTCAAAAATAAACTTAAATTAAAAAAATAAATAAATAAAGAACTTCCAGATCGGATTTAGAACTTAATTTTAAAAGGTGAAAATTCTGCTCAGGAACCATTATCAAAAGTTCTAAAAGGAGAGCTGTTTTATTTCTTATTGAAAATTTATTTGATAAATATTAACTATCTAGATTAGGAAGGCACTGTACCATATTATTTAGAGATATTGATGAAAAGAGCAGGCATGGTGTTTAATGTCTACGTTAGACATGAAAAACAAACACACAAAGTAGAACAAAATAAATTAAAAGAAAAACATTTTAAAAGAACATGTCGATTGCTTTGGAGGTAACAAAAAAGTTACTGAGATCATGATTAGATGGCTCTCTTCCATAAGAAATGAATGGGAGGATTTTCCAAGGAGATAGTATTTAAGCAGTGATATGAAAGGTGAAAAATTTTTCCTGGAAGTAGCTAAAAGTTTGACAAAGCGAACAGAGAGTCTCTAAAGCAGGAAAGAACTTGAAAGGGTGAGGAAAAGGAAGGAAAGAAAGTAATGACAACAGGTGGCCTTTACTGATGGTTTCCTGTGTTTAAACACCATTCCAAGACTTTTCCTCTACTATATCTTTGAAATGAAACATCCTCACCAAGATCTCATCATTTTAGAGTCAAGGATCAAGTCATTCAGAGGTGTAACAATCATCACACATTTTAACTCAACTCCCTATCTATCACACAAGGGCTTATAAGAGGCTGTAAAGTTGTGTGGAGTCAAGATAACCTGGAACTTGAATTCTAGTATTAGCTATGCACTGCTCTTATCAGCATAGATGGTTATCATACATGACAGTACCTTCATTCCTTAAGATTTCCAACTGGTATTAAAGGTTTCCTTTTTTCTAACTAGAGATGGAATTTCTGGGATTAAGCAGTAGCCAAATGTTTCAATAGCATACTTATATATCCTGGAAAACATTCTCATATTTCAGAGAAAATTTAAAAAAATATTTAAATAAATGGAGAGATATACAGTTTATATTATATTATTATATCTTATATTATATCTTATATTACATTATATATTATATTATATTATATTATGTTATATCATATTATATTATATATTATTATTCACAGTTATCCTAACTATAATCCCAGAAACTTTTTTAAAAAAGAGAAACTGACAGGTTTCTAAAATGTAATGGAAATGCCAAGGACCTTGAAAAATATATATTTATATATATAAATATACATATGTGTATATGTGTGAAGAATGAGAATGAAAATAGGAATAATACATGCTATTTGATTTCATGACTTACTATAAATCTAGAATAAGCAAAATAATGCAGTCTTGCCTTAAGAATAAAAATATACATCAATAGAAAACAATTGATAGCTGAGATATAGATCTACCCTTATAAGGCCATTGTATTTATGACAAAAAACACAAAAGCCATGTGGTTTGTATGAGAATTATTTTTCAAAAGTGATGGAATAGTTGGTTATATATACACACACACACACACACACACACATATACATACACATATATATTTCATTTATTTAATTTGATATTTAATTTAATACTATACATGTATATATATTATACATATTATATATATTATATACATATATACATTATATACATATATATATTTAACGACTTCTATTCATTTAACAGCATTCCAAGTGGTCTTAAGCATTAACTTGCTTCAAGCTTAGGCACTCCTTGCTGGCTGACCTAAGTCCCTTGATCTATAACAAAACTAACATACTTTCCTTGAGATTTGCAGACCACTGGCCTTGGAATGTGAAGAACCACACCTTCCCAGCAGGTAAGGCCTGACTACACTGGAAAACAGCTCTCCTGGATGCCAGCGAGTCTGTTCAGAGTCATGTTGACATATGACTAACTGCCTGGGCACTTGCTTCTCCTGCACGCAGACCCCCTCGTTTTCCCATGCCTTCCCATTTAAGTCCTCTGGCTTCCCCTGGACGGGGAAGGCGGTCTTTGCGACGTTAGGTTGCTGGCTTCCTGAATAAAGCAACCTTTCTTTTCCCCCCATCACTTGTCTTTCAAGTATTGATTTTTGAGCAGCAAGCAGCTACACCTGTGTTTGGAACCTGTTCTCTGTCTAGACATACTCACACCTTGTACCTAATGAACTGATTAATTCAAGATGAAGCATATCCCTAAATATAAAAGCTAAAACCACAAACTCTCAAGAAAAACATAAGAGAATAGCTTTCTGACTTGAGGACAAGAAAAGATTTCTTAGGTCACAGAAAATAACAACCATAAAAGTGACTAATCAGACTTCATCAAAATTGCTAAAATTTTGGTCATTAAGACACATCTTTTAATAATACAGACGAGCATTACTGTAAAACAAAATATGCATAAAATATATATCTGACAAAGGACTCCTATAGAGGATGTCCTCACATCTCCTACAACTAAATAATAAAAGAAAAACAGATACTTTAAAATAGAAGATACACTAATGACCATTACACAGTTGGAAACTGCTCAAATTATTCATTGTTACGGAAATGTAAATTAAAATCACAGTGAGATGCCACAGCACACCCATCAGAATACACTGACAGATCAATGTTGGCAAGAATGTGAAGCAACGGGAACTCTCATAAATTGTTGGTGGAAATTTAAAATGGTACCATCACTTGAGAAACATTTTGGAACGTTTTCTATAAACTAAACATTAACTTGCCCCATTATGGTGTCATTCCTAAATATATTCCTAAGAGAAATGAAAAATATATTCACAAAGCCTTCTGTCATCATCAAGACAGAATGGTACCGGAACAAAAACAGACACGTAGATCAATGGAACAGAATAGAGAAGCCAGAAATTGACCCATAAACATATGGCCAACTAATCTTTGACAAAGCAGGAAAAAATATCCAATGGAAAAAAGTCTCTTCAGCAAATGGTGTTGGGAAAACTGGACAGCAACATGCAGAAGAATGAACCTGGACCACTTTCTACACCATACACAAAAATAAACTCAAATGGATGAAAGACTGAAACATAAGACAGGAAACCATCAAAATCCCAGAGAAGAAAAGAGGCAACAACCTCCTTGACCTTTACTGCAGCATTTTCTCACTGGACATGCCTCGAGAGGCAAGGGAAACAAAAGCAGAAATGAACTATTGGGACCTGATCAAGATAAAAAGCTTCTGCACAGCAAAGGAAATAATCAGCAAAACTAAAAGGCTAACCAATGGAACCGGAGAAGATATTTGCAAATGACTCATCAGAGAAAAGGTCAGTATCAAAAATTTATAAAAAAACTTACAAACTCAACACCCAAAAAACAAATAATTCAGTGAAGAAATGGGCAAAAGACATGAACAGACACTTTTCCAAAGAAGACATTCAGATGGGTCACTAATAGACACATGAAAAGATGCTCAATGTCACTCATCATCAGGGAAATACAAATCAAAACCACAATGAGATATCACCTCACTCCTGTCAGAATGGCTAAAATTAACAACTCAGAAAACAACAGATGTTGGTGAGGACGCAGAGAAAGGAACCCTCTTGCACGGCTGTTGAAATGCAAACTGGTGCAGCCACTCTAGAAAACAGTATGGATGTTCCTCAAATAATTAAAAACAGAACGACTCTATGACCCAGGATTGCACTGTTCCTATATCCAAAGGATATAGGAATGCTGTTTTGGAGGAGCATATGCACCCCAATGTTTATTGCAGTGTTATCAACAATAGCCAATGTATGGAAAGAGCCCGGATGTCCAACAAATGATGAATGGATAAAGAAGATATGGTACAGGGGCGCCTGGGTGGCTCAGTCGGTTGAGCGGCCGACTTCGGCTGGGGTCATGATCTCACAGTCCGTGAGTTCGAGCCCCACGTCAGGCTCTGTGCTGACAGCTCAGAGCCTGGAGCCTGTTTCAGATTCTGTGTCTCCCTCTCTCTGACCCTCCCCCGTTCATGCTCTGTCTCTTTCTGTCTCAAAAATAAATAAACGTTAAAAAAAATTAAAAAAAAAATAAAAAAGAAGATATGGTACATATATACAATGGAATATTACTTGGTGATCAAAAAGAATGAAATCTTCCAATTTGCAATGATGTGGACAGAACCACAGTGTATTATGCTGAGAGAAATAAGGCACTCAGATAAAGACAAATATCATATGACTTCACTCATATGTCAAACAGATAAACATAAAGGGAGGAAACCAAAAATAATATAAAAACAGGGAGGGAGACAAACCATAAGAAACACTTAAATACAGAGAACCCACTGTGGGTTGGCTGGAGGGGTTTGAGTGGGGGGATGGGCTAAATGGGTAAGGGGCATTGAGGAGAGCACTTGTTGGGATGAGCACTGGGTGTTATATGTAAGTGATGAATCACTAAATTCTATTCCTGAAATCATTATTACACTCTATGTGAACTAAATTAGATGTAAATTTTAAAAATAAAATAACATTAAAAGGAAAATTTATGTACTATATTATATTCTATATTTGTATCATAATTTATTTAATTATTCCTTTAGTGCACACTAATGATATATACTGTTTTGCTACATAAGTAATACAGAGAAGTAAAAATTTCTACAATTAAAACAAAATAAAGCCATGAGGCTATATTTGTAATAGTTCAATATGACAGGCAACTTCAGTATCCATTGGTGAAAAAAATCTAGCATATGCAAACAATTGAAAGCTAGTCAGCAGCCAGGAACACAAAATATCAATACTTGCAACATTTTTGATTAATATCAAAAACAATACACTAATCTAAGAAATCTGAAAGAGTACATGCTGCACAATTCTAAATGTATGAACTTTTATGACCCACGAAAATAATCCCTGTTGTAAAAACATCAGATGCTTATTGTAGGACTGGAGTGAGAGTATTGACTTGAAAAGGGCAGAAGGAAACTATCTGAGGTGATGATACATTTTATATCTCAACATGATATGGGTTACATAGATGTAGACAGTTTTCAGGGACCAGTGAATACAAACAAGTTTTGTGTGTTGCATTGAGCAAATTTATATCCAAAGAAAAAAACTGCAACCAAATTATCATTAACCAAATTCTCATTGATTGAATACATATGTATAGGAGAAGGTATAATGATTCCATTTCCTTTGAAAGGTACCATAAATAATGTAGCTTGGTGGATGGATGGAGGAATGAACAGACGTACTGATATGTGATAATTATTGTAACGTGTTAACAGCAAAGTAGTTTGTAAGCCCATAGAGATTTGGTGTTGAGAGACTAAGAGAAAAATTACCAGGTGTACTCACAACTGCAAAGAAAAGACCCCCTCCCCATTCCCGAAACCAGCCAGGGCTTGCCCGGTTGTGGTTTGAAATAAAGGCGGGAACCAATCAAGTTCTGCTGAGCGTTCAAATTTAAATGTCAACCAATAACAGCTCTGTAACCTCAAAAAATCCCTAACTTGTTTGTGCCTGTCTATAAAAGAAGCTGTAAGATCCTTGCTCGGGGCCTCTTAGCATCACCGGCAACGAGTGCGCAGAGGACCGGGTTCGAACCTGCAATAAACGACCCTTGCCGCTTGGCTTTGACTGTGGACTCTGGTGGTTTGTTTTCGGGGGGGTCTCTCGAATCGGGGCATATCATTTGGGGGCTCGTCCTGGATCCCCCAAACCCACCAGACCTCAAGTCGACGGGTCGTCCCTGAGACCGATCGGTAAGTGAGCCGGCTCTGTCCGTTTCTGTTTGTCTGTTCGTTTCTGGCTCTCCCGCGCGGTATCTGTATCGGTGACTGACACGGCCCTGGCGGACGCGCTATAGGGCAGTCGGTCGGGTCCAGTAGGAGACGTCCACTGGCACCCACCTGGGGCACCTTTTTGGGCCCATCGGAATTTTTCTGTTCGGGTGGCAGACACCCGAAACGCGCTAGCGATCTAAGTGTTGTGTTAAGTGTTGTGTTCTCTATTCTATAACCTTTAAGTGTTAAACTCCTTCTCTTTCACAGGTGACCTGGCCTGGCCCAGCCAGAAATCCTCATAACTTTACTGTTTCTCCTTTTAATCCTTTCCTCCACCTCCAGGATACAGATGGGCCAATCTCAAAGCACTCCTCTTTCTCTCCTCGTTGCTAACTTCAGGGATGTTAAAACCAGAGGACAGAATTTGAGTTTAGACATCCGGCGGGGAAAATTAATAACCCTCTGCCGCTCCGAATGGCCAACCTTCGGCGTTGGATAGCCAACCGAAGGAACTTTCTGCCTCCCTATAATTGCTAAGGTGAAATCAAAGATTTTTCTACCGGGTCGCGAGGGACACCCGGATCAAATTCCCTACATTCTTGTATGGCAGAGTTTAATGGAAAATCCACCCCCTTGGTTGGCCCCCTTCCTATCCTCGGGAACGTGTAAGGTCCTTGCCATGCAGCCTGCAGGTCCCCCAAAATCAAGGACGCCAGCCGCGCCCTTGTATCCCATATTGCCCGATAGTCAGGACCTACTATCCCTAGACCCTCCACCCTATCATCCCCCTCCCCTCGCACCCCAGGCCCTGCCCGCAGCAGCCGCCCCACCAGTCACCCTGCTAGTTGCCCCCCTAGGGGAACTGGGAGGATGGGAAGCGGCAGCTGCGCCGGAACCAGGAGGACGGGAGGCAGCAGCCACGCCGGGCCCCATTGAAAACGAAACCAACCACGGGGGTCCCAGCCGGCCGAACCCGCAGGGACACCCAGCGTGAGCCAAACCCTCGCCTCCCCGACTCCACTGTGGCCCTACCCCTGCGGGAAATAGGGCCCCCCAATGAAACAGGCAACCCCCGACTCCAGTATTGGCCCTTTCCTTTACAGCTGGAAAACGCAGAACGCTCGATTCTCTGATAACCCTAAAGACCTAATAGCTCTTTTAGACAGTGTCATGTTCACCCACCAGCCCACGTGGGACGACTGTCAGCAGCTCCTCCGCATCCTGTTCACCACAGAGGAGCGAGAGAGGATCCAATTAGAAGCAAGAAAGCTGGTTCCCGGAGACGACGGTCGGCCGACATCTAACCCTGACCTCATTAATGCGGCTTTCCCCCTAACCAGACCTCCACAGGACGAATGGGACTACAACACGGCAGAAGGTAGGGGAAGGCTACTCATTTATCGCCAGACTCTGATGGCGGGTCTCCGGGCTGCAGCTCGCAAGCCCACCAAGTTGGCTAAGGTATATTCAGTCGTACAGGGAAAGGCAGCTGCTTACTTAGAGAGATTAATAGAAGCCTTTAGGCAGTTTACCCCCATGGATCCAGAAGTCCCTGAGAACCAGGCTGCAGTCGTTATGTCCTTTGTAAATCAAGCAGCTCCTAACATTAGAAAAAAAAAAAAAAAAACTCCAAAGTCTAGAGGATTTAGAAGGTAAACAGATCCAGGATCTGCTCTGTATAGCACAACGGGTCTACAACAACAGGGACGCCCCAGACGAGAGACAGATCAAGGCCACAGAGAAAATGACTAAAGTCCTGGCCGCTGTAGTCCAGAAAGAACAGCTACCCCCAGAAGGCACTCAAACAACACGCCCTCCCAGGTGGCACTTAGATAAAGACCACTGTGCCTATTGTAAAGAAAAAGGCCATTGGATAAGAGAATGCCCCAAGAAGAAACAATCCCGCCCCAGCCAAGGGCAATGGCAGCCTAAAATAGCCCCCATACTGTTTACCCAAGATACAGAATAGGGAGGACGGGGTTCGGATCCCCTCCCCGAACCTAGGGTAACATTGCAAGTGGAAGGGACCCCGGTCCAGTTCCTAGTTGATACTGGGGGGATCACCAACAGGGAGTGGGGGCGGGGCCGCGGCTCGTGCAGCAGTGGGCAACACCGCGGCGTCCCGCGGGCCGCCGCCGGGGCACACATCCCCGGGGCACAGCCCCGCGCGCGACTCGGCCTCGGCGCCAGCCGCCCCGACAGGGCAAAGGGGGCCGGGAGGACTTGCAGGACCAACCACCAAACATTATCGGATGCGGACGCCATCTGGTTTACCGATGGAAGCAGCTTCATTCACCAAGGACAAAGGTATGCGGGGGCGGCCGTAACTTTAGAAACCGAGGTGGTTTGGGCAGAAGCCCTACCCCCCAGAACCTCGGCCCAGAAGGCTGAACTAATAGCTTTAACCCAGGCCCTAAAATTAGGAAGAGACCGCAAGCTAACCGTGTACACTGATAGCCGATATGCCTTTGCCACCGCTCATGTACATGGGGCGATATACAGAGAACGGGGGCTCCTCACAGCTGAAGGGAAAGACATCAGAAATAAAGAAGAGATTCTAGCCCTGCTAGCAGCCTTATGGGAACCCAAAAAGCTAGCGATTGTGCATTGCCCAGGACACCAGAAGACAACCGACCCAGTTTCCCGGGGCAACAATTTGGCCGATCAGACTGCAAAAAACATAGCTTGGCCCCCAGCGCAATTGCTGACCCTGCAGCTGCCAGACCCCGGACCCCTGGAATTGCCCCCCCAGCCCTGAGTATTCAGAAAGCGACATTCAATGGATGAGTAAACTTCCTATGACCTGAATCAAAGATGGCTGGTGGAGAGACTCCAAAAGCAGCATTATACTCCCAGATAACCTAGGATGGCAAGTTCTAGAGCGGATCCATCGCAGCACCCACTTAGGTTCCCGGCGAATGTTGGACTTACTGAGGCAGACTGGACTAAAAATCAGAAATGTCTCTGATAAGGTCGATCAAGTAGTCACTAAATGTACAGTGTGCCAACTCAACAATGCGAGTAGCAATCCTCAGACAACAGCGGTAAGACAAAGAGGGAGCAGACCGGGGACCTATTGGGAAGTAGATTTCACTGAGGTAAAACCAGGAAAATATAGAAGTATTTGCTAGTTTTTGTAGATACCTTTTCAGGATGGACTGAAGCCTTTCCAACCAAGAATGAAACGGCGCAGATTGTAGCCAAAAAGATCCTAGAAGAAATCCTGCCCAGGTATGGTTTTCCAGTAATGATAGGGTCAGACAATGGACCTGCATTCGTCTCTAAGGTAAGTCAGGGACTGGCTTCCATACTTGGGGCTGATTGGAAATTACATTGTGCATACCGACCCCAAAGCTCAGGACAGGTAGAGAGAATGAACAGAACATTAAAGGAGACCCTAACCAAATTGACCATGGAGACTGGCGCTAATTGGGTGGTCCTTCTCCCCTACGCTCTCTGTTCAGGGTGCGTAATTCCCCATACAAACTGGGACTCACACCCTATGAAATAATACATGGTAGACCACCCCCCATCATCCCTAACCTAAAAGATAACCTTGTCAAAGCTGAGAACGATAATAGTCTTGAATTCTTGTTCTCCCTACAAGCCTTGCAGAGGGTCCATGAAGATGTATGGCCCAAATTAAAGGAACTCTATGGACTGGACCCCCGCCTATTCCACATCAATTTTGGCCAGGGGATTGGGTCCTCGTCAAACGTCATCGACAGGGAACTCTGGAGCCCAGGTGGAAAGGACCCTTCCAGGTCATCCTGACAATGCCTACTGCCATCAAAGTAGACGGAATCACCACCTGGATCCATTTCGCCCACGCCAAACCAGTGGACCCGTTCTCAGACCTCATCGGACCTTCAAAGGCAACCTGGACTGTTGATCGGACTAAGGACAATCCTTTAAAATTGACCCTACGCCGCCAACGGACTGAGCTGTAACTATGGTACTTGCCCTTCTCTTGATTGTTCTGCAAATTCTGTCTGTAAATCCAAACCCCCACAACCCCTATAATTTGACATGGGAAATTACTAATTTAGAGGCTCATGAAGTCTACAAAAATACCCTAGGAACTGACCCATTAAATACCTGGTGGCCAGATTTATATTTTAATTTAGAAAAAAATTAGTCCATTAGAAAAAATGGAAGGAGGTAAATGGAGGCAACTGCAAAGGAGGGTATCAATAAGTAGAAATGGAGTTTATGCATGTCCGGGATTTAGGACGGGGCGATGAAGCACACATGTGGAGGGTTTGAAAACCTCTATTGCGCAGCCTGGAGTTGTGTCACCTCCAATGATGGGGAACGGAAGTCGGAAGTAAAACCCCAATTTATTGAAATGTCCTATGTCCGACTATGTACCCGCACCAGGTATGATGAAAACTGTAACCTTATTCGTGTAAGATTTACAGAGGAGGGGAAAAAGGATAGGCGGTGGGTCTTAGGACTCACTTGGGGACTCTACTTATATCAATATCCTCTCTTTGGGACTGCCATTCAAATAAAATTAAAAGTCTCCCCTCTTGTACAACCGGTGGGGCCAAATCAGGTATTAGGAAAAAAAAAAAAAAAGAAAAAAAGAGATGAGCCTATCCCCAGGCAGATCCCCACTACTCCCTCCAGCAGGACGCCTGTCCTTATCCCAGGAGTAAAAGCACAAGCTGTCCAAAAAAAATCAGTACCCAGAAGGCATAGACTCCCTATGGAAATTGCTAACAGCAGCGTATGAGGCCTTAAACCGATCGGACCCTGAGGCAACAAGGGCCTGCTGGCTATGCTATGATATAAAACCCCCCTTCTACGAAGCCATAGGTCTAGCTGCCCCTTTTTCACAGTCAGGAGAAGAGTCGCCAGCAGCTTGCAAGTGGAATCGAAAGGGCCCCGGCCTCACACTGCAAGCGGTCACTGGCAATGGGACTTGTATAGGAAAGGTCCCCTCTAGCCATATCCAGCTCTGTGCCCCGACTAATTACTCTATGGATGAATCTAAATGGATGATTCCAGCTCCTGACAGTTGGTGGATTTGTTCTAAGACAGGGCTCACCCCATGTGTTAGCAGGGATGTTTTTAATTTGTCACCCGAATATTGTATCATGGTGTTAATATTTCCAAAGGTTATTTACCACCGAGAAAATGTTGTATATGATCTGTGGACAGAAGGGATGGAAGCAAGACAGTCAATGAGAACAAAACGGGAACCCTTTACGACCATAACCTTGGCCACCTTATTTGGCCTCGGTACCATAGGGGCAGGAACAGGGATCTCATCACTAGCCATCCAGCACCGAGGGTTCAATAGCCTAAGGGCAGCCATTGATGAGGATACAGCCAGACTTGAGGACTCAATCTCGCGCCTCGAAAAATCTCTGACCTCCCTTTCTGAAGTGGTCCTACAGAACCGAAGGGGGCTAGATCTAGTCTTCCTCCAACAGGGAGGTTTATGTGCAGCCTTAAGAGAAGAATGTTGTTTTTATGCTGACCACACCGGAGTAGTCTGAGAGCCCATGACTAAAGTTAGAGAAGGCCTGGCCAAACGGAGGCGGGAACGAGAACAACAAGGCTGGTTTGAGTCTTGGTTCAATCAGTCCCCATGGCTAGCCACCCTGCTTCCTGCTCTAGCTGGGCCCCTTATACTCCTCCTTCTCTTCCTCACCCTCAGGCCTTATATTATTAATAAACTAGTTGCCTTTATCAAAGACCGAGTTAACACGATCCAACTGATGGTCCTTAGGACCCAATACCAACCCGTCATTACCGAAACATTTGAGTCAGACTCATAAGATCCAAGATTGGCTCTTAAGGCACCAAAGAGAGGGGGGAATGAGAGACTAAGAGAAAAATTACTAGGTGTACTCACAACTGCAAAGACAAGACCCGCCCCCCCCCCCCCCATTCCCGAAACCAGCCAGGGCGTGCCCGGTTGTGGTTTGAAATAAAGGCGGGAACCAATCAAGTTCTGCTGAGCGTTCAAATTTAAATGTCAACCAATAACAGCTCTGTAACCTCAAAAAATCCCTAACTTGTTTGTGCCTGTCTATAAAAGAAGCTGTAAGATCCTTGCTCAGGGCCTCTTAGCGTCACCGGCAACGAGTGTGCAGAGGACCGGGTTCGAACCTGCAATAAACGACCCTTGCCGCTTGACTCTGGACTCTGGTGGTTTGTTTTCGGGAGGTCTCTCGAATCGGGGCATATCAGTGTAAATATTTTTCAAATTTGCTATATACCAGAAAATTTTAATACTACTGTGCTGGGGAAATAATGTTCTCCTAACCTGTTATTTGTATAATTATTAATATTTTTCCAATTACATTTTCCTACTGGCATAGCTATACTTTTCTCAAACTAAAAAAAAAGACTAAGTTCATGTTAAGTAAAAAAAAAAATATTTAAAATCTAACAACAATTAAAAGAAATTTACAATCAAATGGCCTTTTTCAGTTGCTATTACTAGTGTGTGGATAGTAATATACGGTGCATAAAATAACATACATAAATAACATACAATAATTGGACACCATTGTGACAAACTTATTTAGGTGATTAGTTCAAAAATGTGATATATCAGTTTTGACATTGTAGCACAGGTGTCAAAACGATACACAAAGATTCTGGCATTAACATCTATTTCCATTTGTATATATTAAAATATATGGGAAAGGAAGAAACTATATTTCAATGAACTTACTCTTTAATAGGTACATGGGCTATGAACCACAGATATGACAATAAATGCAAAAATCACTGGATTAAGAAGAGAAAGTTACTACACATGGAGAAAATCATCTTCCATTTATTAAAAAGTGGAAACATTAGGAGAGACTAGCTATTGGCATTTTAGATAATCGCTTGATATATCCCATATGACATACTTCAAAAGTAAAATTTGAAAAAGAAACCAGAAATTATTTGTTATCAATAAAGTGCTAATACGAATTATAACCTTATTTTCTACAATTTCCAAAATTTGTGCATTTCTCTGGGAAGACCCCAAAGTACAAGTGAAAAAAATGGAGAGAATTTTTATTCTTACATGGCATGACTCAACATCATAAGGATGTCAGCTTTCCTAAGTTAGGTTATAAATGCAATGTCATCACCTCTACCCAAATACTACCAAATGCTAACAAGCTCTTGTAAGGAGCAGGAAAACTTGATAATGAAGTTCAAAGGGAAAATAACACAGATGCAAAAAAAAAAAAAAAAAAAAAAAAAGAATTCATGGAAAAAGAAAAGCTATGAGAAGGGATTGGTATTTTAATTTATAAATCCTTTACATAAAAACAGTGTAGTATGGCTCATAAGTATGTATTTGTAGAAATCTCATAAAGGAGAGTGCCCAGAGATTTACATAGGTATGTGTGGAATTTAGTATCTGGTAAAGACACTATCTAAATCTTCAGTAAGATAGATGATAATAAAGAGTGCTGACACAACTGACTGATCATTTGAAAATCACGTACTTTTTGTTTCAAATTTCATTATATGCCTAAGCCAAAACTCAAAGTAAAACTGAGATTTAAATGTAAACAAATAAATTTTTAAAAAGAAAGAAAGAAAGAAACCTTACAAAAACCATAAGAACACATGGATGTATTGCTCTATAACTTGAACATAGGAAAAGTTTTTAAAGTATAACTGGAAATTCAGATGAAATAAAAGATTGATGAGTTTAACCATAAGAAACAAACATTTTTTTCTGGATAAAATCCACTATAAACATAGTCAAAAGACAACTGAAAAGCTGGAAGAAAAAACTACAATATATTTCACAGATAAAGGGCCAATATCCCTAACATATAAAAGCACTCTTTAAACTTAAAGTTATAAAAATAAAACCCTGAAAATCCTACAGAAAAATGAGCAAAAGCATCACAAACAATTCACAATCAAAGATATAAAAATTGCTCTTAAACATAGTAAAATACGTTTAGTCTTGCAATTGGTGGGAATAAAAACTACCTGACATACCCTGTACTCCTTAAGAGAATGGCAAAAAATGTTTAAAAAGTATGAGGGCTACATTCTATTGGAAAGGCTGTGTGGGAAATAACGTTCTCAAAATTGTTTGTGGGAATGCAAATCAATACAACCCTCTTGGCAAATATCTGACAAGTATATTATTTTATTTTTTATTTTTTTATTAACATTTTTTAAAATATTTATTTATTTTTGACAGAGAGAGAGAGACAGAACATGAGCGGGGGAGGGGCAGAGAGAGAGGGAGACACAGAATCCGAAACAGGCTCCAGGCTCGAACTCACAGACCGTGAGATAATGACCTGAACCGAAGTTGGACGCTCAACTGACTGAGCCACCCGGGTGCCCCTGACAAGTATATTATTTTAACCAATATATATTTTTAACTTCAAAGTATTTTTTAAATACTTATTTTTGAGAGAGACAGAGCATAAGCAGGGGGGTGGGGCAGAGGGAGAGACACACACACACACACACACACACACACAACAGAAGCAGAAGCAGGCTCCATCCAGGCTTTGAGCTGTTAGCACAGAGCTCCACGCAGGACTGGAACCCCCAAACAGAGATCGTGACCTGAGCTGAAGTAGGTTGCTTAACTGAGGGAGCCACTCAGGTACCCCTATATTTTAACTTTTTAACCAGAATTTCTCTTGGAGGTATTTACTATGAAGATATACTTTGAACATATACATATACATATGAACAAGATTCTTCATTACAGCGTGATTTGTAATTGAGTAGAGCTGGGAAAAACCTAAACGAGGCAGGATGGCATGGACTCAGACACATCCATCTAAGGGGGCAGCTTGCTCCTGTGGAAAAGAGAAAGAGCTCTATGTGCACATGTGCGTGTTTCATCACTGTGTCTGCTGAAAGGATCTAGAAGGAGTGATATCCCTGTAGCAGTGAACAGACCTAGCGCCCGTAACTTGGTTTCTAAATGCATTTTCCAGAGGATACAGAGCTACAGAGCTCCTTGAAAAAACACCCAATTCCTGGACTCTGGCTGGGGAAAAAAGTAATAAAATTAACCAGATCATCTCTTTGTGCCAGAAAGTGATGGACTACTTGAAGAGTAATGGTGCCATGTCAAAGGACATGGGAGCCAGCTTGGAGGGACTTAGGCGGGCCAAATCTGAAACAGTAAATCAATATAATGATAGTAATGGATTGTCACTCATTATAAATGATTAAGTAAATAATTAAATTGGATAGTAAAGAAATCTTCATGGTAGAATGCCAACTAATTAATATAGAAGGCGTGACAAAATTGGAAAATCACCCTTTGACAAGATCATAATAATAATCTTTGTAAGCAAAAATTATCTGGATGCCAATACAGTAGGTGAAATTATGATGTGGAATGGGATATTTGCAGATCTCAATCTCCCTACTGTATTTATTAATTACAAAGGGAAAGTGGAAACTTTAAACTGATGACATTACCTTAACCAAAGGATCAAAGTGAACCTCATCAGTGAAGGGGATTCGGCTTCACGTGACCAGTGCTATAATGCATCAAGAAGGATGTGCATTAATTTCATGGCATTCGAGGGGCGCCTGGGTGGCTCAGGTCATGATCTCACAGTTCATGACTTTGAGCCCCATGCTGGACTCTGTGCTGATAGCTCAGAACCTGGAGCTGCTTCAGATTCTGACTCCCTCTCTCTCTGCCCCTTCCCTGCTCATACTCTCTCTCTCCTTCTCAAATAAATAAAAACATTAAAAAAAATTTTTGTGGCATTCCTGGCAAAACGCACAATGCAATCATGAGGAAACATCACAAAATTCATCACAAAGCAAGGACACTCAGCAAATGTTATCTTAAAAAAAAAGTCAAAGATATGAAATTAAAAAAAATGAGAAACTGTTCCAGTTTAAAAGGCATTAATGGCCTCTGTGCCACATGCGGTTGGATCCTGGACCAGGAAAAAAAATCTTTTTTCCACATTTGTTATACGTATAATGATATTAGTGGAATAAATGACACCTTTGGAGCAAAGAATACGGATTAGATAATAGTATTTTTATTGTTGTTAATTCCTTGATTTTGATCACTGTACTGTGGTTAAGTAAAACATTGTTTCTATTTTCAGGAAACTCACTGAAGTACCTAAAGGGATATCACATCAGCAACTTATTTTCAAGTGTTTCATAACATTTGAGGAAACCTAAGTGAAGGGAAGGATACATGAGAAGTCTTTCTGCTATTTTAAATCTATAAATCTATAGATGAAACTAAATCTAAAAAATCTCAAACTAATTCAAATGAGAATGTTTAAAATATTCATACATATATTTTATAGCTGTATATAAATATATAATATACATTTATATACATATAAATATATAATACCCATTGAAAAATCTATATTATATGTATATAATATATATACATTATTTATATACGTTGTATTCTGTCACCTTTAGATACTAGTCTGGAGAACAGTAAAATTAAAGAATTACTAAATGGTGATAGAAAATAAGATATATTCTGAAAGAGCAGACCTATGCCGGCCGACTCCATCTTGCTCTGTGTCCTCCATCTTGAGTGACTATGTCCCTGACATGCCCCCTTTCTGGGAAAACCGCAGAAACCTCAGACCATGCCTCCTCCCCTTGAGTAACCTCCCACTCACCCGTTCAAACTTCCTGATCAAAACACGCCCGGCAACCTGCCTAATGGGACTCTGACCATTCCCCAGCCAATCGGCTGCCACGACCCTTCCCCAGCCAATCGGCTAAGGCCACAACCATTACCTCACCAACTGCCCCTAGACCCCTATAAAACCTTTGTGCTTTTGAAACTTGCTGGCTCTCTCCAGCATCTCACCACTGCGTTGGTGCAGGTGGGGGATTGAGCTCCAGCTAGCTCGAATAAAGGCTCTTTGCTTTTGCATGGGACTCGGCTCCCTGGTGGTCTTTGGGGATCGCAAATTCTGGGCATAACATATTCTATGGACCCTAAAATATTCTTAGCTAGAAATTGAAGGAGTCACAGATTGTACATGCCTTCATTTATTTATTATTTTTTAAATATCTCGCCTATGTCATCAGCCCTCTGGAAACACTAGAATAATTAAATTCTCACCAGTTAAATGTGTAGAATAATTAAAGTTGTCAAAACCTCCAATGTGCACAGATCCTGAGGCTATTCATATAAACAAAGCCAAGCAACATAGATGGAGTCACTTTAAGGTCATTTTCAGCATTTTTAAGTTAAAAAAAGAATGACACATAAAACAGTATAAACTATCTAATATGGAACTTCTGAAACCTTAGCAGGAATTTTTATATTTACAACAGAAATATAACAAATAACAGGTTAATAGGTTAATAACTATTGGATTCTTTCCCCTGAATGTCATCCTTAAATAACAAGCCTTAACCATCCCATTCTTTTTGCATTAATAAAGCAGACAAAGACAGGGGCGCCTGGGTGGCTCAATCAGTTAAACTTCTGACTTCAACGCTGGTCATGATCTCAGGGTTCATGTATTCAAGCCCCCACTGGGCTCTGAGCTGTCAGCACAGAGCATGCTTCAGATCCTCTGTCCCCCTCTCTCTCCCTCCCTTCCGCCCCTTAAAAATAAACTTTTTTAAGACAAAGACATTTTGGTAGTAGAAAAAGTTATATGTAGTGAGAAACCAAGTTAGCATGCATCCTTCACAAAAAGTGAGGCCCTTCAAAATAAAAGCACGGGGTCTGAAGCATTGTGAAACGCTACTTAAGTAATCATTATGATTTCTACGTAAGGGGCAAAGACAAAAGCTAGCACTGTCATCACCTTGCATGAAAATTTTATGCTAAGGAAAACTCATCTAGATGGCATTAGAAGTTTACATGCAGAGTCCTTTCTCTGCCTCAAATCTATAGCAATGATGACCAGAATAAAAATGTATACTTAAAATATAAAATGGTATATGGACAAGAAACAGGACAGAAACAAATAGAAAATGAGTCAAACTAGAACTGAATAGAAGCAAGAAGAGGTGGCCTGGAGTTTCATCTCCTGGAAAACAACGAATACTTCAGTCAGTATTCTGTGGCCTGTAAAACTGAGGCCAGGTACACTTCCGGCAAAAAGTACATACTGTGGAATCCCTGCGCACTTAAAAGGAGACTGAAAAATGCACAGCTGAGCCCTACCTGCCGCTAGGGTTTCAATAAGCCTGTTTATGTAGGAATCCAGTAGTATGTGGCCTCCATGCTATGCAACTGTCTTGGCTCCTTCTGATTCTACAATATTGCCTCAGTTAATAGAAGGACCACAAATATGCTTCAGGACTGGGGACCCTGGGGAGTCACGAGGGAAAAAAGTAACAAAATTATGAAAGCAAAGAGAGAAGGGTCATTCCACACAAGTTTGCAAACCAAAATTCCAGAATGTATGAGTACAACTTAAAAGGTTAGCTGACAAAATATTAGATGAAACCTTTAAAATTGAAGGAAAAGAGGAAAGCAATCTAAGAATGACTGATTTTCCAAATATAAGTGAAAATACTGTTTATAAAAAAGAAAAACAATTAAATAAAAAAACCCCACAGAAATGAAGCAAGGAAAAGTGGATATATAAATAATGAATTAGAACTCAACAAGTATTAAGTTTTGGTTATACGAGATAAATAAGGTCTATAGATCTGCTATCAGTGGGAGAGTCTGTGTTGTTTTTGTGGATATCTTGGTCCTCGGATTCCCCAGATTTACCTGAGTTGGAATAAAGACAGCCAGAAGGAAACTTGCAAGCACAAAACAGTTTCTCAAAGAAGGACACTCTCAAAATGGGAGAGCAGGCAGCTTCCTCAGGTGGAACTGGCCCCTGGGCTGTTTTGGGATGGGATATTATTGGGTCTTTCTGGTCTGGGAGGAGCTGGGACGAAGAGTGGGGTGGTCTCTAATGGAGGTTGCCTCCAATCCACTGCGGGACTCCTCTCACAGGTTGGGAAGGGGAGTTTTCAACCCTACTAGTTTGATAGCAAAACCTTCAAGGCAGCCTTTCTCTATGGGGAGCAGGGGGTCAGTGGGGAGAAGTGCCTGTAATGCACATGCAGTATAATGAGTCTAGGATTAGCCTGGGGCTAGGGTGGAAGAGGGAACCCCAGGCTTGCATTTGTGGGTCTCGGTCTGTCAGCCCCAAGGTCTTGGAAGCTACGCCTCAGTATGTTGTATTACCCAACTTATAACGTGACCCATTCATCCCCTTCCTTGCCTCCAGCTCCGGTCCTTATCACACCCCTTCAAGGACTTGGGACTAGGCCTGAGGCCTTCCTTTCATGGCTCAAGTCTAGCTTCTACATAACATATGCTGTAGGACATTGTACTCGTGACTGACAATACTGTACTCTCATAAACTTAAGAGGAGAGGACTCATATTAAGTGTTCTTCCCAAAATAAAACAATAATTAATGAATTAAAAATGCTTGAAATGAAAAATGTACCATGAAGTTTGTTACATGACCCAGAAAGGGACTGCACACAAAGAGAAAAAGGAAAGTGGAGGCTACATTCAGAAATTCACCCAGAACACAGAGAATTCCCCCACGGAACAGAGAAAGAGAATTCTTAAAAAGGATGTACGTAAGGGATTCTACTTGGTCTAGTGTGGATTCAGTTGATCCTTGAATTAATTATCTATAATCATCCTTCCTCAGAGCAAAGACCTTAAACAGAAGTGATGAAATGCTTTTTAGTACATTTTTGGCTATGGAATGATTGTTACCAATTAATTTATATTTTGTGAGAAAAAGAAAAAAAAAAAGGGTTACAAGTGGATAAACAAATGGTGATTGAGGACCTAAAACACATTGTTGAACCCTCAGCAGAACATAGAATAATATATTTGGAGCACAGAAAAGGGAACAAAATGTACATTTTGAACGTGTTCCTGCAAATGCACATTCCAGGCAGACCCTCGCATATATTAACCCAGAGCTGGGGAAGACTTGGGGCTTGATATGCAAAAAGAGTAGACTAGCTCCCTAGCCTGTATTTAAAGCCAGGCGAACAGGTGAAACAGCTCAGGAGGACTTGCAGAAAAGAAGATAGTAGGTCCAGACTGGAGCGCACAGCACTCCTCTATTTAAAGTTCAAGGGCAAAAGCATGGTTAAGCAAAGGAATTCTCAAGGAGCAGTCCATCGAGGTGGAGACAAACCAGAAATGCCTTTCTTCCTAGAAGGGGACACAAAGGTTATTTAAGTGGGGCCCTGGGTCAGGGTCTTGAGTGTGAGCAGTGCCTCCAGCCCAAGAAAGAGAAATGGCCTTCAGATTTGGAAACTTAAAGGTGATGGAGAGTGACTGGAATTTAGGCAGTTTAAATTTGTTATGATAATTGAACTTAAAAGCTGAATAAGGTATAGCCAGTCAGACAAATTTGTAGGGAAAAGACAGTGACTGTGATAGCTTCTTCACTGCAAAGTTGGGCAGAGGGCAGGAAAGGATTAAACTTCCTACACTCAACAGTGACTATCTCCTTTCTCTCATGTCATGCCTTCTTAGCTGCTCAGAATACTGTAAAACCTTGGTTTGTGAGCATAATTCATTGTGGAAACATCCTTGCAATCCAGAGTGCTTGTATATCAAAGTGAAATTCCCCAAAAGAAATAATGGAAACTCAGATGATTCACTCCACAACCCAAAAATATTCATATAAAAATGACTACAATACTGTAATATAATACAAAATAATAAAGTACAAAATATAAAAAAAAATAAAACAAATGAACTGCACTTCCCTTTGGAAACCTTTGTGGCTGGTGTGAGGGAGACAGGAGAGGAAGGTTACTGTGTAGGACGACTTTCACTAACGAAATCATTGCTATCTATTGGCTCCATGGAATCTTTTTCTGCACGGTGGCCATCGTATACATTTGCATGGATGTTGACTACAGTAAAGTATTAATAAACTCTTGTCATGTACTGTATTTAATGTAACTCGCAATAAGGCAGCAGACGAAAGGGTCTCTATCTGTAGGCAGCCCAACCTAAAATGAAGTAAAGCATTCCTAAGCTTACTCTTGGATGGAAAAGCAAAGGACTGTCCCTAGGTGCTTGGAAGTGACAAAAATTACACTAGTGCCAATTGTGGGCATTTTCCAACGTTCTGAGATACCACTGATTTCTGCCAAACACTGTGGCCTGAGACCAAGTCTCTGAGCATGGGAGACAATCACCTACAATCCCACAGAGAGAGAGAGAGAGAGAGAGAACCACCATTGGCTCAGTTGTGATGTGACTTTCCACATCATGTACTACTCATATTGCAAGACATCAATCATTTATCAAGTTAATTTAAGTTTATTTATTTTGAGAGAGAGAGAGAGAGAGAGAGAGAGAAAGAGAGAGAGCATAAGCATGCACAATCAGCGGAAGGGCAGAAAGAGAGGGAGAGAGAGAGAATCCCAAGCAGTCTCCACACTCCACACAGTGTGGAGCCTGACATGGGGCTAGAACTCATGAACCTCGAGATATGGACCCGAGGAGAAATCAAGTCAAAAGCTTACCCCATCGAGCCTCCCAGGTGCCCCTCAAGTTAAAATCTATTAGAAATATTTGCTCATCTTGCAGAATACTTGCAGAACAAGTTACTCACAATACAAGGTTTTACTACATTTACTTCTTAGCACTCATCGACCACCCAAAGCCCTTCTGAGACCTTAGCCTTTCAATTCCCCCCACTGCACAAAATTACATCTTTGTAATGTAATAGGCAAAAACGAACCAACTTATAGGTAAAATTCAAATTTAGGATCTTGGTTTTATTAATATACCAATCTGAGGAAGAAGATAAAAGCAAACATTTTTTTTCTCTTTATGTAGCTAGACTCAGGAATAACAATTATAACTTTAACTTCCCAAATTGTTCTCACATATAAAATTCATATTTATCCCTGTGTTTGGTCTACCTGGGCCACTGTAACAAAATACAACAGACTGAAGGGCTTATAAAAAAACCCACAAAAATAAAACAAAAAACAAACATACAAAAAAAAAAAAACTATGTTGTTTATTTGTCACAGTCCCTGAGGCTGAAATTCCAAGACTAAGTCCTAGTAAGGATACCACCTGTTGGTTTATAGACAGCAATCTTCTCACTGTGTCCTCAACTGGATGAAGGGGCAAGGAAGCTCTCTGGGTTTCCTTCTATAAGGACCCTAATCTCATTCATGAGGGCAGAACTCCCAAAACCCCCCAAAATATCATCACACTAGGGATTAGGCTTCAATGTGTAAATTTGGGGGGGATCACAAACATTCAGTCTATGGCATCCCATAAAATGTTATGCAGAATTCAACAGGAGGTAACATCCATAGAAGCATCCAAATAGCAAAGTGTTCAATGTTGCTTTTTAAAAACTATTAGTCGCCTTTCAAACCAGCACCATCAAAGTACTGAATGATTTACTCTGAGTAGGGAGTGCAGGGAGGAATTGATTTTGCAGGCACCAGAAGACTAAACTGTGGTGTCTGGTCTGCTCCACTGAGACAGTGAGCAGGCAGGCAGTACTGTCCAGAACAGACAGAGAGAAAATGCCTGTCAAAGCCTATTTCATGTGACAAGTCTCGAATTTTGTGGAAAGGAGGACATTTACCTTTGAGTAGGAGACACTCTGGGTATTCAGGCTGAAGCGTAAGCAGTGCAAGGACAATGTTGCAACGTGGCATTACATCTCCTCCTTGCTTAACTTCTGCAGGTGCCATCTCAACAAATCATGAGTAGGGCATGAGTGGGTTGCTCTGCTCCTAACCAGTGACCACCTTTCAGGGGATAACCTTGTATCGCCAATTCAGACTTCCGGTGCTAGAAGTGATAAGTAATAGCATTTCATTTGGCTGCAGCTCCAATTATTTAGGCATTAAATATTCTGATTTTCTTTCACTGAGAGATAAATTAAAGCCTTTTCAATTGGTATAAAATTATGACATATTTAATGCATACTTTACAAAATTTAAGTGAATAACTGGCTCTTTTTTTATAGCTTTTTAACGGAGAGCAATAAACATATAACAGAAAGGTGCTCAAAACTAGTATATGGCTGAACAAAATTATTTCACAGTGAACATCCATAAAACACCACGGAGAAGGCTTCCTCATCTCTCCATCCAATCACCAATAACCATCCACTCTCTGCTCCTCAAGGATTTTATCATCTCACTTACATGCTTTTATTTATCATTTACCAACTATACATTCATTCCTAAACACTATAGTTTAGCCTGTCTTGTTTTGAACTTTGTATAAACAGACTCATCTATCTTTTATGTTAACTTCTTATGCTCAAAATTATGCTCATTTCTCCTGTACTGTTGTGTGCAGAATGGTTGGTTTGTTTTCATTGTTAGATTGTCTTCAATTGTGTGAATATGCCAGAATTTATTTAAACATGTTTCTGATGATAGATATCTGGGTTGTTTAAAACTTTCAGTTATTATGATTTACATGTTAGAAGAAATACATACACACACATTTCTCTTGGATAGACGGGTAGATGTGTGTGTGTGTGTGTGTGTGTATGTATATATATGTGTGTATATATATATGTATATATGTGTGTGTGTATATATATATATGTGTGTGTGTGTGTATGTATGTGTGTGTGTGTGTGTGTATATATATATATATATATATATATATATATATATATATATATATATAGTGGTCATAATATATGTGCACCTTCAACTTTGCCCGATCATGCAAAACTTACTTTTTCCAAGTGGCACTATCAATTTACAATCGAAGATGCTGTATAACTAGAGTGTTTATTATTCCTTATTCTCTCAATACTCGCTCATATCAATCTTTTAATTATAACCCGTTTGGTGGACATCGGTATTCAACGGAAGTTTTACTTTACATATACCTGATCATTAACAAAAGTGCATACAGTATGAACAGACGGTTAACTTGTGGCTAGTCTATGATAACTCTTGGCTTTTCTCTAGGGATGTCTGGAGCTACGGGAGTGATCTTGGCCAAAGATCAGGGTGAAGCATACCTTCGCTCTTGATTTATGGCAAGCAATTGAAAGTCAGAACCTGCTTGGAAAGCGCTCTGCACCAAATGTGGATACAATGTTCATTAAAAGTGTGTAGGTGGATGTTTGGTTCTTTGTTTATCTGGTTACACTGCCTGAATTCAGCTGTGTAACCAGTAGCATATGTAGACCCCTTGGTAAACTTGTTAACTTGATGGCTAACCATTGGGAGCTGAGCTCAACCAGAGAGTTTGTGAGAGGACCCAGAGCTGGGCCTGAAGGTCTCAGGTATGTGTTGGTATTTGCTGGCATTTTCTTTATCTATTTATTAACTGTAGTTGATGCTTTGTGTGGGTATACCCAATGAGTACTTTCGATTGTTTGATTCCATGTAATAACTGCAAACAATTGCTTATGTTTTAATGACCACTTGGGTAAGCTCTATTATAAAGAAACTATTTAAGCCTTTCAGTTCTCCATTGTTTCCTGTGAGATTTGCCCTGTTTTCCCCATTCATTTCTAAGGGTTTCTCATAACTTATGAATATAAGCTCTTTGTGGTTCTATATACCTTCACTTGAGTTCTCATCCTCTTAACAGTGCCTTTTAATGAAAGGAAGTAGCTAATTTAGATGTAGTTTGTGGCAGGCAGAATTCTAAGATGGCCTCCAAACACCTGCCTCTGTGCCTATGTAACCGTCAGGGCTGCGAACTCTGAGCATGGCTGGCCACTAGCAAGCAAACAGTACCTCAGTCCTGCAAGCGAAGCAAAGTGAAATCCGCCAGAACCATATCACCACGGATGTGCATTCTAAGCTCCTGGTGAGAACTCAGGCCACTTGACGCTTTGCTTTTTAGCGTAGGAGACCCTCAACAGAGAACCTGTTGTGCCATCACTGAATTTCTAATCTACAGAAATACGAGTTAATAAATGAGTGCTGTTTTCAGCCACTAAGTTTGTGGTAATTTGTTAGACAGCAATAGAAAACTAATCCATAGTTTGACAGACCAATTATTTCATTTGCTGTTTTTGTGTGTTCTGTTAAAAAGATCATCTTACGTCAAAATCACAGTGATAACATTCTGTATTTTTGTTGGTGTTCTATCAACTTGTTATCATATGTCTATCTACCATCAAAGTTACTTTCAGGAACTATGGTTTCCTAGATAGAAATTTCAAATGATTCTACAGATAATTTTTATAAGTATTCGATGATTTTAGTGAGGGCACTAGAGATGCTATTTAGAATAGGATCAAAAAATAAAATTCTTTACAAATGTATATAACAAAATATATACAAGTTCTTTATACAGGAAAAATGTAACTCATTACTGAGAAAAATGAGTAAGAACAAATTACCTCGGGGGATAGTTCATGTAACATGATTGAAATGAGTTATTAATATAAAGTTGTCAATTAAATCCAAAATGCTCTATCAACTCCTTGCAATGCCAGTGTAAAATCGCATTAGATTTCTTGTTGGTGGTGGTAGTTATAGCTTTTTGTTTATATTATTTTTGAATTAATTACAAAATTTACATGGAATTAAAATGATTGAATTTAGACAATTTACCTTTAAGAACAAATTCTGGAGAACATGTGCTAACAGATAAAATAATTATAAAGAGAGATAATATACTGGGTTGGGGGCAGGGAGCATGACAGAAATTCATTTTGGGTTCAGGCAACAAAGGGGTAAATCGTCTATACAGATTTGTGTGTGTGTGTGCATGTGTTTGTTTATTTTGAGAGAGCGAGAGAGCAATTGGGGAGAGGCAGAGAGAGAGAGAGAGAGAGAGAGAGAGAGAGAGAGAGAGAAGCCCAAAGCCCAAGCAGGCTCCATGCTGTCAGCTTGGAGCCCAATGTGGGGTTTGAACCCATGAACTGTGAGATCACGACCTGAGCCGAAATCAAGGGTCGGACACTCAACCAACCGAGCCAACCTGGCACCCCTGACTAAACAGATTTTAAAAATTAGTTTTTAAAAGTGACCAGATGTTGGTTTAAATTATTATGAACATGCACTGGAAATTCTGAATAATATCAGCAACAAAGTATTTCTCCCTACCAAGAAGATCACTGCCATGAATCCCCTCTTGGCATGCAGCTGGGTTTATTAAAAAGTAAAGTAACTGAGATAGTAAGGTAGGCAAATACCCAACAGGATCAAACAAAAGCCCAGAACAGAAACAACGAACCATAACATGGGCTTTATGACAGAGATTGCTCTGTGCAGTGGTGGTAGGAGTAGTAAAGAATGATCTTTGCAATAAGTGTTACACTGTGGGAAAAATAATAAGTACACTATGGGAAAGAATTGAGCTTTGACCTTTACACCAAACAAAAGCAACAGTAGGTAGACTGTTCATCAAATCTGTTACACATATATTTATAGTAAGTGGTTGGTTTTTCAACATAACCTTTTTTAAACTTAAATTTTAAACATACGTTATTGCTCATTGCGCATCGTAAATCTTATGTTTAAAATGCCTTTTCCACTCAAATCTTTCTGCTTTTTGGGTTTTAGATCTATAAACCACAGATATATTATGAATCTGGAAAACTTTCAGGTCTTGACCATTCTAACTACATGATATTCTGTAATTTGAGAACTGAGTCGTTATTAACACTGAGAAGCTGCACAGATGCATAAGACCATAGGTCAAATAAATGACAAGAAACATTAAAAGGCAGAACATTTAAGTGAAAATCTCTTTGCTTGCATGGTAATAGAATGATCCTTTTGGGTGTGATTGTAAAATATAAGGTTTTATGTTCTGTGCCAGCCCACTCTTAAGATAACTTCTTTCTGACATATCACAAATTCCTGTGTGTTAATGTTAGGCTAAGAAATATTTTGGGTCTGACATTTAAGTCGCCATTCTTAAAAATTAAAGCTTTGCAGAATCAAGAAAAATTTATTTGGAAACACCAGATGTTTGGTATTATTTAAACTCAACATCTGGATAATTGGGATTTTTTTTCCTTCTCATCCAAATGATTTGATGTCATGTGGGTACAACCACAGTCTTCTATAAGGGCAGAAGAAGCATATTTAACAATGGGTAAAACCGTATTGATAAACTAATGTCCCTATTAAGACAATAAAAATGAAGTATAGCTATTTTAAAGTTTCTATAACACAGGGGATAGAAACTGACATATTTAAATGTCCTTGTGACCTTAAAAATATGTTGAAGCATTTCAGAAATGAATTAGCTTAACAACTGAACATATTAGCAGGACGTGCCAATGAAAAATGACTGATTAATCCATAATAGATGATGTAGCTTTATTAAAATATCTGATACAAAATAAGTGTTCAATAAACATTTGCTGAATTAAATCAGAGCTAAATGTGACAGGATACCTAATATGACAGAGTAGCAGTTAGAGTTTCATGAACACAGGATTCAAATACAATTTTATCTTATTTACTTCTCTAAGTAAACACTCAAGCACCATTGACCCTTAATGACACAAATACTCGTATCTCCTTCTGCTTCTTCCTGTTTGATAAAAAGTGATGTTAAGTGACTGAGTCTCAAGAGCTCAGTTCTTCCAAGCTCTAGGAAGAGATCAAAATGGAGACTCTAATCTTCTTATAAGTTCTTTTTTCTTTGATGCTGTTAACCAAATTGAAAACTGTTTTGGCATAGTCTGATGCACTGTTATCCAGGGCTTCTGTGAATAGTTTCCTCTCTAAAATCAATGTAATAGTCCTATAGACTTAAGCCCCAATCTTATGCTTCCTTCTCTTCATGACAAGACTGGTTCCCTTTGGGACTCTTGATTTCCTTCCCTTAATGTGAGCCTCCAGATAGATTTCCCAAACTTTGAATCTCTGGGGCAGATTCACTTCTAGGAAAAACAAGTTTTTCTTCCAGGGCATCCAACAAAAGATCTACTAATTCTAAGTATTAGATTTTTCAAAAAATGTTTTAGTCTTGTTAAATTTATAGTCATTAAAAAAAAAAAAAAAAAAGCAAACACATATTGTGCTCACTTATGAGGAGCCCTGAGCAGTGAACAGAATTGTTGAATCACTAAATTGTGCACCTGAAACTAATATAAAAAACTGTGTGTTAACTATACTGGCATTAATATTTTTTAAATTTTAAAGAAACCACTATTGTCCTACTTTTTAACACAAAAACTAAACTGTTTTCAAGAAAATGTCACCAATATTTACAATGATAAGAAAACTACACTAACATGTTTTCCTCTTTTGTCCATTCTATACTACATGAATGAAGCAGTTAGCCAAGTGGTCAAGGATTGTAAGGAAACTGAGGCTCTTTACAATGTTGGAAGGTGCCAGGCACCTGGGTGGCTCAGTCAGTCGAGTGTCCGACTTCGGCTTAGGTCATGATCTCACGATTCGTGGGTTCCAGGCCCGCATCACGCTCTGTGCTGACAGCTCAGAGCCTGAAGCCTGCTTCAGATTCTGTGTCTCCTTTGTCTCTGCCCCCACCCCCTGCTCTCACTCTGTCTCTCAAAAATAAATAAGTGTAAAAAAAAATTGAATGTTTGAAGGTGCAAATACGGACAACTGATTCATTAATCATCTTCATTTCACTTGGTCTTTAAGAACAAAATTAAATGGATGACTAAAGTAACGATATGCCTGTATCAAGCAAAAACAGTATAGTACTTCAGATATGCTACATTATAAGGGTCTTAAATAGATTTGATGAAGAAATTCCCCCTTATTCCCATAGCATTTTAATAGAATCGATTCTCTGCATCTGCTGAAATACAGAATTGTAATAATTCTGTATTTCCAGGGTAGTATGGCTGTTTGCTAGGGTACACAGAATGCTTAGAAACCCAATGGCAAGAGGTACTTTTTTAAGTAGAAATTATTTTTATTTTTCAATAAGGATGCATTTAGTATCACTTCTCTCATCATAATCCAAAGTAAAAGCACAATTTATTTTCCTTTTGCGTGCATCATTTATTCATGTATTATATCATTTTTCTTGACTTAGGTGGATTATGCATATAGAAAATGAAGAGAGAAATGGAAAATAAGACTATATTTAGTGAAAACGATATTTATTTGATGTGTAATACATGAACCACATTTCCTTCCATTAAGATAATATAACCCATGATATTTAATATACTCTTTCAAGGCTGGGCTAAAAATGCCCCCATAATTGAGGTGACATTTATTTTAAGGATTTGTTTATAAAGAAATATAAAATATGAGGTTTATTTTCTTATTGTTCTATGACTATGACATTCATATTCTGTGGATTGTGAAGAGTCAGATAGGAGGCTAAATTCTATCATTAATGTACTATATCATGTCACTTTTCTTCTGTTCTCATAATTGCTTTTTGGAAAAAATGGACTATGTGAAACTTTCAATAAATTAATTTACACATGACAAATACTGTATTGGGTATTAAATTATGTCATATAAAAGTACAGGAATTTTCCATTGGCCCAATTTTACAGGTGGCTATTAATTTCTTATAAATTAGAAAACCCAGAAATAACCAAAGTCAATCCTAAAACTACTAAATACGCTGAATCAATGTAATGATAGCCCACCAGGATGTTTTTTTAAATTTTTTAACTAAATTACAAAATAAATTTTGTTTTACTCACTTGTCGTTGAAATAAACTTGAATTAACTATCTAACTAGTTTGTTTAAATGGTATACTCACTGATACAGATACTCATTTCTTCATTTAGTTACCTCCTGGGTAAATACGAAAACCAACTGACTTAACTAGTTTAGTTAAATAGCCAGACAAATCTTTCAAATTTTTGACAAATTGTTTATCAGGAATCAAAACAATAAAAAATATTTTTAAAATATATTTTTCCATAAAGCTGCTTTTCTGGCCCTATAAACAACTAGAATAAGACAAAATCTACCAACTAATCTTAAATGTGAAATAAACATTTTACAGTTCTCTTCATAACCTTGATAACTTCGTAGAAAAGGATACTGTCTTTGGAAACTTAACATTTTGATCATTTTTTCCCAATGACTCTTCATACAAAACAAATTCTAAATTCAAAATACTTGCTCTGTACCTCTGTGTAACTTGTACTGTTAACCTTTGCTTTCACTTTTCATTTTGATAAATGAAAATTCTTTTTCCTTATCTTCAGAAAAATAATGTACCCTATTTTGCATTTCTAGAATTTTATTAGAGCCTTCCAAAAGACCGGTTAAAATATGTTTTCCACCACCTGTTAACTAGTGCATTTTGGATAAACTTAAAACAGTGCTCAGTTTACCTTTATCAAAATTTAAAAGCATGTTTAGTATTGTGATCATCACTTTTCAGTGTTGTTACTAATTGACACATGTATGCCTCTAGGGTCACCTTAAGTTAATACAAATGTAATCTTAACACATTTTGTTCCCCATCATTTTTATCAGTTTCTTTGAAATCGGGGAGGATTTTAATGCTCAGAAAGCAATTACCTTTTAGGAAAAGAAAGAATGGAATAGGATAGGATTAAAGTAGAGGTTAAAACAACAAAAGGCATAATGATTGCCTTGTAAGAGTTTCAAGACGCTGTGTATTCTAGTCTAAGGACTCATTGGACAAAAATAACATAATCATAACAAAAACAGAGAAATGGCTTTTTTTCCTCTATTTCCTTAAGAAACATCTAAACTTTTGACATTGTTTTATTAGATCATTAAGAAAGGGGTTGCATGTGGTTGAATGTGTATTCCCATATACATGGAAGGTGTTGCTGAGATTCCCTGGGAACTTATTCACAGGTGCTCAGAAGAAACATAGTGCTGCACAGTACAACCCAATTGCTCTTGGCTGAGCGGGGGTATCTGACGTATACCTGTATTTTAACGGCTCTGGACATCTAACTGGAGAGAAAGGAAATGGCATCATGCTAACATCCATCTGTATCACAAGAGTACCTTCTGGGTCATCAGACTGAGGCAGAATTCCACAATTATATCAAAGCAAAGAAACACCTATGTTGTATAAGAAGTACAAAATGTTCCTATCTTCTCTTTGTAATCAGTTTTATGCCATACTAATTAAATAGACTAAAGTGCTAAAAATATCTTACACTTCCTAAGTTATACTAATTATAAGATAGGTTTATCTGATTTTCAAATGTATAGAAAAGCACTTCAAATGCATTTATTTCTATATTTTGACCTGAGAATTAAAAAGAAAAAATAACGTGAAATGTGAGTTTTAAGGCATTTTAAAATTTTTTGGTTGCAGATCTTTAACAATGAAAGGTATTTTCCACGAATATACCTCTGGGAAATTCTTTCATAATAATTATCAACAGGAGTGATGGTTCTAATGGATTTTTAACTGTATCAGGTAAAATATGGATTCTTACATAGCTTTGAGGAACTTCTTTTAAATCATTAAAAATATGTATAATTGAGTTTGTGTCTACTGGATGCCGGTGTAAGTACTCAGTATCATCAATCATTGAATGCTGTTTAATAAAAGCCAAAGATTTATCCACAAATGACACATCTATACAACATGCTTATTTTTGAAAATTAGAGAGTTTATCTCTAAGAATGCAATGAAAATTAGACTGAAATGGTAACAATGAAGTATAAATATGTGTATTAAATTCGTAACAGTTTACTTAGTTCAGAACAGGAAATACTTAGCATGGTGAAAAAAATAAATTAAGAAAGACTTTAGGCTCTTTAATTAAAGGCTCTTTAATTAAACAGGAAAGGACACCTCCATTTCCCAGGACTATGACAAATGTTAGATTTTTCAAATGTGTGTGTGCCTAATAGTTACTGGCTGACTGTGTGTCCTCGAAAACTGGTTCTGTGGACTCCAAAGAAACTCCCTACCCTGAGGCTTTAAGCTGGATGCTGTGGGCTAAATTAGGGGCCCCCCAATTCACCTGTCAAAGCTAATCTGCAGTGTGATGCCATTTGGAAACAGGGTCTTTGGGAGGGAATTAGGTTTGGAAGAGGCCATGAGGGTGGGGACCTGTGGTGGCATTAGTGCCCTTCAAAGAAACAAGAAATCTTGCTGGCTTTCTCTGCCACTGGAAGAAACCATGAGAAGGCAGCTGTCTGCAACCCCACGAGAGAGCTCCCAAGACCAAGTGCACGCTAGCACCTTGATCTTCCACATTCAGTCTCTACACCTGTGGAAACAGCAGGTCTCTCTTCGTAAGAAAACAAGATCCTATTTTTTAAGCCATTCGGTCCGTGGAATTTTGTTATGGCACCTTGAGCTAAGACACTGGGTGTGGCTGATGCAGAAACTGGAGATGAGAAATACGGGCAGACAGATGGGAGGTTCTCATTACCTCCTTGGCATCCTGCCTGTGTTTGACAGGGGCCGTGTTCCTCCAGCAAAGCTAGCACATCCCTCTGGAAGCCGCTTTAAAGGGCTGCTACCAGGGCTGTCTGACTTCTCCTAAGAGCTTCTTCCTTTTTGCTCCTCAGGGCGGGGGAAGCCTGTCTCCATCTCTAGTTGGAACGTTCTTCACCCTCTGTAAATACTCCACTAATTAACCTCTCTCCTGTCATCCTTTGTTTGCCACCTGTGTCTTAGGGGTGGCAATAAACTGTAGAAGCTCCAAATTAGAAAAACTCCAAATGACACAACGAAATGCCTACTATGGTGTTATCTATCAAATTATATATTTACAGAGTGCTCACAGAAGCCCAGTGCATTTGTATGAGCGTGCTTATAGATTTTCCAAAATGGAGTGTGTTTTTAAAATCTTTTAATGTTTATTTAGTTTTGCAAGAGACAGAGCACAAGAGGGGGAGGGACAGGGAGAGAGGAAGACACAGGATCAGAAGCAGGCTCCAGGCTCTGAGCTGTCAGCACAGAGCCCCACATGGGGCTTGAACTCACAAATGGAGACATGATCATGACCTGAGTTGAGGTTGGAGACTTAACTGACCTTGACACCCAGGTGCCCCCAATATTGCAGTTTTACGTTACATTCTACACTACCTGTTTTAAAAACGGTGTATTCCACCCCCAATTCAGAAATATAAAGTTTTTTTTTTTTCTAAAGGCAAACTAAAAACACAATGTTTCATTTAAATAAAAAGAATGGGATGAAGACAAGACAGCTAGCTTGCATATCCTGGCTGTGCCACTTACTATGTGATTTGCAAAATCTTTATCAACTTTCTGCATCAAAGGATATTACTTCATAATAATATGTAACCTCATGGGCTGGTAGCATGGATTAAGTAAACAGGTTAATACAAATCATTTAATGTGTACCTAGTATCAGTATGTGATTTATTCTTATTTCCCTCAGTCATGAAAACCCAACGTTCTTTTCAGCAAATATATGTAGGACTGTCAGTTGTATAAATGTGTATTATCCAATTATCCATAAATAATAAAATATTTTTTTAAATACAGGGATTCTGTGTCAAATTTAAATGTAAATCTGGCTCCAGTGTTATTTTTAAGAAAAAAGGATGTTTTTCAAATCATGAAAAAAAATAACAAATTCATTTATTAGCTGGTCACATAACTTAAATGGATTTTCAGACTTAATTTTGGGGGGAAGTTCTGGTTAGCTTGATTAGTTCTGTTTTATGGTAAATTTTCTCCATTTTCTGTCTTAATTTGTGTCCCCTCAATTCAATACTATACTTCTATCTGTTACCTATAAGTGTGCATGTATAGAATGTAACTCATTTACTTTATAACATGCATATACATACATACAATGTAACTGATTGTCCTACATGGGGACATTCCCAAAACTAAACTCTTCAATAAAGACTACTGATGTTTTTTATTTTGTTAGGACAACATTTTTATTCTTTATATTTCCTAACTCTTACACTAAATCCAATTCACATGCCATATGCTAGTTTTCTATCGGCATTTGAAATTTGACATTTATTTTAAATTATTAAAAGCTTACCTGAATATAACATGTACAGTACTATTAAAGCCTGTGGGTCCATTTGTGGAAATCCATAAATTAGATTATATTTTATATTACTTATAAATGAACTAGCTTAAAACTCAGAACACTTCTCAATCTCATTTATAATACTGAAAATGTAAGCACTGATTTTTGAGGAGTTTCAATTTAATTAAGAGAAAACAGAAATTATTTTTCTTGATCATACTTTTTTTAAAATAATGCTTTGCCAAATTCCCTCTTCCTTTTCCTCAACAACATAACTCATAGATCAGACATCTTTTGGGTCTTTTTTGGACCAGTCCAGTAAATTCTAGTTAAAATGTATAATTTTACATGCAAATCAAGGCTCTACACTTCCCTTGTCCCATGCAGGTAGACCTCTGAATTTTGCTGCTGGGAGCAGAGACAGGACTATGTGCTGTAGGATGTGTTTACTTTCTCTGAATGTTCTACACATTAATTTTCAAGGAGTGGGTGAAAGTAGGTCTGAGAGGCAGCAAAAAATGGCCAAATATGCTTAATCTAGAAGTGTTCCTGTATCCCTTTGTTTAGGAATCACATTTTGGTTATATTATGTGCACACCATTATTGGTGCAATGTACATTTTCATTCCACATTTTCTGTGGCTGAAGATTTCCTCAAAGAAAGATATCTCCCTCATTCCTGTCACTGATCCTCACCCCAGCCCCTTGTGAGGCCACCATACAGTGAGGAAATATGTTACATGGAGAGGCCGTGGTAGGCACTATGGTTGTCAGTGCTAAATTCAGCTTTTAATTCATCTCATGTCAATTGCCAGATGTGTGAATTAAGGAGCTCCCACATGACCCCACCCCCAACCGTTTGAGCCTCTTTCAGAAATTCCACATACCACTTATCTTGCTATGTCCTATCTGAATTCCTAGCCTCAGACTTTATGAGCATAAGAAAATTCTAAAACCTGCTAGAATGGCTATTATCAAAAAGACAAGAAGTATTTCAACAAAGTAGCTTTAGAGGGAACATACCTTAGCATAATAAAGTCCATATATGAAAAACCGACAGCTAATGTCATACTCAATGGTGAAAAACTGAGAACTTTTACTCAAAGATTGAGAACAAAATCTCACTACCTTTAGTCAACATATTACTGGAAGTCCTAGCCAAAGCAATCAGACAAGAAATAAAAGGGATCCAAACTGGTAAGGAAGAATAAACTTTCACTACTTGCAGATGATATATTTTATATAGGAAACCCTAAAGACTTCACTGAAAAACTACTGGAACTGATAAATAAGTTTAGTAAAGTCACAGTATGCAAAATCAAAATACAGAAATCTGTTGCATTTCTATACACCAATAATGAAGCAGTAGAAGAGAAATTAAGAAAACAATCTCATTTACTATTGCACCAAAGAGAATAAAGTACCAAGGAATAAACTTAACCAAGGAGGTGCAAGATCTGTACTCTGAAAACTATAAATCACTGATGAAACAAATTGAAGACAATGCAAACAAATGAAAAGGTATTCCATGCTCATGAATTGAAGAGTGAATATTGTTAAAATGCCCATACTACCCCAAAAAATCACCAGATTTAATGCCATTCCTATCAAAATACCAACAATATTTTTCACAGAACTAGACAAATAACCCTAAAATATGTTTAGTACCACAAAGACCCTGAATAGCCAAAGCAATTTTGAAAAATGAAAAAGCAAGCCGTAGGTTTAATAATCCCAACTTTCAAGATATACTGCAAAGCTGTAGTAATCAAAACAGTGCGGTACTGGCACAAAGATACACACATAGATACACACACACACACATAGATACACACAGATACACACACAGATACACACAAAGATACAGACATGGAACAGAATAGGAGCCCAGAAATAAACCCACAGTCATATGGGTCAATTAATCTACAACAAAGGAGGCAAGAATATACAAGAGGGAAAAGACAGTGTTTTCAATAAGTGGCACTGGGAAAATGGGACAGCTACACACAAAAGAATGGATCCGTTTCTTATATCAGACACAAGATGGATTCAAGACCTAAATGTGAGAACTGAGACAATACAACTTCTAGAAGAAAATACAGGCAGCAATCTCTTTGACATCGCCTGCCACATTTTTCCTAGATATATCTTCTGAGGTAAAGGAAACAAAAGCAAAAATAAACAAATGGGGCTGTAGCAAAACAAAAAGCTTTTTTGTGGTCAAGGAAACTATCAACAAAATGAAAAGGTAACATACTCAACGGGAGAAGCTACTTGACAATGATGTATCTAGTAAGTATATAGCGTCCAAAATATATAAAGAGCTCATACAACTCAACATGCAAACACACACACACACACACACACACACACACACACACACACACATCCAATTTAAATATAGGCAGGAAACCTGAATAGACAGTCTTCCACAGAAGACATACAGATGACCAACGGATGCATGAAAGGATGCTCAACATTACTAATCATTTGGGAAATGCAAATCAAAAGCACAATGAGATATCACTTTACACTTGTGAGAATGACCATTATTAAAAAGACAAATACCATGTGTTGGTGAGGATGTGGACAGAGTAAAAGGAACCCTCATACACTGTTGATGAGAATGCAAAATGATGTAGCCACTATGGAAAACAGTATGAAGGATCTTTAAAAAAATAAAAATGGAATTGCCATATGATCCAATAATTCTGCATTTCAAAGAAAATGAGAACACTAATTTGAAAAGATATACGCAGCCCTATGTCTGTTGCAGTATTATTAACAATCCAGATATGGAAGCAACCTAAGCATCCACTGATAAATGCACGAAGAATATGTGCTGTGTATATACAATGCGCGCACACACAGACACACAAAGTGGAATATTATTCAGCTATAAAAAAAGAGTAAAATATTGTCATTTGCGATCACCCACGTGGACTTAAGGGTAGAATGCTAAGTGACATTAGAGAAAGACAAACACCATATGATTTCAGCCATATGTGGAATTTAAGAAACAAAACAAAGAAAAAGAGACAAGGAAATAACCCCGGACTTTTAAATACAGAGAACAAACTGGTGGTTTCCAAAGGGAACCCACAATGGGAAGATGTGTAGGGATTGGTAAAAGAGATAAAGAGGACTAGGAACATACTTACCTGCCGAGTGCTGAGAATGTATAGAATTGTTGAATCATTATATTGTAGAGCTGAAACTAATATAGCATTGTATGTTAACTATAATTGAATAAAAATAAAACAATAAAATAACAAGTGTTAGGGAGGATATGCAGAAAAGGGAACCACTGTGCATTGTTGGTAAAGATGGAAACTGGGTATGGCCACCATGAAAAATAACATGGAGTATCCTCAAAAAAGTAAAAACTCAGCTACCATATGATTCAGCAATTTCTCTTCTGGGTATTTATCCAAAGAAAGCAAAAACACTACTTTGAAAAGATATATGCATCCCCATGTTCACTGCAACATTACTTACAATAGTCTCACCATGGAAGCAATGTAAGTGTCCACTGATGGATAGATAAGAAATTGTAGTAAACACACACACACACACACACACACACACACACACACACACACCCAAATGGAATATTACTCAGAGGGTAGAAAATAATGTATTCATGCCAACATGGCAAGAAAACAAAAAAATAACAAGTTCATAGGTACATAGGACAGAAGTGGTTGCCAGAGGCGTAAGGTATGGGATGGAAGAAATAAGTAAAAAGGGTCAAAAGGTACAAACTTCCAGTTATAAAATATGTAAGCCATAGAAATGTATGTTATGGTGACTCTAGTTAAAACAATACATTGCCTATTTGAAAACTGCCAAGACATTCATTTTTAGAAGTCCTCAAACAAGAAAAATTTTTAAGAGTGCATAGGGATGGGTGTTAATTATACTTATCATGGTGACCATTTTGCAATATATACGAATATCAAGTCGCTATGTTTTACATCTGCAGCTGATGCAATGTTATATGCCAATTCCACTGCAGATTTTAAAAAAAGGAACATTTTTCTTTGTGCCAATATATTCATGATGACTTCATTCACAGAAATATAACTGAAATAGTCACATTAGTCCCAAAATTCCAGAAAAAATTGTACAAGTTATCTAGAGAAACCTTCTACCCTTGTGGTGTTTCGAGGATAGCCCATAGCTGAATAGCCTGTAGGACCAGGGGCCCAACAGCATCTGGCTGGCAACTGAAGACAAATTGTCTATTTTTGAGATGATGATCAATCTTTATGAATAATTCTCTTGCAGGCCCCCCATTACAGCCATGCTAAACTTTGGGGAGGGTATGGGTGCTTGGTCAATATAATTAAGTCAACAAAACCTCCCTGAGAAAGCACTACAAAGATGTATGACTTTGTAGATGGCTCCTTGTAGCTTTTGTGACCATAGGGTGAAACTTAATGGCAGTTGTTTTCAGTTCGGGGTCTCATCTCCAAATCCATGGCAATATAAAAAGATCCTGTACAATACTCTTTAGTATTGTGTATGTGTGTGTGTGTGTGTGTGTGTGTGTGTGTATACCTTATATATATATCTTATATATATATATCTTATATATATATCTTATATATAAAAATATATATCTTATATATATAAAATATTTTTATATATTTTTACTAAATATATTTAAAATATATTTTACAATATATTTTAAATATCTATTTCACCATATTTATAAATATATATGTAAATACAGTATATAAATATAAATATATATTCTCTAAAAAGTTATACAGTATATAAATATAATTTACATAAGATATAATATTAAAATATATTTTATATATGATATATACAATTACATACATTAATTATAAAAGGATTCATCAAATGAAAAAAAATTGACAATATTAACCAGAGGAATTTGGTTGATTTACACAAAAAAGTCAATTCTAAAGGAATATACTGAGAACATACAGGGTAACCTCATGTCCTGTGTCAAGTTCTCATTAATTCTATTTTCTTGATCAGATGATACTTTATATAATAGTTTAAATTAAAAGACATAAATTATGACAAGAGGTCCTATGTCCTGCTTGGGCATATCAGACTCCTTTATTTCATATAATATTTGAAATAGCTTTGTTAATCAAGGAATATTCAGGAATACTGAAAGAGATGTAGACACATACCTAATTTGCAATGTGATATTAAGCAAATATGCATTGAGCAACTGCTTTGAGTTCCTATTATTTTAAATATTTGGCATAGAGCATGAGCAAAATAGAATAAAAAACAAATCTTGCTTTCATGGGCTGTAAACCTGAGTGAGGAATACAGATAATAAATAAAAGACAGAGTGGTCATTTGTTGGCAGGTGCTAAAGATAACTTCAAATCTGGAAGGAGGTATGGGCAGTTTTGGTGAAAATACTTGAAAATTTAAATTGTCCGTTCACGGAAGTCCCCACTCCCCAAGGTGACTTCATCAAAGACTCCTAGGATGTGAGAGGGAAAGCCATTCTGCTATTAAGACAAGTATGTTTAGGCGGAGAGCAGAGAAAAGACAAAGTCCCAGAGCTAAGAGTTCACCTGATGGCCATTACAAATAGTTTAAGGTGGGGAAGAGAGACTCTCAGAACATTGTGAATGCATCAGCATTTACCTTGAGACAGGAAACCATTGGAAAATTGGGAGCAAAGAAATGAGGGCATCTGTTGTAGGTTTTCAAAAGGTACTGTGGCTTGTTTTTAAAAATAACCTGTATGGTCGAGAGTGGAAGTAGGTAAATCAGTTAGGAGACAATTTTTATAAATTAGATGAAAGGGATTGAGGTTTAGAAAGGGTCTGAAGGTGAAGTTGGTTTGAAATGGTTCTAAATCATGATGCCACTAAGGGTTTGGGGTCTAAGAAACTACAGGAAGGAAATGACATTTACTAAGACAGGGAAGTCTGAGTGAGGAGAAAGTTTGTAAGACAGAGCAAGAATTTGGGTTTTGGACATGCTAAATTTGCTTAATAGTTGCACGCAGACAGATGTGCAATTGGCAGTTGCATATAACAATTTTTAGTTCAGAGAACACTGAAATATGTATGTGGAAATAATTTATAAAGTAGGTATTATTTAAAGATGAGGCATTAGGTGAGTTCATTCTACTCAAGAAAATGAACATAAAATGAAAACAATTTCAAGGACATGCTGCACATTCCTACATAAAAATCTAGAAATGAGTAGGAAGACACAAAAATGAATGAATGAATGATGAATAAAAATGGAGAGCAGTTATCCACAAGCAAGAAGGAAAACTATTTTGTCCTGGACAACTAAGTGTTTTCTCTGGGCAAGAATTTAGAAGAGATGACCAAGTAGCTCTTGCAAGTCAGTGTAAGAGTTCTGGCACAGGATTCACCAATGTCAAATGCATCAGTGTTGAAGTAAGGTGCAGACTGTGAGCTGACCATTTGCTTTAGCAACATGAAGTTTTAGCCATTGGTGATTATGATTAGTGAAGTTTTGGGTAAGTACATAGAAACTGGGTACAAGGCTTTATGAAGGAAATTGGTAAATAGAGAATTTCAAAACACTGAGTCTGTAGAATCCTTCCAAGGAATTCTGATATAAAAGCAGAAAGAGAAATAGACTGGTAACCTGAGGGGTCTATCTAGTAGAGAAAAAAAATCATCTATATAAATTGATGGAACAATCACTTAAAGAAGGGGAAGTTGATACAGGCTGGAGGAGGCACGATAGAGGATGATGTTCTCAGATGGAAAAAAATTGAAAAGTGGTGAGGCTGTACTTAGATATGAATACGGGTGGTCTGACAGTCAGCAGGCTCAGGACCCAAGTAAAGCCAGTTTTTTGGTTTGAGTTCCAAGACAAGAAAAGCCTAATGTCTCAGCTCAAATCGTCCAGCAGGAAGAGTTCCCTCTCCTTTGCCTTTTTGGACTATTCAGGTTTTCAACTGATTGGATGAGGCCCATAAACATTAGGGAGGGCAATGTGCTTTACTCAGTCTCCTGATTTAAATGTTAATCTCATCCAGACACACCCTCACAGACCCCCAGAATAATGTTTGGCCAAATGCCTGAGCATCCTATGGCCCAGTCAAGTTAACATGTAACATCAACCAAGCCACGTGGATAGATGTAATAGAGTAGCGCATATATATATATATATATATATATATATATATATATATAATGGAATAAATATATAAATATAAATATATATGGAATATAAATATATATTTATATAAATATATTTATTTGAAATTTATTTTATTTATTTGAGAGAGAGAGAAAGAGAGCACAAGTGGGGGGAGGGTAGAGAGAGGAAGAGAGAATACCAGGCAGGCTCCATGGCATCAGTGCAGAGCTCGATGTGGGGCTTGAACTCATAAACCGTGAGATCATTACCCGAGCCAAGATAAAGAGTAGGCATTTAACTGACTGAGTCACCCAGGTGCCCTTAGAGTAGCTTTTAGAAGTTCTTCCTGATTGCTTCCATTTAATATATAACATAGATCACCACAGAGTGATGATGCTGGTAGTGTTTACAATTTGAGAAGGGAAAGTGTGAAAAAAATCATTTACAGGAGAAAAAGAGTAAATTGTCTAGGGACCGTAGAATCACTGCCACTCATTGTTAAAGTAACACTGTTGTGTGTGGCTGGGAATTTATATTAAGATCGGTCAGGAAAAATGTAGAGATTTTACCAAAGCATACAGACTTACTGGGGCAAGCCCAGAGTATGTGGTGAGTTGGTTCAGTCAGGATTGGAACTGTGCTAGAAGTGCATGGAAAGAGAAACAGAAAGGAGAGAGAATTCAAGAATGGTACAAGACATGCATATAGCAATGTCCCATAAAATCCAACACCATAGGTGGAAAATAAGACGATAATACACAGTGAAATGGTTGGGAGACCCATGGAGTTCTTCTGGAGGTTGAATGACAATTGGAATCAGTGTACTACAGGGAATTAACTGGAATATAAGGGTTTGTGGCTGAAAATGGGGACTCCTGAAGTTGGTATAATAAGAGGGGTTATGATGATCGGTGATGAGGGGAGCCAGGGGCATGGAGTGAAAAGCTGAGGTGGGTGGAGAACAAAGTTATTAGTAGATATGAGTCCAAAAACTGTGAAGCCATGATATTGGAAGAATATACTACTTGGGCACAAAAATCATCGTACATTATGAGAGAATTATAAAGTTGGTGATAACAATCCTGGAGTTAGAATCTTTCATGAATGAGTATGGATCAATGTAGTTTTGCAGATGAACACAGCAAGGAGATACAGTAGGGGGTATAATCTGTTCGGACGGATTTGAAGGACTGGGAAAACAATGAAAACTGCAAGGACATCAAAAACTTTACCTACAGGCCCAGCAGCATGCTAGGTATGGAAAAGAAAACACACATTACTTAGGGTTGCTACAGCAAAGTGGTCCTTGGGGAGAAAGGTTTCTGGTAGAGAAGAAAAAGTGAAGGAAAAGTGAAGGAAAAGGCAGATAAAAGGGTTTGAAAATGGAGGACATTTGTTGATGACTGGCTGTGAGTTTCAGGGGCCTAATGAAAGATTTTGGAATTCGGGAAGGATTAGAAGTAATATAGGAAAAGGAAAATAGAATTTTGTCTTGATGTGAGTCCCAGAATTGAGAGATTACCAGGGGTACTTGGCTTGTTGTAGTGAATTCACACAAAGGACAAAAGATGTAATCTCATAAATTCTGAAGTTTTCGAGGTATATGGCACCTAGGATTTAAATGCATGCTGTC